>NC_056725.1:904903707-904966207 GCF_019279795.1 Protopterus annectens | reverse complement strand
GTCCAGAATTTCTGAACAAAGAATTTAAGTATGTGCAAGCACTCTTGCTGTCTGCCTCCCACACAAATCTATGCACATGTAACTGGTACCTATACATGTAGCTGCATTACTTTTGTTTTATTTTCCCATGCTCACTACAGCTGGCTTTTCAAGACATTGTTATTGAAGAAAAAGAAAAATGTTAAGTCCTTGTAACTGAGCTGCATTACTTTTGTTAGCTGGGTCATTGTTTTACTTTTCTGGTTTTAATTTTAATATTTATTTATTTATTTATTTATGTTCACTAAACTGTCACGTTTAGTGGGCATAATCAAGATGTGGGCATTGTGGACTTGATACTGGCCTCTTCTCATACATTGATAGTCTGATGGAGTACATTTGTTCTCCATTAAGGTATCATCTGTGAGTGCTGGCAATTTATTTATTTATTTTATTTAACATTTGTTGGCCGGGAATGTCCGACTAGGTTTCACAGAGCCTGTTTTCAGTGGAGGCCCGGGGAGAAATGCTCCAGATGCATGTCTTAGGAATGTGGGAGGAAACCGGAGTACCCGGAGGAAACCCACGCGAACACAGGGAGAACATGCAAACTCCACACAGAAGGCACCCCAGCTGAGAATCGAACAGGAGAACCTCTTGCTGTGAGGTGACAACGTTAACCGCTGCACCACTGTTTGCACCACATTTAGACTTGGACATAGTGTTCTCAGATGTAAGTGGTACAAGGATAACCGATCTAGAAGCAGGAAACCATCTGAGAGCAAGTGATGAACAGCCTTGACAAAGAGACATGTCCTTTTCTGTGAAAGTGTGTGACCTTGGAGATAGTATAGCTAAGTAAGGGAGTGATAAAACCCTCACATGATGGGTGCAGAGGGCTTAACCACTGAAAAAATTATGTTTTGGCATGTTTTTGCTTCATAAATGTTCTCATTTTTCTGATCATTGCTTCTCTAGACTACTGATGTAATATCCAGTCTGTGAATGGTATCCTGGTAAAGCACAAATATATATATATATATATATATATATTTTTTTTTTTACATTTAATACTTGCATGCTTGATGACAGCAATATTTTTCAAGAGGAGAGAGAGAGAGAGAGAGAGAGAGAGAGGGGGGGGGGGAGGAATAGACTAGTTTCACCTTTAATCCTAATATGAATCAAAGAAAAACTAATTAAAAAAATATTCAGAACTGTATCAGCATTGTAAAGCAGGTTATTTAAGGTTCTATAATAATTGACAAATCACTAACAAACCATGAAATAAAATCATGCCAGGAAATGAACCCTAGAATATTCGGTAGTAATTGCTAGCAGAAGGTCCTTATAAGTGCTTTCCTTATTTGAGTTAGTAATGGGTATTAATGCTAACTACATTTGGAATGAAATGCATATCTTGCTTTCAAGTTAAACTGTACTATGTTTCATCATGGGCTCATTTGCACATATCTAAGAATATGAGAGATTGAGTCCGAGCACTGAATTCAGTCTTTCTTCGGGCAGTTTGTTATATTGTGTGCCATATAACTTATTCAAATGAAGTGATGTCATAGCATTTTAAATTTTATCCAACAAAAGTAAAACTCAAATAGAGGCTTTGAAGTCAAAAATGCCTGAAGGAAGGAGGCAATAAAAATAAATGATGCCACTGGTCACAGAGGAGTCCTAAGTCTTTTGTTAAAATGAAAAAGCAACAAATAGATTTTGCCTTCTGAAATCACCTGTGACAAATGAAGAAGCAAGAGCCGGAAAAGAAAATATACAGCTCTACAACTAATTTTCAAGATAAGCTAAAGTGCCAAATGCTGAGGTTATATTAGAATTTTGTGTGTTGCTAAGTATGTGTTCACAAAGGCTTGCTTTCCTGTAATCATTAACTGTGTCATGTCAGCAAATTCCAGTCTGTATAGCTTCCTGACAGATTTCAACTGATCTGTTTTAAGTTTTGTTTTAAAGCCCAGGCTTCATAACTTGACAGTGTAAAGAATCTTAGTCAGTTGCCCATTTTATCCTATTCAAGGAAACTGGAACCTCTGATACTACACATTATGAAAGGGAGAGTCTGGCAGCTAGAACAGAAAGTTAAGGCTGTGAGCTGTAGTTCCTGTGGTATATGATTTGAATTATTTAGCCCTCATGTGACTTTGAGCAAATCACTTAACCAGACATTGTTCCTGGGTCACCCCTGGAGATGGACTGTGTGTGTCCAGTAGGCATGCCTGGTTAACAAATGGGTATTATTATTAAAAAGTTTTGGATAGGTTCATAGGTTCATAGGAGAGTACTAGGCTAATGGCTTAACAGCCCTTACAAGCCTAGCCATTATTACCTGAATTTTACCCGATTTTCGATCCCTGAGTGCTAGAGGATAGTTCAGGCTTGTGCCTATGCCTTTGAGTATTTTACAGACTGCCTCTGTTCATTAGGGACATAGGCACCACCCCAGGAGTGAATCTGTTATTCCCCATCCATTGATCCAAACTGCAATTGAAGAGGGTCAGGGAAAGCCTCTGCTTTACATGAATAGGAAGGCTGTTCCAGAGAAGGGGTCAACTCTGGGACAAATATCTGTCTCTCCAGCATGTTTTGTTCATGTTACAGACCAGGTTTAAATCCCTAGATGGGGTGACCCTTGTGCGGTTTGTCTTGCGAATATGTAACAGTTCCATCAGGGCTGGATTTGTGAGTGGCTTGTAGGATAGGCATAAATCACCCTTTAATAGTTGGTAAGAGACATAGTAAGAGGATAGGGTTTTTAGTGTATCTGCATAGGGCATGTTGTTTGCACCCTGTAATTTTTTGTAAGGTCTCTCCAAGGCTGCTCCAGCAGTTGCAAGTGCATGCCAAAAGGTGTGTTGTACTCAATAATTGGTCTGATTAGGGCAGAGTACATAGGGATTATAACTTCCTTGGATCTGGATGCCATGCCTTTACTTATAAGCTATGACACATAGAAGGACTTCCTCACCACTGTGGACCCATGGGTGTCAAAGTTCGAGCTACTACCTATCTGTGTACCTAGATCTCTCACCTCTGAGTCCACTCATAGGGGTGTGCTATTAATGTTGTAATTTACAGGGGTATTTGACTTCCCAAAGGGTATGTTTATGCATTTTTTGCATTTAGTTTTTGGCCATGGATCTGGCATGAATCATTTGTCTGAATCAGACCCTTCTGAATGGCAAAAAAAGTTTAAAGGAGACATGAGTGGACAAAAAGCAGGAGCTGTGGGACTATTTCAGTGCTAAATTCAATTTTCCCATTCTTATATGGAGGATGCTTGATCTCAAACAAGTATCTCCCATCATGTTGCTAAGCTCTGCTTTATAACTGTATTATGCTAGCAGTACATTGGTGAACATGTACGCCCTTACCAATGACTAAAAATTATGAAAGCATGGAGCTTTTTCACTTTTGCATCATACATGGTAAAATACACATGCTTTTTAGAATGCTGAGAAGAAAACAGTCATTGTATGTAAAATTAGGCATGAAAACATACCGTGTAATGTGTGCTGAATCAGATCAGTAGTTACAATGTTCATGCTTATAATAGGTCTTATTTCTTGTCATATCCTTCCTGCTCCATTAACATAAACCTAGGAGTTTTATCACCACATCATTCCAAAACTGAATGTTGCCAATTTTGCCCTCCTTGCTGCAGGGCTACATTAATACCCAGCAGCTATGTGTGTTACATGGGGTGGAGACAGGGGACAGTTGACATTTTCAGATGCAATGCAATTTTTTACACAGACACACTGTATGTATGTATAAATTTTCAAACAACATGTTCATTTTATTCACTAACTCAGTTCGGCAAAGGGAATGTGTTTGTTTCCTTTTGGTAAATAACAGATTTGAAAACTGCTGCTTATAAGTAAGTTGTTTACAAGCAGAACTGACTTAGTGATAATAGCCAGTAACTCGGAATATAGGATAAGCTCTTTGGAGAAACTGCCTGGGTATTTCTACTAGATACATTTGTATTTTGGCTGCTGTAGTGATATTCTTTTTCATCTCCAGATTCATAATAAACATACCTAAATCATTTGAATCAACTCTTCTATTGTGCCATGCAGCTAATATCTTGTGTAATATCTTTTTTATCTTCATAGAGAGTGGTTCCCCTCGTGACTTGGTTACAAAAGACATCACTGATACCAGTATTGGGGTATCATGGACAGCAGCCCCTGGAAATGTCCAGAATTACCGAGTAACATGGAAATCACTTTTTGATGATGAATCCGGAGAAAAAAATGTTGCAGGATATACAACAGACACTGTCTTAGAAGGTCTGACACCAGAAACCACATATGAAATTTCAGTGCATGCTGGTTATAGAAGTGGTGAGGGAGATCCACTTACAGGCGAAGCGACCACTGATGGTAAGTTTAGCTATACACGTACCAATGGCTACGTTTTAAGAAGTTTAAATCATCTTATTTGATGTTTTATGTCAAAACACATAAGCTCTTAAAATTACTAATATGTGAAATACAGCATGTTTCAGACAATAAAGAAGAACTGTAATTTTCCAGATGATGTGTAATTTCTGTCTAAACTTAATTGAGTGATATTTTGCTGCAAAAATAGTGAAAAACATGCCTTAAATTTGATATAAAGAACAAGCAAATAGTACAAAACTAATCTCAAGCTAACTTACTTGCAAGTATTTTCCAAAGTTACTTGAATGCTTAATTTATCAAGTAGAGGTTCTGAAAATGGAAATGCCTTAAAAAACAAAAAGAGACATAATTCAGTAATTAGTATCTCGTACCAAAAGCCCCAGAGTCCGTGGTTAAAGTTTGATATTATTTTACCATCTTTATGGAGTTCCCATGCACATTCTCTGTCTCCATCTTTTTAGGTTTCCTCAGGTACTCCAGCTTCCTCCCACCTTCCAAAAGCATGTTAGTTGATTGGCTCCACTAAATTGTCTATACTTGTCATTAATTTTGCAGTTGTGTTCCAAGTCATGACCCAGACACATCCATGAAGGATGTGTTCTTTTCCCCAAGTAATAAACAATAAATAAAAGTAATTCTGAAGCAGAACAAATGACATTTTGCCACTAGAGCTTTTAAAAGGATATTGGGATATATATATATATATATATATATATATATATATATATATATATATATATATAAACTGCTATATGAGCTATCGCTGCACACATTTTATTGCCTGGTGAAACAGTGGTGTTTTGCGTCGCTGATATAATTTGTCAAATTATGTAATAATCAGAGTTCTTTATATCAATTATTACACAATTCAAGGATTTTTGCATTTATTTAATGTTTGTGTGGCTCTGATGTTAGTATATTTAACTTCCAGGGGTGTGGGGGCAGATCCCCCACATTTGGGGGTCTGTGGGCAAAGTCCCCCCTAATAAAAAGCTGTTGGTTTGTTTGTTTATTTTAAGCTATTTTTTTTCTTTTTGTAATCGCAAATGTAACCTCTTGGTTTATATTTGTGATTACTTTTTTGCAATGATTTTAGTGACAGTTAATGGTAATCACCAGTGAATTTGTCTGTTTTGTGTTTCGGTCAAACTCACTGTTGATTATTCATTATAAACTCGTGTGTGTGTGTGTGTGTGTGTGTGTGTGTGTGTGTGTGTGTGCATGATTCATAGTTAAATACTAGTCTATAAATCTGCAGATTATTGCAAGCCAAGCCAATAACTAGAGGCCAGAATCATCAAACCCTGAACCTTGTATCTGTGAGGTTAAGACCTTTACCATTATGTCAGCCCACCCTATACACACACACACACACACACACACACATATATATATATATATATATATATATATATATATATATATATATATATATATATATATAGGTCTACTTCAGATTGTTGAACTGCCGGAACTTTGAACTTCATATTGCTGAGACCATATGCAAAATGGTTCAATGTTCTAAAATAATAAAAAAAAAAAAAATGATGTTTTCATCTTGGTGACCTGAAGTTCAACATTCCGGCTGTTCGACAATCTGAAGGGATCCATATATATATATATATATATATATATATATATATATATATATATATGTGTGTGTGTGTGTGTGTGTGTGTAAGTACATACATATACTGCATATACATATATATTTATATATGTATGCACTCATTTATGTTTGTATGCATGTTTGATGGCTGACAATGAACCCACAACCTTGGGAGAAAAGCTTACATTTTTGGGTATGAGGGAAATCAAGGTACCCTACAAAATGCCATATAGCCACAGAAAGGACATTCCTACTCTACATAAAAAGCATCTCAGCCAGGAGTCAAACTGGATAACCATGAGTTGTGAAGGCAGTATTACTCCCTGCCTACCTCTCAGATGTCCTCAACAAAAACTACAGCCAAAAGATAACAAATGTAGATGTAACATAAGTGCATCTGAATGTGTATTTCAAATGAAAAAAAATCTCCAGCAGAATTTCTGAGCTAACTTACAACTAAGCATAGACATCCAAGACATAGGTTAAGTCACCCCAGCATATAAAAAGTTATGTAATGCTAATTTTCACTGAATATAATTTTAAGATGTAAAAATGTTCTTCAAGTAAATATCAGCTGTTAATGCAGCTGAAATAATAGTTTGTGTGTGCAGAAATATTTCTGAGAACACTAAGTAATACTTTACAGAAACTGTAATCCATTTGTTGTACATGCACTTCATATGTAGTAGTTCATAGGTCAAGCTGTGTGCCACCCAATTAATAAGTGAGGCATCAGTATGCGTTTATAAGAAGTGACAGTAGGTGAATTAGAGTAGAAGAAAAGGTGGCAGCATCTATGAGGATAAGAGAAAAATAAAAGTCTGAGCCTGAGTGGTAAAAGTTAAAGATCTGGTCAATTAAAGAGTAGTTTTGCTGCTAGTGAAAGTCATTACCACTAGAGAGATAATTCATTGTCTGTGACTGGTATTTTAGTTCCAGCTACTGTTTGAGGGGGGTTAGGTGGGAGATGCAGCGAGGTACAGTGATGTACAGAAGGCAGAAGATGAATATGTGAAAGGAAGAAAAAGAACATTTAATAATAAGAAGGATTATAGGTTTAAAGTTAGTTGGAGAAGGAACTGAGTAGAAAGTAATGTTTACGTTAGTTAATACTTGAAACGCACAATGTAAAGATATATACACAGACACACACACACACACACACACACACACACACACACACACACACACACACACACACACACACACACATTCTGAAAATTGACATTTTATGAAAATCAACATTCTGGAGCATTGCTGGTTTATAATGCGATATTACCATATTAGAACAGTAACGTCATCCATTGCGAACTTCATTATGCATTTGTTTCGCAGTTCTGCTGCTGGTGTAGTGAAAGCAGTTGGTGCCAGAATCTCCTCTTATTGCCACACTGCTTTCATCTTACAGACTTCACCAATTATACTCAGGTGATTTTTTTGAATGCCACTTTTGACACAGTATTGGGCTTTTTGGTTTGTCAGTGAAAAAATGCCTTGCAGATATGGAGGAAAGCAAGATGCACACATATATTAGAGACAGTGAACCCAAAGCCTAGTATAGTTTTGACATGTCCAGTGGTAGCAAAACACCAAAGGATCTGAAAGAAGCCAGTGGAGTTGCTGTGGTATCTTCCAGAACAGATGCCAGTCGAGATGTGGGTGTAATTGGGAGTAGCAGGGGTACCACAGTCCTCCATCAAGATGGGCAGCAGTCTAATTTCTGAGACCTTTGCTGACTATTCCACTCTGGAAGCAGTAAGGGATCATTATGCAGAACAAGAAGATCAGGATAATAATATCCAGAGGCTGTATGGTATGTGCTCTTTCCTCAGCCCTGGCAGACTTCCATTGCCCAGCATCCTATTCTGTAAGAAAAGTACGGCTAGAAAAGAGGTCTTAAACCTCATACAAAAAATGACAGTTCAAGAGGCTGCACTAGCCTAGAAAGGATCAAAATATTGTTCAGGTTCTTTTCAGATGACAAAATGACCACAGACAATACTTGATCTGTGTGTTGTAAATTCTTTCATTCTCAAAAAAGTCCTTTTGAATGGTCACAGTACAGTCTGTCCTTCCCTATCTTCCAGAAGGAGACTGGATATGCTCTTTCATCCTTCAGGATGCCTACTTTCACAAAAACAGTGCCAAGGAGTCCATGAGGTTTCTGCACTTCTTGTGGGACCAGCCATTATCAATTCTGAATATTTCAATTTCATTAGACATGAAGTGTCAGAGTTTCATCAGATACATGACCATAGTTGCAGTGAACCAAATGCTGAAGGGGTCATGGTGTTTCTGTATCTTGAGGGATAGCTCTTAGCTGCTGCAACATTAGTTAGTGTAATTTATGTGTATGAGTCTCTTCTGGGTCTTTTCCAGTCTTTGGGAGTGAGAGTGAATATCCTGAAGTCCCAGATGGAAACCTCTCACTTACTCACCTTTATGGGATACACACTAGACACTCTGTCTTATAAGGTTCATCTTTCTGTAGACAGCATCTTTCCAATACAAAACATGATACATCACAGTACCCAGGTTCACTCATTCCTTACCTATCTTTGCATAAATACCTTGGGACTCAGAACACTAACTATTTATGTGGTTCTAAATGCTATTTATTTTATGAAACGTTCTTCAGTGGATATCAGAAGTCCAGTGGCCTCAGATGAAGATTCCGGATTTCCACAAATAAGTTTCCAAGACTTAAAAGTCTCATTTGAGATGGCGAGCTTACTTGCCAAACCTGATCCTGGGAAATTTTGTCATGGTACTCACCCTTATAGTGTGGTCTCTCCATAGATCATTTACTATGGAGACAGATGGCTTAAGGAGCATGATCACAGTCAGGGCCAATCTGCACATCAAAGATATGAAGGGCAATTCTTCTTATCTTACATGGTTTCCAGTACTCCTTATCTCTGTGTACACTTGCCAGCTATATCAACAATATGTCAGTGGTTTGCTATATAAACACAACCAGAGCGGAACTCACTCCTATCACCTGTGTTGAGATGGAGTGAAGCTGTGCAAACAGATTATGTGCACTAACTGTTTTCTGTTAAATGACCTTATTCCTGGTAAGGGCAGGTGCCTAGTGGAATGGCATAGTGATTGCCTACTGATGCCAGACAAGTAAACTCTCAGCCTGTCAGTGGCAAGGAATATCTTTCTATCACTAGAAGAAGCCTTGCTGTAACCTGTTTGCATACCTGGCAAACATCAAACACACCAACTCATTTTCCATCTGCTCTTTTCACCTCTGGGTGAATGAGCCAGGGATGCTGTGATACATAAATGGTCCCTAAAACTACTGTTTTCTGTCATTTACCATCATTCTAAAGTTCCTTCAGAATAAGAAACTTGGCAAGGCCATGATCAGTTTTAAATTAGCATCAGGTTTTATTTCCTCTGCTTCTGACTTATCTGCCAGACAAGCCCTTACAACTAAGGCCCTTCAGAGAATTTTGAACCAGGCATCTGACAAGCCACACACAGGCCCCTACCCTCTCCATCAAACGGCATCCTTACTCCATTTCCAGTAAAAGTCAGGGGACTTTTTATCATGACATGGCGTAAATGGACATGTTTCTAGCTGGGCTACTTTCAAAAGTCAGATCCTGTCATTGCCCATTGTCAGCACTTTATGTTTCTTGTTGCAGATTTTTGCTTAGTGCTTTAAGGGATGCATGTAAGGTCCCTGAAGGCGGTTTTTGCAAACGCAAAAAAAAAATCGAAAGCAGATTGCTCAAACTACTTTCACCCACAGGGTAGATTTGCATTTTTTCCACTGTTGTGCAACCCAGAGTTGTTATATAAAATTCTGGATGGTGCAGGGAGATCTTCCCCCTGAAAAAAAAATGCATTTAATGTTCGCTGAATGTGGTTTCAGCAGACTAGTTTAAGTTTTTTGTGCTTACTGAAACTATGTTAGATAACTCAACAGGTATCCAGTTTAAGCTATTTCTTTGTTAAAATTAATCTAACAGCAATTTTTTAACTTTCATCAGGGTTCTAACACACTGTATGTAACTTCTATCAGAGTTTGCAAGACTTTTTATAGAAGCAATTTCCTTATCTGATCTCCTGTGAAGGATCCCATGACATCTTGGGATTTAAGCTTTATTTGAGTGAAGGTGACCATTCCTCCATTTCCCAGCCTCTACAACAGATCTGAAAATTTTATCCTGAGAACTTCTGGTAGTCATTACTTCCACCAGAAGAGTTCTTGAATTGCAGGTTTTGTGTGTAGAACCTCCATATATGTTATTCTGTAAGGAGATAGTGTTTTGGGGAACTAATTCTTCATTCATGCCCAAATTTTTCACAGAAGTGAATACTAGTCAGCACATTACCCTGCCTGTATTCTTTTCAAATTACTCTTAACAAAGGGGAATAATGCATGTTGCATTGGATTGACATCCACAGGTAGGGCAAATTTTGCCTGGGTGGAACCAAATCTATCATAAAAAGATTCACATTTATTGATATCATTGGACTCCAGGGTCATTAAAAGTGCTCTATTTTCTCCACCTGTTTTTTTTTCAGAACAATAAAAGTACCACCTCAAATCATTAGTGGTAGACCTATTCCTAATCACAAACAATTATAGATCTGTAACCACCCTGACACCATTTATACCACTGGCTGGTTACTTCAGCTTACCCAAACTGAGCCAACTGCTGCTCAATCCTACTTTAGCTCAACTTATCTCAACTAAAAAAAAATGAAAGACAAACTCTTCCCTCTAAACCATCACAGACTGAAGGCACAGCATCGCCCTTGGCTGTTTGAAGATATCAATAATCATTTAAAGCTGAGCAACTCCAACTACTATGCCTCTACTTAGCCCACAATATCCACAGACTGCAAAGCACAGAAACCAAAATATACATATTTGTTCTATTTGCTGACCAAAATAGACACCACTGTGATGTACTGCAGCTTCCTATTGCAAAAAAGCCGACTGTGCTTTTAGGCACCTTGACGTTCAGAATACTGCATATTAGTTGCAGTCCCCGTCCTAAAACAAAACTAAACTTCTACTTACAGATCAGAACTATTCACTTAGAAGCAGCCAAGATAACATTCTCTTGCTTGTCTGTGTGACTATATAGCTTTTCTGCTTTGATTTTCATACTCTGTTTTGTCGTTTCATGAGGAAAAAACATGAAATAAAAAAACATCCAACAGAAAAAGTACTCAGATTTTAAAACAAACACTATATGCCTGCAGACCTGCACAGAGCTAATAGCTGATATTTTCGCTACACAAGGTAGCTTACAACTAAAAAGGCATTGATTGGCATTGTCCTAGATTTGCACATGTCTTGTGCATGGTGTTAAATGCTCTTTTTAACATTGTGGAATTGTAAAGTATGTCTGAATCACAGCCAAAGTATATAGCTGATATCATGTGTGGCCCTTCCCACTGTAAACAAACAGTTGCCTTCTTTGTATGTAATATATTCGAAATTCAGCTTTAGACTTTGATCATTTCTTTCCACAATGAAGACTGAAATGCCGTCCTCTGAGAATTTTAAGTTTTTCCTGTCACTGTCTGATTTCCCAATTTGGTCATATTTTCCAGCCCATATTCTGCATTCTACTTTTTTCATCTAAGTTTTCCTTTTTATCTTATGTAACTGAAAAAAAAATGCATTGCTTTCATTTCTAGATGATTTTTTTTTGGGGGGATATTTTTGTACCTCTCTAACCATCGGCTTTCGGGCATTCATTCTAAATCTGTCTTTTTACATCACTGAAAGAGGGAGGGAAGAGCCAGTGATCATGATTGTCATCTAGTGGGATGAGAAGCTTTTTCCGTCTGGTTTCTAATGTTGTGTGCTCTGTTAGCCAGTGCTGTGCAAGTGAAAGTGAGCACTTTCATATAGCTGTAATGCTAAGCTGAAAGTCTTTCTACACCTTGGTGGGCTCCAGGGTTGGCTGTATTTCTGGGGCTTCCACAGAATGGGGTTTTAGCAGCTTCACTCGACCATCTCCATTCCCCAGAGTGTGAGATCCCATTTAAAACCAATCACTCCCACCCTGCCATGGCCTGCTCCTCCAGTGTCAGGCCTGTTAGTGAAACCTTTCTTTTACAGAATAGTCATGGCTTCAACCTCTGTACCATGGAGGTAACTGTTTCTTACTGAATTTTATTTTTGTCATTGTGAATGTAAATATTTTTTCACTACATGTTGAACCCCTGTCAGAAACTTCTCACACACCTTGTCATGTTTGTTCCTTTGTGTCTCCTTCAACCTCATTATTAACTTCCTCTGTGCCTGCCAACCATCCGGCCAAGCATTACAGCCTTCTGGCCTTTTCCTCCCTTGTAGGTAAGAGCCAGTCATAGTGCAAGCATCTTGCAGGCTGTCACAACAGATGTTTTTGTATGGAGTTCTGTCTAATCCTATGGATCTAAGCCTGCTTTGAGACAACATTTTGGGGGTTAGGGGTATGCAGCAGCTTTGGGAACAAGTCATCCCCTTCTAGGAAATGATGCTACATTCTCCATCATCTCCCTTGTCCAGTCTACAAGCTGATGCCTTTTGCATCTGTCATGTCCTCTCACTATTGCCAAGAACTCAACTGGGGATGTTTTTCCCTCCAAGATACACACACACACACACACACACACACACACACACACACACACACACACACACACACACACACACACACACATACACACACACACACACACACACACACACACACACACACACACACACACACACACACACACACACACACACACACACACACACACACACACACACACACACACACACACACACACACACACACACACACACACACACACACACACACACACACACACACACATGCACACACACACCTATCTTCAGGCAGCTTAGAATATTGTCAGTTCACTTGGCAGCATGTCATTGGAATATGCACATCTAGGAAAAGCCCACTTGGACACAAGGAGGAAGAAACTGCACATCTAGGAAAAGCCCAGTGGACACAAGGAGGACATTCAAACTTTGGCTAGGAGGCCCCCCACCTAGGGACTGGACACAGAACTAAGTAGTTTTGGGCAGCAGCACAATGTAATTCACTGCTCTGCTACCTCCGTGCAACAGATGTTCTAATATATTCATGTCCTACTCAGTGTACTAAGCCTTCATTTTCAGTTATGTCTGCATCAGCCTGTGCAGCTACAATCATTACATGTACATTATTGCTTAACAGGTGACATAATTTTCAAAACTATCTATTGCACAACCCCCTTTTGTTCAGTTCCTGTTCTGCTTTGTTTAGCAATTCAGCATGGTACTCACTATTCTCAGGTTTAAAAGACTTATTTGTGTTTCCACTGCATTTTCCAGAAAAAGGGCATGGTTTGAATGTTGCTTATTTTGTGACATTCTTGCATTAACTATATTGTAAAATCATGCTATTTATTCTTGATTTAAAACAGTAAATGTCTTTTTAAGTAGATTGTAATTACTTGCAGTTTTGTGCCAAACATGCTATTGTCCTTGTACCCTCCAACAGCTGAATTTCATTTAAGCTCATTAGTTGCCATCCAGAGTGGCTCATAAGTTGCTGCCTTATTTTTTTATTACAGCTGCTCCATTCTGAGATATAAATTCAGGTTTAAGCCATTTGTTTATGTTGAACATTATCTGCACACAATGTTCATAATCATGTACAATTTGTTGCAAAGGCATTTGCATTTGTTGTTGAAATACTTGCTGCCACACGAAGTCAAATATGGGATAGAATTTCATGTCTTGGATCTCAGCACTGCAGTGATGTTCCATCTGCTTTTTTCTTTTGTATTAAACAGCTTTATCAGCAGTTTGCCCTCATGAGCAATCACCTTCTTTTGGTCAACACATTACTTTGCACCATACACAAAAATGTCTGGCTCTCTAGGGTACCTTGTTAATTGGCACCTAACTCAAAATAACAGTATTTGCTAACCGTATTTGAGATGTTTTAAATATGTATTTAGGATTTTTTTATCCACTCATTCCTGTGTGCTTTAGGAATGTGTTAATCATTATTCACTGTTATTCCCTGTTATAGGAAATATGCCTGCAATAGCAAAATTAGGTATGCATACATCTGCACAATGATGTTGTAAGATGACTGTGTCCTTCAGATAATATGCACACGTACATTCTCCGCAAAAGAATCAGTTTATCAACATGTTTACAAGACTTTACAGAAACCAAAATGGTATAGAGTTCCTTTTAATTAACCCTGAACACTTTTTCATTGATTCAACAGCACTTAATAAGGTCTTTCCTTTGCCAGCAACATGCTGAGAAAGATGCAGGTCTGCAGTGCCTGATAGATGTTTGTTCATCAGATGCATCATTTAGAAGTCAGATGTCCAGTCAGTATTTCTGTAAGTTTACCATATTTAAATACTTCTCAGGAAGCTAGTCACAAGATCTAATGAGGGTTGACTGCTACGGGCAGTTTTTATCAGCTTGTAGCTTTATTGATTATGAGGTTAGCTTACTGTGAAATACTATCTGGGAAAGAAAATGCTGCACAATGGCTTGAAATGACAGCAACCGTCCTGTCATCTTGCTTTTAATAAGTGCCCCCTCGCCCATACACATACAACACACACACTCAGCATCATCTGGTATTATATGTGCAGGGACAAGGTTAAACTGCTGTGGAGTTGATGTCATTCTCAGTGGGTGTATCTTGACTGTCCTCTCACCACACTCAGCACTGTTCACCTTCTTGTTTCTGGGATTTAAGTATAAGCAGTGCATCCTTAGAATCTTTTAATGGGTGAGGACACGGAGGGCACAGGTGCTTTTAAAGGAGAAAGGCAAAGCATTTTTTAATGGTGGCTATGTCCCAATTTTCAGATGTTTGCTTTTTGTGTATGAAGTAGCAGATGTGCTGTTATCTCATGTAACTTTCTGAGACCTTTATTTCATGAACATTATTCAGTGCCGAGAGAAGATAAAAAGGTTTCAGAAGCCCAACAGAACATCTGAGGTGCTTTATAGTCTGATTGCTCATCTCTCTAAGGAGTGGTCACTCAGATTGCTGCACTGTTTGTGAGTTTATGTATAGGTCATTATATGATACCAATGCATTTTAAATAAGTTAGTTATTAGATACTTACCCAACTATCAAACATGTCACTGTATCATTTCAACTGAGCATTTGAATGTGAATATAGGAGTTGAGTAACCTGATTAAGGTTGTTTACATCCCTCCCTCCATCCCTATTTACCTATTCATGTGCCTGGGCTGCTTCTTAAATCCAAGTCAGCTGTGCCACACTATGGGCTTCATCACAGACTCTGCCGTAAAACAAATAAAATGTATGACTTTTGCTTATATAAGGCTTGAGTTGTTTACAACATCTTACTGCATTCAGTCAGAAGACATAATCATTCTGTTAATGTACTCTAAAAACAACTAAACAAACATCCTAAAAAAAAATTAATGTCAGATATTGGCTTATAAACACAGATTTTAATAAATGGGACGGCAGCTAACAACTGGTGTCCTAAAAGCATGAAAGTTACCAATTAGAAATCCAGTGGTGAAAATCATTTGTAATTGGACATACATATCTTGCATTGTATTACAAGGTGTAATCCCTTCATTTCAACAAAAGATCCACTTTGTTTTATATAATAGGCAATTTGTTTGTTGTTTGGACAATCTGAAAATGGATTTAAAACTGAAACATGAAATTCTGACAGATTACCCAGCCTACAGATCCTACTCATCTAACTGCTTATTCCCTTACTCTTCTGCTCCTTACAAGTAAGGTCGTTTGCCTGATCTGATGTGTTCTTGCACTTGGTCACTATTTTTAACAGTTTTTTTGTGAATTGTTAGTATCACTTGCATTCTTTAGTTTTAGAGTTTAGAGTTTAGAATAGGGCAGTTTTTGGAAGTGCAGTGTCATTTTGCTAGTACGTTACTATTTGGAACACACACACACACACACACACACACACACACACACACACACACACACACACACACACACACACACACCACACACACACACACACACACACACACACACACACACACACACACACACACACACACACACACAGACACACACACACACGCACACACACACACACACACACACACACACACACACACACACACACACACACACACACATACGCATGCACACACACAGATGCACATTCATATGTATCTATATTTTATGCTCATTTAAAAGTGTAAAAGAAAAATAAAAAGAGTTGGCTAGCAATGGAACAGTAGCCTTCATATTTTCATACTTTCAGAAGCACAGTTTTGCTGTGCTCCTAAAGTAAGTAGTGGAATGCAGTGCAATATTTCTGTCATGCAGTTTGACGTTTTGGTGTAAACTGTTATAGACTTCATTTATTTATCTCCAGTTTTCTTCCTCTAAGTTGTCGTAATAATGTGCTCCCTAGTTCTGACATATTTGCTGCCTTTTCCTGTTTTTCCTCGCATTTCGTTGATCTGTTCTAAAACCAACATTTGCTTGCTTTTTTCCATTTTGAAATGCAAACTATTTTAAATTTTTTTTCACTAGAAAACACAGTTGCATCTGTACATGAATGAGCTGTTTGTGTTGCAAGAGGGCTTGTGGGGAGTAGTTTCCAAAAATGACACTGCAGTGCAGAGGCATGCTGCGTGCCGAATGCAGTGCTTATTAATAGAGACAGATAACAAAAGTCAGCTCAGTGCTGAGCTTTTAGGCAGTTGAGGAATGGCTGGGTAGAGTTTAGCATAGGGGCGGTATGTATAGTGCGTAGAAACTTAGGATCACACTGTTATACTTTCCCTTGCAAAATATACAAGTGCAGGTAAAGGCAGGTAAGAGCTGCGGGTTCTAGCAGAGAAATGAGAGTAGGCGTGGGGTACAGGGCTTCTCATGCCATGGAAAGTGTGGCATGATAGCTGTCTCCCACCCTGATAAGTCCTGTAAACAAGTAAAGCAACTGTTTGTGGAGTAGCAAGGCCTTACAACATAGTTATTTAACACACGGTCTCTGTGCTTCTTCAGAAGCACTATATGAGATACAGCTACACATTTTTATGGGCTGTGACTAACTGAGGGCTGGAGAGGGAGTGTTTCTGATTGCTGGTGGCTAAGGTTTTTGACTAAGTGAAACAGTGCTGGAGACTGATGGGGAGGAATGACACTGAGTAGTTGTTACCAGTTCTCTTTGCTGTAGATTGGATATGGACATCAGAGACTTGGAAAGTCACCACGTAGAAGCCTAGGGGCTTACAGTTACCAGCTAGAGATGAGAAGTGATCTTTGACATATGTCCTGTCTGGGGTCTGAATATGCATGTGGTAGCATGCTTACACTGTATGCATTGAAATCACTACATGTCAGAGAAGGGGAAGAAGTATTGTATTTGAAATGCCAGAGCACAGTATTTAACCACTTGGAGCCTTGATCTATGAGTTGGGAGATAGCAGTGTATTTTGAGAGATAGCTAAGGAATGAAGTTGAGTCGTGGCTTACAAATGCTAACCTAATCTTAAACCCTAAAAAAAAAAAACTAATGGTCTTCTTCCCTAACAATGCTGCATCCCCCTCTAACACCTTCTTCATTACCTCAGTTAACAATACCATCATCACCCCATCACCGCACACTAAACATTTAGGAGTAGGAGTAGAAATAGACTGCAGACTCCAATTTTATATTCACATTTCCCAGACAGTGAAAAGGGTACATAAAAACTTGGTACTCTATATAGGAATAAACACTGCTTTACCAAAAATACCAAAATAGCCATTGCACAAACAAACTTAATCTCCACATTATTGTATGCAGCCCCCATCCTCGCTAATCTCAAGTAACAACAACTCGAATCCTGCTACAATAAAATTGTAAGATATGCCACAAATTCACCAGCTAGATCGCACCACTGTATCGCACTGAAACAACTTAACTGGTTAGAGCTCCCCAACTCCTAAAATATACACAATTAACAATGGCCCACAAAATCTGGTCAGAGACACATAAAATACCAGCATTAGAAACTCTTCCAAAAGCCTATGTTACCAGCAGACCACTCCGTTCCTCATACAAACAACAAATAAAAACCGAGCAGTGGACTCCCTGTTTGTGAACTACATTGGTAAAATCTGGGCTGAACTTCCTGTAAACATTACCTCTATATAGAAGCCTTACCACTATTTTTTACTAGCCTAAAAAATAATTTCCATAGTAAATCACTCTGCCCCATGCTCCAATCCCGGCTGATATATAGGAACCCACTCTCAACTGCCCCTGCCTAATGTAAAACACAGAAACTAAGATTGTTTTTAACATCACAATGTGACCTACCTCAAACAACATTCTTCCACTGATGTCTAAATTCAACAGAAATACACTATGAGATCTTACATATACCAAAATCATATTCTCCTCCTTACTCTCTATACTCCACATCCCTGCATAAAATTCCTCTAATTTACTAATGGAATATACACTACTAGTTGCCATAACACATTGTGTAACATTGTATATGCTACTGTTACGTGCCTTGTACTGATTTGTATTTCATCACATTTAAGTTTTTGACCTTTGACCTTTGTACTACTCCATTTATGACCATGTCCTTCTTTATTCTTATTTGGTGTGTCTACTTACTAACTGTAGCTTTTCTCCTTCTTGTATTGATTTGTATTTAATCACATTTAAATTTCTGACATTTATGTCTTGTATTACTTTATGTCTAATTTCTAACTGGAGCTTTACTCCTCGGGCCTCCGCTGAAAAAGGACATCTTCTCGGTAAACAATTGTAAAATAAATAAAATAAATAAATAAATAAATAAAATGTGAAAAGAAACACAGGGATATGAAAAATGCTTGACAGCCACATGGCTGAAAATGAGTACTGAAAAAAAAAACTCTTTATGAATCACTCTTCTGCACCATATCATGTGAAGTATTATCGTGCAATTCTTCATAGCTGTTTTTGTGTTACGTCCATAGAGTAATGGAATGGCAAGATGAATATAAGGCTGTTTCTACTAGTAGACTAATCTTAATCAAGGCTATGCTAAAAAGAGTAATCATGGTTAGGGACTTGGCACATGACAATGTTAGAGTTGAGGGGGAGGGGGTTATCTACTAATTATAGTGCTGCTGGTGAAAGGATGTGATGTGAGAAATAGGGGTCTTTCATAATACAGTCTGTCTACTTCTGTGGTAGGACTGATTGCAGCAGGCAGCACTATTCTGCCAAGGTGAAATGTTAATATATTCAACACCTTCAGTAATAGCCTATCCTTGGAGGATTTGGCCTGTGTCAGAAATAGTACACATAAAGGTTTGCAAATTTTTTTTTGTGAAAATCTTTCATTTAAGTGGAAGGAGGATGTTTTGAAAAATATTGCTAACAGAATCAAAAAGATTTGGCCTTTTGCAAGAGTTTATATTTAGGCTCAATCGCAACTGCAGGCATTTTATTAAAATAAGAAAATAATACTAATAGATAAATGTTTTTAACTGTGTAAAACTGATTTAGATTGCAGTGTGGGGCCCTGATATGACATAAATAATACTCTAAAGATTTCGTTATATTTTTATTTGGTGTTTGATGTACCATACTACACTTGTTACCAGTTGTTATATTTTGCATGCATACTGTATTCATTCTAAATTGTTCTGAAGCATATTCAAATGTTGGTACTTGTGAGGTTACATTATCTGTTTAATAATGTACACTACATACCTTGTGTTCTAACCGTGTTAAAATTAGTTTTTACAAAATTTGGTAGTTATAACACTGTTTTATTTATAGCCACAGAAAATGCCAAGAAATTAATAGTGAGTGATGAGACTGAGTCCACAATGAAAGTAACGTGGCAGCCAGCTCCTGGTAATGTGCGGAATTATCGTCTTACATATCGTCCAACTGAGGGAGGAAGACCCATAGCTGCCAAACTGCCCCCTACTGCTACATCCACAGTATTAAGAAAACTTACACCAAAGACAACTTATGACATAGCAGTTGTTCCAGTTTACAAAACTGGTGATGGCAAAACAAGACAAGGCCAAGGGACAACAGGTATGTTGCACATTTGTTTGCAGGAGTATATGCTTTACTTTTTGCTTATGGAGTTCATTGGAGTTAAGTTTTGTAACACTCCAATCTCTAAGGGTTAAATGTTGTGCCATTACGCATTTCCATTACCCAAGTAGGCTACATCAAATGCTCCGCCTGTAGGTGTTTCTGCAGTTACATCCTTCAGGTGCCTCTCGGTGTCAAATATTGCTTGTTCATATTTGCATTAATACTTTCAAAACCATGCTACATACAAAGTAGCAAAATATTTCATCTTAAAGCTTACACAATACACCTGTGTTGATATTTGAACCTTGCTTAGTACAGGTAAAGATATATTAATTGTTGCTATTATAGTATTTATATTGTCATAAATGTTATGTTTTTCTAAATATCTCAACAACCAAGTTGCACAAACAGAACTCATAGCCTCATATGAAAGCTTCCAGATGGATGAACAAAATGCTGCTGACAGTATGTGCATAACTTCAGTGGCTGCTGAGATATCGTCAGTTGTTTACAAAATATTACAAACTTAATAGTTACTATGTTTACTGTGACTTATAAAATCAAGTTTAAGACCTAGAGCCTAAAGAATATACCATTGTAAAAAATAGTTTGTGCTGAAGAATTTGCTGTTTGCATTTCTTTATTAACTCTATGGTTCCAGATGTATGAGCATTTGTTTGAAATATGAGTAAATAATTTGATTCTATCAAACAGCTTAGGCTTAGCCTGTTGGAAATTACTGTGCAAACTTCCACAGCTCCATTGGAGAGAATGAGTTAATAATGGGGCCAGTGGAGTAATCTTTTGTGGCTTAGGCTTGCATTTGGCAAAGTAATATTTGGACTGGGATGAGACTATGACTCTGAGATTTGTCATAACGTTCAGGTTCTCTTTTGCAAAGGACATTGACAGTAGGCCTCTTGGTTATCCTTGGATATCCACACTGAAAAAATAATTTGGGGGCTGTGGTAGTATGGAAACCTGCTAGTATTTCAGCTTTTCCCCCAATAATATTCATTTTTTAGGAAAATAATAATTATAAACACTGCTGAAGAGATGGTAGACCATTTCCCAACAGATGTCAAGATTTACACAGATTAGCAGTTTGGATATTTGACTATGGTCAGCAAGGATCAGTCTTGGGGCCTTTACTGTTTGAGATATACTTTTCTGAGGTGCAAGCCAAAACCAGTGGTCTATGGCTGACCAAGTTTGCAGATGACTGCAAGCTGGGCACTGTCATAAATGACTCTAGTGATGTCAACCTCCACCAAGAGGGCCTTAACCAAACTAATGACAGGTACCAGAAGCATGGCCTCAAACTGAATACCAAGAAATGCATCATTAACCCCTTTGGGGAAAGGGGTGTCCCCACTAATTATCACAATAATAACAGCGTGCTAAGCATGCACTCAGTCATGAGGGACTTGGGCACCCAGGTTGATAGCAACCTGACTTTTGACCACCATGTTGCCTCTGTTGTACGGAAGACTTTCTACATGGCCCACCTCATAAGTAAGGAACAAGGAGGTCATAACATCCCTGTACTCTTCCCTTATCAGACCCATTATCGAGTGCAATGCCCCCTTTTGGCATGTACCTTGCTAAGCACATACAGTAGTTGGAGAGACAGCAGAGGTTACTGACCAGGAAAATCCAGGGTCTCAAACACCTATCCTATAGAGATAGGCTAAAAGCCCTGTCCCTCTACTCAGTCTTGTACAGACTGCTCAGAAGTGACCTGTGTCTGGCATACAAGGCTGTCTCAGACTCAGCCTTGATGGAGTTGCTGCATATCCATAAATCAAACTCCACTCATGCAACCCACACACAAGGTCACAACCTGGTCTGTGACATTAATAGAATTTGGTGGGATAGATTTGTGTCTCAACTGTGGAATAGACTCCCTTTCCATGTCAAGCAGAGTACCTCACTACCCCTCTTTAAGAGGAACCTGGACAACTGGATGGGAAACAAAAAATATACCCCTGGGATCCCACCTGTGCCCCTGATAGACAGGAGAAACAGGTGCTGACTTTGAGAGAACATGGGTGAAATTCTTGGCTAGGCTTATAAGGGCCGCTGGACCAATAGCCTAGTATCATCCTATGAACCAATGGCAACATAGTTTATACAGCTGTGACTATACTGCTTACATATAATTGCTTGAATCAGCTGAGCTCATATCACAGTTGCTTGAGTAAAATAGATTATTTCTTTTTTAAGTAATTCACATTTTATTTTGTCAATGTATTTTTTTTTTTTGCTTTATTAAATTCAAAAAGGCTGGTTAAGGGGGCAGGAATGAGCCCTATTCAGGGAAAAGAAAGAAAAAGGGGCTAGCAAGGCCAGCAATAAAGATATAACAGATGTAGTGAGTAATATGGTAATAGTTCTGTTAGAAAGATATTCTGCTAAATTTGGCCAAAGGTTTATAATGTTTGTCAAAATTATGCATAATTCAATGTTCGCTTGTTTAATGCTTTGTTGAGAGAACCTTCTAATCAGCCTCTCCCATGGGGCTCAATTTGTTTTCATTTTCATATAGTACATCTCTTATTATAGATACAGCCTGTGACAAAGGAATCCCATGAGGGGCAAGAACCCTTAATAACCTATCTGTCATCTCCCAATCTTCCTCTCAAAATTTCAAATGGAACAGCAAAAGTGAAGAAATACTCTTTGAGTTATGGACACAAACAAGCCACCCAAAATCTCAGCAGAACATATCTAACATTGAACAGAACTGCCAGGGAAAGTATGTACTAAATTAGGGATGTAAACAAACGAATACTGAAAATTTATCCAGCCAATTGTTTCAATATAGTGGAAGATGTTGATAGAGGAGGGTGCTTCAGTGTAATATTCTCTTTTCAGGTGTGATACTCCAATCACCGTGTGCTTCTTCTTATCAGGAGGCTGCAAATTGCTAAGCTTCCATACAAAATCTTTAGATATGTTCCAGCGTGTTTTGAGCTTTGCTGTTTTAATTTGCACTCACTGTTTTGTGATTGTACTTTAAAAAATATTTAATTTATCACATCTTCATAACATTTATAAAAATACACACGTGCAGTCTAGTCTTACAGTAATTCCCAAGTTAAAGGAAAACTTCCAGCTTGGAACTCAAAAATGTTATTTTTTGCATTAGTTTTCTGAACTACTTTAATTTGTCAAAGTCACTTTATGTGCTTCTTGTAAAGTTTTAATACGTTTTTCACATTCCACGGTGGTAAAGCGGTAGCATTGTTACCTCACAGCAAGAGGTTCTCCCTTTCGATTCTCGGCTTGGCTTGGTGGGAGTGCCTTCTGTGTGGAGTCTGCATATCCTCCCCATGGTTGGGTAGCATTCAAAAGACATGCGTGCGTAAATGGGCATGCCTTTGTTGAAGGTTGGGCATCGAGCTGGCACCTCAGCGTTTCGTAAAAAAATCTACTGCCAATAATTAGCGGACTGGAGTTCCGCTGTGGCGACCCCTTACCGGGAAAAAGCAGAAAGACAAACAACAACAACATAACAGCCATCACGTGATGTGTCCTGTTGATGTGATCTTGTTTTACTATTTTCGATTTTTTTTTTTTAGGATCCATTTCTAGTCCTCTTTAAATGAATAATGCTAGACATAAGGAAATTATGTTGTCTTCCTGTCCCATTTAAATACAATGTCAGTAGTGCTAGTCACAGACCTTCTGTAGCAGGAGTGCTTGCATTTTTTCCTGAATGACAATCTTCATTTATCACAGAGATTACTTATGTAGCTGCAGTGAAAGAAAATAGTGAAATTGCAGGCTTTTGTAAGAATTGCAAGTCTGTAGTCCTAAAAGTACTGACAGACACTTCCCCACAACATTCGAACCTTTGAAGTGCAAAAAGATTTCAATGTAATTCAGGAGCTATTAATCCAAACTTCAAATAACTGGTTCTGTTATTCACCAGTATCTGCAGTAGGACGATGAGTGTTTTTTTTCTCTCTTTATCCTTAACAGTGTAGAAATGTGCTTGTTGTTTTTGCTCAAAGGTATTTTACAAGCACAGTTCAAAAAAGGTACAACCATATGTTCTTTAATATGTTTTTGTGAGATTTTTTTAAACTGAGGCTCAAATGCTTCTGCATATTACATGTTCCCACTCCTTTTGCATCACTTCCCCTTGATATATTACGCAGCATACTAAAACGTTTATCAGAACCATGATAATTGACTATGACAAATTAATAGTTCTCTGTACGTGTATACGATTAAAACACTACTTTCTATAAAGTTACAGAAAAGTGAATACCTCTTATAAATAGATCACTTTGCAAAAAATGTGGTTTTGGGTTGTCACCTTTTAGATGCCCTGAGAGGGACATTCTCACTGAAACTTCAGATATTACCATGCAAACCATGCTATTAGCCAACGAAACATAATTATGTTTATCTCATTACCAAATTAAAGACTCTAGAATCTGCAATGTTTGTTAATTCTACTACTTTATATGATACTAAGATGATTAAAATGCAGTATCATAGTTTTCTGTGACTGTTCAAGAAATGTCAAAAATATTTATTTTTGTAAAATTTCAAGACATTTACCATTTTTAGAAATTTCCCTGTAGAACAGAACTTCTCAAATCATACAGCCTTGCAGAAAGAGGGACAGGTGGTAACCCTATCAGCTATGTGCAAGGAAACCATCTCTCTCTTTCTCTCAGTCAAAAATGGTTACACAACACTGTGCATTTTATAATGTAAGATTGTGGGCAGTAAAAACTGCAGATTTTCCTGTGTCTGTTGTATGTCATGTAGGCAAAGAAAATTACTTTCTCAAAGCATGTGAGAATTTAAGCTTAAAACATTTTGGTTGGTGGGCCTTCCTTTCCTTTGATTCCAAAGCAAGGAAATGAAAATGTTATAAAGTACAGGCAGGTTTCTGGTAAGTAAAAGCATACTAGAACCATGCTGTAGAGAGGACAGAAATGAAAAGAAACCTAAGGATTGCGTTAAACTGTAGGAGATGGTGCAGCTTTCCTTTAAACACTCTTTAAAGATAATAGTAGTGTCTGGTGCACGTCATTGTTGTTATTGTGCAATTTTAATCTAGAACAGTGATTTCAACCACAGTTCAGAAGTGAACCTTATTAAAAGGTGCATACATTTGTTTTACCTGGCAGTTTCTATCAGTACACAAAATGTAGAAAACAAAACATAGACATATAAGTACAATGTAAACATAAAACCAAACTAAGTCAGTAAGGGGCAAAATGCACAGATAGCATTCATTATTCTTGTTTGTCAGTATGCCACCTGCAGTTGGCTGGCGCTAAGTGAACCTTTGACATCAAACTGGCAGGCACTTCCATTTTGTGCTTTCATGTGGCAGCATTCAGCTTCTTCATCTTATATTTTCAGTCTGAGTTTTTATCCCCGCTCTTATAAATCAGCAGACCATAGTATGTAATGCATGGCACGATTGATAAGAGCATTACACTTTTGAGTCAAATCTGCAAATTATTTTGTAATTAATAGAATATAAAGCTTTTGTCATACAATATGCTTCTCTGCAACAAGAGTAATATTACAAGCTCATCATTATTTCTTATGAAACTCTCATCAGTAACCCTGTCTTTATTACATTGTCAAATGTCTAGCCCCTCCCCCCAAAAATGACATCTGTCACTGTCAATCAACTCCAGCACTAAGCTTACTATTGTAATAGAAATAAATAACTTATAATCCTGATTATGCATAGATACTGATCTGTAAGAGGAATGGCAAACATGGATTTCTACCCTCCTTTGACAAACTATTAATGCCGCCTGCTACCATGATTGATGTATCACTTTCTTCCTAAGTACTTCACTAAATGTGCCTTAGACATACAAATCTACCTTATATTTATTTTGTTTCCATATTTCTATCAGTAAACAATCATTTTCATGAACTTTACTTTTTGCCTTGTCTCTTCAGTATTTCCCAGATCTCCTTAGCAGACATAGGGGCTATCAGTTCACTTCCCTGCTCTTCCATTGCCTGTGGTACCTCTGCATCCCATAGATATTCCTGTATTTCTTTCTTAGATACCCTTGTTTAGTCTTAGGAATTTATAGGTTCTCATAATAATTCATAAACATCCCTACAGTCAAAACTTGATCTCTAAATAAAATTTCCAGCTGAAAGACATAACCTGCATTCTGGACTTTCACTTAGCAGCTAACTTCGAGCTAAAAACAGACCTACATTCTCACATAAATCTACTGGCACAATATCATTGTCTACATATGTATGTATAGCTTTACCCTTTCTCTCTTACAGATACTGTAAAATGTTAATTTCCCACTTCAATAAAGTACTGCTTGCTACATGCAATTCATTGTACAGCACCATTTCATTTGTAGCTAGATCAGCTGTCTCTATGTATAGTGAATGTATGTCAGGTATTTCTTCTGTATAATTCTCTGTGCTACCCTCACTGGTATAGTATGCAAGCACAGAATGATTGCTGCATATTGAAATTTATAACTGCTTAACTGGCCTGAATCATGGCTGTAAAAAGGACTAAGGACCAAACCATCCACACAGTCAATAAGGTTAATAAATAAACTTAAATATGGAAAGTAGTTCTTGCTCAGCCAACCCTCTCAGTTATTTCTCACTTTTTGTCATCATCTACAAGATCTTCATTACCATATACCAATGGGTCACCAGATGCCTTCTAGAACTCATGCACAGGAACACCATTCACCAATTTCAACTTATACTCTTGCAAACAGCTCAAGGTTCATTATGCATCATTAAAATTATTAAAGAAAGTCTTGAAAAAACGTAGGTTATGGTCTTAAACTTGAACTTTTTTCCCCTCTGCAGTTATGCATAGCTATCAGGAAATGAGCTCAGTTTTGACATGTCTGAACTACAAAATCACTTTTAGAAAAGTTTCTCTTTCCTGTTCTTTTGTGAGTTTTTCCAGGTTTCCAAAACAAAGGAAAGATTTGGTATTTTAGGGAAAAGAAGTCAAATCTCACAAAAAGTATGTCTTTGGTACCTGACTGCCACCTCTAGCTGTGGTTAACTTCCCTTTGCACTCACTTTATTTTACTGTGATTTATTTGCAGGCCAGTCAGTACCGCCGTACTGTCTTTCATAAAAGTGATGCAGTCTGTCCCCTCTTCTTTTTCCAGAACTCTATTCACATGAAGTTTTTCTTCTATGATCTGGGTCTACTTGATGAATTTGTGTGACTATATCATCTCTAAGTGAACATATTGCTCTTCAGTGCCTTATTTTCCTGTCGCAAGTTTAAAATGACATCTGAATGTTCATTCATGATCTCTTCAGTACGGCTGTCTCTTTGATTTATTTTTCACCTTTTAAATTTTAGCCAGGATTATTTCTAGCAGTACCTTTGTAACATCATTAGACCTTCACTGACAGCAGCTGCTGTCTTTTTTTTCCCATTCATCATGTAACAGACTAACACTCCCAGTATTTCAATAGCCTTTAGTCTGTTAACCTGTATCTATCAAATAAGCCATATAAGCTGTTGTTGCAAACTACTCCATTCACTTCTGCATGGTAAACATCATTTTGTAGTTCGTTTACATGAACTAGTTTATGTGAGTGACTAAAGAGATTATGCTTATCCTTAGAATACCATACCACAAGTAGTGATCGCTGATTTTGAATGTTGACCATAAATTCTTCACAGTTATATCAAGGTACCATTTGTATCTATGATTTCTACCTTAATACTTTTTATTGGAGATTTTATTGCTGTCCTTATAACATACATAGAAGAACTCACGTAATTATGACACTATTAACATTATGTGTATATGCAATTGCAACAGTTATTGATGTCTTAACATTTCATATATGTAACTATAAAATTTGATTTGGTTTTTATTTATGTAATATGACTACTTTTCTTTCTTTTCTTTTTCTTTTTTTTTTTTTAGCTTCTCCTTACAAATCACCTAGAAACCTACAAACATCAGATGCCACAATGCATAGCTTTAGGGTAACATGGGATCCTTCTCCAGGAGAAGTTCTGGGTTATAAAGTTACCTTCCATCCCACTGGAGAGATGAGGCAGCTGGGAGAAATGCAAGTTGGTCCATATGACAATACAGTTGTACTTGAAGAACTCAGGTATGAACATTTCTTCAATGACATGTTTTGTAATATAATAATGGTATTAAATTAACAGTTTTAAGAGTTTGTGTGTTTGTATATATATATATATATATATATATATATATATATATATGTGTGTGTGTGTGTGTGCATGTGTGTGTCTGTATATATTTGTTTGAGTGTATGTGTGTGTGTGTGTGTGTGTGTACATGTGTGTGTCTGTATATATTTGTTTGAGTGTGTGTATGTGTCTGTGTGCGCGTGCTCGTGCGTGCGCGTCTGCACATGTGTATGCATATACATCTGTGTTTGTGTGCCATTCATTTCATCTTTAATTTTAAATCAGATTCATTTTGTACACTTCATTTTATTAAGCCTTTTTTGCAAAACAAACAAGCTAGCAATCAAGCAAGCTGATCATTTGCTGATCTTGTGGATTGCAAATGAGTTTGATATTTTGAAGTCCATCTAGAGTTTTTCAGTGACATTCATGAATCCATTTTACTCAAAAAGTCCCTTACTGCAAGTTTGCCCAAATGCAAGGAATGTGGTAGTACATCCTAATCTGCAGAGTTATACATATATGTACTCATTCTGCCACAAAAAGTGTTTGCAACTGCCCTTAAGTACATGCTGCAGGAGTAGGTGTGTGATTAACAGACACAAACATTACTGGCAGAAAGTTCTACTTTATGCTATTGAAAAATAAATGTTCATGCAGCAGTTCCATATACTCCATGGGCCAGGGATTGGCATAATGGTTAAGGTATTTACCTCACAGATACAGAGTGCGGGCTTTGATTTTTACCTTTGACGGAAATTGGCTAGGCTTAGAATGGCCCACAAGAGTAGCTTAGCCTAATACTTACCTACATACCTGTGAACTATCAGTAAACAAAAGTCAGCCTTTCAAGCCTGAAGCTACTTTGACTTGCCTGTCAGTGGCAACAGGGTGTGGCCACGCCATCCGTCCTCCTTGCCGTGGTTCTCCTATAGAGCATTGTAACAATGTCAGCTCCTAAGTCACTCATCCTAAATGGAGACCATCGCACATCCCCAGATTGGGAAGCAGTGGGGCTGCCACTCAACCCGTTGCCTCTCAGCGTCGATCTCAGTTCTTATTCTCCTCCTTTCCTTCCTGTCTGCGTCCCCGCCCTGCTTGGTTTTGCCTGTGAGTAAGAAGTGTTCACTGTTCCTAACCCTTCACACTTACACATCCTCTGGCAGTGACTGAAGCTGCAGACTTCACCTTTGTACTTATGTATTTACATAGCCATGTAAACCATTGTTACTGCTATAGTGTACATTGTTTTGTTACATTATGATGTAGCCCAGGCTGAGCGTGGTCATCGTTTAGTCAGTGTTCCTGGGGTACAACACTGATCCAAGATGACCATTTTCAAGTTCAGCCCAGAGTTACAAACCAGCATAATTGAGAAAGCAATAATTAATTTATGTATATATTTGAATTTGTTAAAAGGGGTACAGATAAAGATAATATTAACCAACTAATACGTGAATGTATAATGCAAAAATGTTAACTAATTTTATATATATATATATATATATATATATATATATATGTGTGTGTGTGTGTGTGTGTGTGTGTGTGTATATATATATATATTAATTTCAGGGGTGCAAAAAAATCAAGTCCAGCAAACCATAGATAAGTACATAATCTGTATCTTACTAGGTGCCAACACGTTGAAATGTGGGCAAAAGAAAACAAATGGTTTCCTAATTTGATGTTTCAACATACAACAGAACAAGACTGGGAAATAATATGCTTCTCTTTCTTTTTCTGTGGTGGCTTTATTTATTTATTTATTTAGTGACATTTGATCACTGGGAATGTTCGACTGGGTAGGAGCTCATTCTCAGCGAAGCCCCAGGGAGAAAAGCTCCAAAGTATTACCAAACATTTTAAGAACAATAATTTTACAGTTTTTAAAAATAATACAAAAAACAACTACAGTTGAAAAGATTATACTGAATTAGAGATAATATGCAAATAGTGGTTAAGAATAGATACAAGCTGTATGACAATGATTTAATAGTTACAGAAATGTTAGCCAGTTTATAGAGAAATTAAGGTAAGTTAGTATAATACAAACAGGAATTGCAATCCAAAGTGAAGGAAAAGTTGGCTTATGGTATATTTGTAGAGAAAGCCAGGGGAGAGAATTTGAAAGAAGTAAGGAAGTGAGTAAAGAAGGGAGAGTAAGGAGGTGTAAGGTGTGTATAGGTTCACATTTAGGGATATAGAGAGAGATTCAGGAACATCTAATTTTCATGTTGCAAGTCGTACATGATGCTGCACCATTTTGTATTCATTAAACAGCTCTGCACATCATGTAGAGCCACCAAACATAGGTAAACAGCAGAGTATGCTAATGAAAGCATAATCACCTGAATTATATGCTAATGAACCATTCCGGTATGGTGGAGCCATTCAGGAAGCTATAAAGTAGCATATAGAGATGGTGTAGCCCTTTGATATGAACACCAAAATCTATTGGAATACAGCCGCCTTCACTCAGAAAAAAAGTAATGCTAGGGGGTTGCTGCTCTCTTGCATGCACATGGGCAACAGGATCAGATCTATGCTGCTGATGCTGCTAATAGACGTTCCCCTAGACTTAATAAAATCCATGTAGGCATAGTGTAGAACCAACATGTAATGTTACCGTGTCCGTATACACAGTTCCCTCTTGGCAGCACACCATGCATATTAATCATATTGCGTTGCTGAGGGAGAGCCATGGAACATAGTTATTAAATCAGTGTAGGGAGTGTGATGACAACTGTGTCCACAGATGAGTAACACACTCCCTGCCCTGTCCAATTATATTATAGCAATATAATTTAATTTTTTTTTTAAAAAACATGTTTGCGCAGTGCAACACGGAGCGCAGCAATGCTAAGCAGTGCCGAGACACCTGCCAGACATCTAAAAATAGAAACTGGATATATTTAATTAGTTCTGTAAAGGTCAAGTTTAAACAGAGCTGAGTGGGTTTGCATGGCATAGCACAGTGCTCAGCACTGCTTAAAGGTAGCTCAGATGTATATGTAAAGGTATAGCAAAACTCCACATATCCATGTAGCTAAATGGGTAGAGTTATGGCCTCATGTACATTAGGTACAGGGTTTGAATACATGGAAGAGCAAGTTAGCATTTTTCTTTGAAATAGAACTTATGCAAATTATTTTTAAATACTGGCCTGCTGCGTACAGGTAAGCTCTGCTAAGACCTGCTAATAGAAATAGATCTTAAACTGGAAATAGCCAGGGAATTGTTATGGCTAGGCTTGTACAGGCCCTAGGGCCGATAGCCTAGAATCAACCTATGAACTTATGAACCTAGAATACATAAATATAAGATACAAAAATTAACTAATTATTAATTAGATCAACAACATGACAGCAAAGCTATTTAATTGAAGAACTACACAAACAAAACTCTACATATATGTATATTTACAGTTTGGGAAAAATTAGTAACTGAAGGCAAGGAGAGGCTGAGTTGGGAGGTTTTGTTAATATTAGTATAATGTAGAAGGAAAGTAGAGAGACAAAGTATTCAAGCAGAACCTAAGGAGAGAATTGTTAGTGCTGGGTTATGTTCGCTTTGGGATAGCAGCTGCATTTGGCTTGTCTGAGAAAGTGTGTTTTTAGCCGAGACCAGAACTGGGGGTAGGAGGAACTGATTCCCAAAGTTTATGACAAAGAAAAGAAAAGCTGTGGTTGCTACATTGGAGTTTGGTTATGGGGAGAGTGTAGACTACAATCAGAATATAAAACCACATGTTGACATGTCAAAATATAAAACTTGAACAGCTAAAGTAATTTACAATTAAAAACTGAATAAGAAGACTAGTTTATCAAGATTTTTAAATTTAAGAAAAGTACACAGTAAAGAATAGTGAAATGTGACTTTTTTAGGGAGGGAATAGAAAACTGAATGAAGCTTACGATGCGGATGACAGGACTTAATTCTTTTTACCAGTGCTATCAGGATATGCAGAAAAACACCAGAAGATCTTGTAATTCCAAGTAGAAAAGGTTTTCTGTCTGGTGTCAAAATAGGTGATAGGACCCAGTACAGCATGGATGTCCCTGGTCTTTCACTATCTCTGTAATCACTTAGATATTGCTTACTGTACACTTTTATAAAGGTACATATTTAATTTTTTTATGCTTCTTTTGCCACTGTATCCTCCTTTATCTAACTATAATTAGGTCAAATTGTTTCTCAAGGGAGTTGTCGACATTAATCTCCCAACAAAAAGAGTGGCTCCTCCTTTGAAGTATATATTAGAAAATATGACTCTTACTTCCTTTGAGCCAGCTGCTACTTCTTTGAAGGTTTTCACCTGGAAGACTACATTACTAATAGCCTTAACCTTAGCTCGAAGAGTTTGCAAGTTTGTATATTTCTCCTTTTTTGTTTTTATAAGGATAGGGTAAGCCTTCTTACCAATCCTTTTTCCATAGCTAAAGCAGTTTCTGAATTCAGTCATAATCAGACTATCCAGCTATCTGCTTTCATTCCAAACCCTCAAAACAAGTGAGAAAGAATTATTCATTCTTTAGATGTTCATAGGCAGCTCAGGTTTTACTCAGAAAAGACAAAAGACCTGACAAAAGCTGACCAATTGTTTGTGTTTTTTGCTTTAAAGAAAATAAGTTTATCACTGTCCAAGGAAACTATTTCCCAATGGATCTGAAATGCAGTTCTCTTGTATTGTACAAATAATGGCAAACACCTACCAGGAACAGTTAAAACCCACTTTGTCAGATCAGTAGCTACTTTAAATTCTTTCATGCAACACATAAAACTCTAAAATCATTCTTGAAGCAGCTACTTTGTCATCAGTTAGCTCATACAGTAAACATTGCAAACTGATGATCATTCTACAGAAAAATTGGATGTGCTAATGCTGTCCTTCAAAGTATCTTAAATTCAGAGGGTGTACGTCCCCTTCATCCATCCAATTTAACCAAGCTCCTGGTGTCATTACAGGTGTTAAAATACTGCAACAGTGATGTAATAAAGAACATAGTACAACTGTGTAAGTAACTTACAATAATGGTGGCTGTTTGGATAGCTCAATGTTGCAGAATCGTTACCCCTTCTGTATCCCCTCTAGTGGTATACATTTAAAGTTTTACCTTGTGTCTGAGGTAGGGTGTTCACTAACTTCTCTTCTCTTCCCCCATCCTAAAACACCCTGTTTTCTCAAAATTCACCATGCCTTTAATATTTTTATCTGACATTTCCTTAGGAAATGCATCTACTGTCCTGCTTCAACTCATTCTTTATGAGGGCAAGAAAGCTCTGAAAAGGGCATGAACATGAATTACCTCTTGTACCAGCATTGATATGCTTCATAGGGTGGATGTATGCCTTGCAGGGGAAGGATCCTGAGCTTTAGAGTGCTGCTCAGATAGACGGGACCATTGTTTGAAACGTCTCAGATATTAAGAATACTGCAACATTCAAGTGTCTACCATTAAGGTAAGTTATCTGCACAGTTGTACTTTCAGCATCCTTTTTAATGTACAGCTCCTTATATTCATTAATTACTTCCCAATAAATATCTCTGCAGTTCTGTTACCATTCATACCTACCAATCATCTGCAAATCAAAGTAGCCAAATCAGGTTGCAACTCTACACGAGGAAGACTAATAAAGCATTCCCATTATTTTTGAAACCAAACAAAAACAATAATAGTAAAGCAATCCAGACTGTTAGTTTCTTTCTGCGTATATACCAGTTTAGCATATCTCCATTTTAATCATGTCCTTTTTTTGGCTGCGTGAATTTGGTGCCATTATGATAACAGAACAATGAGTAAGTCAGTAATGGGCCTAGGGCACTATGAGCCTCATCCCTTTTAAGAACAGCATATCTTATTTCCTGAATTATGAATGTGTGCATATTTATTAAGAACAATGTCTTTCATAGACTGTATCTAATCATTACATTGACATAGTAACATTAAAAATACTGTGCTAGAATATTACAGTTTAATGCAGCATGTTGGATAAGGTTACTCAATGGTCAACAAGACAACAGCAACAGGTATCAGCATATGAATTCCTATGATGCATTTCAGGGTTATTTCCCAAACAGTGCAGTCATGTGCAGCACAAAGCAAATGTACAGGTATTAAAATTGTGCAAGTGCCCTATTTCTTATTTAGCAGTAGAATTGTTCTATGTTTAAGCTGTTTAGCAGCTCCATTTCTGCTCCTTCATCGGACTCACATATCCAGAAATACCTGCCAGGTTGCCCATATGTATATATTTGGGGAGGCGATCTAGTAAGTTTGGTAGTGTGAAGGGGTTCTTATTCTACACATAGCCATCTAGTAAATTAATTTCATGCAAGCCAGGCTTAACTGTTTGAGTCTTTCACAGGGACCGGGCCACAGACATTTGGAAAAATCAAACTATGATGATTTTTAGCAGAAAAAGTATGGCTTAGAAAAACAACATTTCTGATTGTGTTGCTTACATTTCCTCCTTAAGCTGAAACAGATGTTCTTCATAAGGATCATTGCTGCAGGAATTTACAAATAAATAGGTTAGCACATTTACTTGGTACAGCTGAATATAAACTGTGGTTGGGCATGCATTCCTTGCTGTAGTGTCCATGCTAATCGTTTCAGCTTTAAAGATAATGTCATCACTAAGAATCAGCAAGAAAGACAAAGTATAATGAGACAGAAAGCCCTAAAATAGTACTATATATACTTAGTTAATATAACAACAAATATTTCTTCAATGTAGATTTTCTAGAGTAAAAAGTATGACATTCTAATGGCTGATGTTATTGTTAAGCAACTACAATTCTTTATGATTTGTCAAGAAATCAAACATTTTACAAGGGACAGGGCAACAATGTAAGGAAAATCAGCAGCATTCTTCAAAGTCAGGTATAGCTGAGAACTGTTTGTCACACATGAGCAGCAATAACTGATTTTGTCTTCTGCCACTTCCTAGTTTATGTCTCCTGTGATCCCCATGCAGCAAACAGTAATCATTAAACTGGGCACTGCACCAGTCTCCCATCCATTGATAGTCATACCAGCCAAGGAGATAAAACAATCAATAAGTACTGAATACAAGTGATGCAGTATAAATGTTTGCTTTCTTGTAAATATTTTGACAGCATACAACTCAGTGACAGTATATATTTCAGAATCTTAATATGCTGATCTTGCACATAGATTTGTTTTAAAACACTAGTGCTTCTCATGCACTAAAACTGTTTTCAGGCTAAGCTCATTGTCTAATCTGTGTGTATATGTATATGTTTGTGTAACTAAGACTGTTTTCATTTCAAATCTCATTGTCTAATTGTGTGTGTTAGCATGCAGAATTAATGCTCCGAGTCTGACTTCAACACAACTAAATCTACTTCTCCCATTGCATCAGTCAGGGTAGCTTCCCTTGCATACAGTCAGTTGTAGCTGCAACTGTAGCCAAATTACCACATTGCTGATGTCAGTAATGCCGCAGGCTGATGACATGGTGTCTAGGAGGGGTAAAGTGAGCTCTAAGAAATTGTAATTGAGGGGGCCACTTGGAATTTCATGGCACTTTGCTATTTTAAGTTTACTAATCTGTATTTTCTGGCAAATACTGGACATTTGAGAGGTATGCTTACTGTAATCAAACCAGCTGTAACCCTCACTCATCCTGGGGAAGATGAGTATTCCCTATCACCTTGAGACTAATGATCTGCATGCTGGCAATCATTTCTACCTTCCACACTTGATGTTCTAATGCACCGACTCATGACCGTGGGATGTGGTTATGACCACCTTATTACCACCAATACAATGCGCATAGATTCATAGGAAGATACTAGGTTAGTGGCCCGTGAGCTGTTCCACGCCTAGCCATGTTAATCCTGAGTTATCTCAATTATCTTTGGCTAGATAAACATACTTCTCAGAGCACGTTTGTGATAAACACTGACTACCCCATCCATGAGGGACATGGGTGCCACCCCCAGGGTGAATTTGCAGTCTCCCATCCATTTTTTCCAGGTTGCGCTTGAATTGGGTCAGTGAGGAGCTCTGCCTCATGTGAACTGGAAATTTATTCCAGAGTAGCATCGATCTCTGAGAGATATATCTGTCTCTCCAGCATGTTCTGTTAATGTTGCAGACTATGTTAAGATACCTAGAGCGAGTGACTCTTGTGCCATTTGACATGCGGATGTGCAGCATATCCATTAGGAAAGGGCCAGAAACTGCTCTGTAGGCCAGGCATAAGTCGCCTCTCAGCAGTCTATGTGATAGAGTACAGTGACAGGGCTTTCAGTCTATCCACGTAAGTCATGGTTTGGAGGCTCAGTATTTTCTTGGTGAGAAACCTCTGTGTTCTGTTCAGCTGCTGCAGGTATATGGTGAGGTACATGCAGAAGGGAGCATTGTACTCCAGTAATGGTCTGATGAGGGTTGAATACAGTGGCATTGTAACATATTTAGACCTGGATGCAGTGCCCTTACTTATAAGATATGCAACGTAGAAGGTTTTCCTTAGCACTGTGGAAACTTGGTGGTTGAAGTTCAGATTGCCATATACCTGTGTTTCCAGATCTCGCACCACTGGGTTTGAACTAAGGGGTGTGCTGTCAATATTGTAATTAGTAGGAATTCTGCTTTGCCAAAGGGGATAATAGTGCACTTTTTTGCATTTAGTTTTAGACCTTGGCTTTGGCACCAGTCATTTGTCTGTTATTATCTCCTGTAAGATAAGATAAGATAAGATTAATTTATTGTCATTGCTCAAGTACAACGAATATGTGCTTATTCAAAAGGTGCTTCAACAAAGTATTAGTTTAAGGGCGTGCACACTTATGCGACCAGCTTATTGTATGTATTATTTTTTATATTTTTTTCCCCTAACAGATTTGTTTGTTTTTTAATTGAATTGTACAGGTTATAGGTCACATTAAAGGTGGAAAAAGTTTTGAAATGATTTGTTGTAGTCTCATTTTTTTATATCACAAAAATCTAGCATTTTAACAGGGGTGTGTAAACTTTTTATATCCACTGTATATACATATATCTATATCTATATAGATCTATATCTATCTATATATATATCTATATCTATCTATCTATCTATCTATCTATATATATATGTGTGTGTGTGTGTGTGTGTGTGTGTGTGTGTGTGTGTGTGTGTGTTTGCATCTGTGCTTACATGCACGCATGTTTTATACACGCACAGTTAAGATTTATTCTAATGAATCCATTTTGTGAATAATGCACGCTGTCAAATTGTTATCACATTTCTCATCTTGGTTTGGCAGAATAAGCACACATGACTTAGGCTATTAACTACTAGCATGCTTTCATCTTTTGGTAATAGGTTCATGTTCTCAGTTTCTACTTGCATACATTAAATGCCAGCACCTCTGCAGCTTGCACACTTGCATTTGATGTATGCAATAGAAAGATCCATTTCTTTGATTATATACCTGCACTGACACTATATTGCAGTAATAGGGGACAGCTCCACTCATAAGGTGCTGTCTTTCGGGTTAGAAATTAAATTGAGGTCCTCTTTGTCTTAGTGAATGGTAACTTCAGTGAATGTTAAAGATTCCAGGGCACTTACTAGAAAAATTCCTCCCATCCACATAAATATTACTTTGGATCTCACCTGAAAGTAGGCCAGAAACCTAGATGGGTTAAACTGCTCAACAAAAAGAGAGTAATAAATAGTATGGCTACTTTGGTATTAACATTAGGACTGCTTGTTGTTGCTCAGTTATTCATTAGTTTGAAATAGGTAACTTATAGGTAAAAAATTATTCCTTGATGATATAACCTAATGGCAATATCTTGTTTTGCTGCAGAGCTGGAACATCATACAAAGTAAATGTATTTGGACTGTTTGATGGAGGAGTGAGTAACCCCCTCATTGGGCAAGAGATGACCACCTATGCTGATGCTCCTGAAGTGCCTTTTAGGCCATACAGTGGTAAGCTAGTGACAATAAAACCCAACATGGTTGTTGCTAGAATTGTAAATGCAGTATTTTGTAGAAGATGGTTCAGTATTTGATCTGTTTACTATGATTTTAGCTAGACTAGGCAGAAATTTGGATTGTTGATTCACTTCATGTGCAATACTGTCATGTTTGTAGAGTAACTTGGCTCTTGTTATAACAAAACATGAAAAAACACTTGTAGTTGAACATCATGGATGTGCAAAGTTGTACTTCTGCTGTAACACTAGTGTCCCATTTCATAATGGAGCTGCTTCATCAGACAGGCAACTTGGATAGTGGTTATATGAAGGTTTAGTGAGGTATCTGCTTCATGCAGATCACTAGAAATGAATCTGGTAGTGAACCCCCTCCCCCAAAGAGCAGATTGAAGTTTACATCATAAGTGGACATCTTTATATCAGCAAATCTAGCAGCTAGTTGTCAATACATGCTTTTTCTCCTTTTCTAGTTGCAAAAAATCAGTGCCCCAATATAAAACCATGGCTTTAGATACCGTGATTCTGGTCATACAGTTCTCCTTTCACAGAATGGTAAAATGTGATGTCCAGTAACTGTGGCACTGACTGGATTTTGGGAATTGTCTATGAGAGAAGTGGATTAACTGGGATAGTCTACAACAGGAAAGGGAAAAATGTGTATCCTGCAGCATGAAATCATGAACAAAAGAGAAAGCTGATTAAAGCTAGCGAAGGATTCTGTTCACCTTGACGTGTGTGTAGGTAACTACACAAGGAAGAGTCCTGATGTGCTTCAATGGATCAGACAACGTCTGCACCATCTGGGTATAGCTTATTACAGCAGCAAGCATTAGACTCATGAAGGTACTCCTGAAGCTTTTCTGACTAAATACTACCTTACTTTTCCCATGTCTTATGCAGAGGAGATTCCATGATGAAGAGAGTTAAGAGCATGAATATTGGTACTCTGGTTGTAGGATGTAGATGAGTGATGAAACTACAGTAGCAACAATAACAAGGAGAAAGTCTAAAAATATATAAGTCAAGGAGATGTTAAGGTTGCATAGAAAGGTAATTACATGAAATGTTTCATTTAATTCAAGTCATCTCAGCTAGTTGCTACTATATTGCAGGTATGATATGACAAAAAGAATGTGTGGTAACACAAAGAATGCAGTGAAACAACAAACACATTAATTACTCTCACGTTAGTGATCTGTTATTTCTATATTTGCCATCCAGAGTTAAGAAGGTTAATCACCTCTCCTGATATTTAGATGTACATTTCACAACTCGCACACAGAATGATAAATGTTGATGTTATACAAGGATCTCACAACATCCACCTCATCTTCCACTTTACCAGTTTCCATTAGCCAGATAAGTTTCTGTGTTAGGTTAAATCACATCAATTTCTTTCTGCTGACTAAATAGCCTTATGTCTGTGCCATGCAGTTTTAAATTCTCCTCATAGCTTTCTGTACCACATTTCACATGGGAAAGTAGTCACATGCAGATGCCCATATTATCTGCCAAAACTGTTAATATCAGAGTAGCCCTTTGAGTGTGGGACCAGCATGTCCACCCATGTTGCTAGTGGCTGGGCTGAGTAAGATTGGCTAGGGAGAGTTAGACGAGTTAACTACCTCCCACAAAGGGCTACATAATAGATCCCTGTTGATGGGACTGCCATCTTTTTGAGTTTGTAGGGATTTATTATTGTTTATAATTGAACAAGAGAATTAAATATAAGGTACATTAGAATGCATACACTGGACCATGCTTATTCATTCTGCAGTTACATGCCACTTCTAGGGGTGCAGAGCAACAGAGATGGACTACAACTTCAGTGTAGAGTCTCAGGATCTTTTTGGTGTCAGAGAGTTACAGCATCAGGTGGGGGAAGCACAGAGTCACAGATGCGGAATTAGGCTCCTGAAATGTGGAACAGAGAAGACACAGAAATAAGATGGAGAGGTTATGGTCATGTCCCTCAAGAAAAGAGTGAAATCCATTTTGACTCCAAACTGAGATTATCCAACGACTGCCTTCAGACCATGTTTACTTGTTTTTATGTACTGACATCTTTCTTTCTTTTCTAAAAGATGCTGACACTCACTTGTGCTTTGTTAGTTAACTACTCTATCTGTCTTGTCTTGTGTTTTACCTTTTTCCAAGAAGGCATACAAGCTCATAGGTTTTAAAGGCTCTAACTTTCTCTACCTTGTGGTACAGACTGTACACTGATACAGCTGCTGTCACATGATTTGCTTCTTTCCTATGTGTAGAGAGAAGTAGAATTTTCAGAGCTCAGTGCAGTACTTGAGATTGCCTTGGCTCGCCTCTCTGTCTCACTGATGATAATTTTCTTTTTCTTGCAGGCACTGCCTCCAGCCTGTTGTACTAGTATTCCTGGCAGTTCATCTTTCTCATTGTTTAATATCCTATCTTTATGTCTCTTGTGTGACCCCCTGCATAGACATATTGTGGTTTGAATTTAGAAGTTCTCTGCTCTTGTCTACTTCTATTTAAATTGTTTTGATTCAGCATGCATTTCTTTTCATTTCCTTGCAGTGAATCTTGCCATGTTTTTCTATTTCTCCAACCATGTTGGGAGCATAAGTATAGATGTGATGTTGTCCTATCTCACCTTCATTCTTAGGAGGTTGGGTTCAGATCTGCTCCTCGGATACAACTAGGCCTTATACGCAAGCTCGAGGTCTTCCACTAGCTTGTGCTAAAATACCTTATCCCATGATGCACTAGGAGAGCTCCCTAGATTTCGTTTGCCTCTAAACAAGATTAGGTATTCACTTTGCTAGCTCTGGCTAAGTATAAGCTTTATTTGTCTAATTTCTATTAAAATCTTACAATTTTTTGATATTTGCATATCTACAGTTTATTAGTCATAGTGGTTGGGCTAACTGGTTTATATAGCCATTTTTTACAGTGTTCTTTCAGCTGGTTGTCTGTCGTCTATTGTGGGCCATTTTTTCTCCCTATCCCCACTTACTATAAGCTTATTTACAGCCCATTTAAGTTAGAGGGCTTTTTTCTTCACTTCTTGGTTTAAAATATTGTTTTTATATATATATATATATATATATATATATATATATATATAAAATATATATATATATATATATATATATTTTTTTTTTTTTTTTGAGTGTGCAGCAGTTCATTTAAATTAGAGAGCTGTTGCCATTCCCCTAAGTTAGAGGGCTAATTATCTCTATTTTTCTCTAGTTATTGCTCTTCTTAGTTAAAAAAAAACTTTTGTTGTTGTTGTGTGACATTCTACATATACACACACACACACACACACATATATATATATATATATATATATATATATATATATATATATATATATATATATATATGGTTTACTATTGTTTGTGCGAACGACATTCTGTTGGCTGCAATGTGCCAAAAATCAGTGTCGAATGCACAAACAGTTTTGCACCAGATAGTCAACTCCACTTATGCGAATGCACAACTGCATTCGCATAAATGTAAGTTGACTATCTGCACAGAGATCGTGGTACAGTGGGGAGTAGAAATTCATCCACATCCCCACTGTAGTGCGATCTCCGAGTTAGAATATATAAGTAAGGGGGTGGGCGTGGGAGGTGCAGGGGGGCTTGGCCCCCTTCAAAAACGTGATAGCCATATAGGAGTTTGTTTTACATCAGCTCCTATATGGCTATCACGTGGTGGTTTTGACAACAATGTCGAGTCAAATGTGTGGAGCATTTGGTTCGACATTGTCAACATTAGTTTTTTTTTTACTTTCAGTATTACTATTCATTTATTGGAACGGAAAATGTTTTTCCATTCAAATAAACAATATGAAACCATATATATATATATATATATATATATATATATATATATATATATATATATATATATACCCTGTTGCGTGCTTAATAATGTCTTCTAAGGATAAAAATACAAAGCAGTTTGGATTTAAAAAAATGTGACGATTGTGGCCAGAAGATGTCCATTACTGACAGACACACAATTTGCATTTACAGTTTAGGAGCTATTCTTCACCAGGAGACCTGCTCTATTTGTTATTAGTTCACTCAGAGTGTTCTGTTGGAGAGAAAGAACAAGCTTATTTTGAGAGGATTACTGAAGACCCCCTTTTCAGGGGCTATTCAAGAGAGTCAGGGTTTTTCAAAATCACCTTCCTCAAAGTCTGATAGAGGAACTGAAAAAAAGATCTTCATCTTCTTCCAGTGCTCCATCAGAGCTGCCAAAAAAATTAACAAAAATTGCATCTCCGGATCTGAAGCCTACCAGTTCTGAGAAGTCACCGGCACCGACAACATCTTCTTCCTCAGTGCCAAACGTAATTGAGAGTTGGAGCCGCTTCCCAGTATTGGAGCTGTTTTCTCCAACTCTGAGGTCACCTATATTACAACCCCCGAATCTCCAGCCCCTTCATCTCGGTGTTCTAGGAGCCTGTCAGACAGTGATGTGGCTCGAGTGGTACAGAGGATGTTAAGGACTCTGGTGCTGGCCAAATTGTTATTGGATCCAACCTCGAGGGATTCAAATCCAATGGCATCCTCCTCTTCTGCTACAATTCCTCCTCTTATCTAATCCTGGACTTTGGAGCCGGAATGTTTGGAGCTGATACTGATGGAAACTTTGGAAATGAGACCTAATTTGGCATCTTCAGCACCGATCATTGCTCTGACATCCTCAGCTCCATCGGAACTTGAGGAGCCTAGGCGGCGATGCTCCCCAGTTAGGTCTGGGGAGGTGAGTCTGACTGGACAGTTGGATCTGATCTTGCCTCTCAGGGCATCAGCTCAGGTGAGCTCAGCTCCTACTGCTGCATCCGAGCCATCATCCTTGGTTATGGGGGCTCCCTCGGCTTCTTTGGATCCAGGGATCTCTACGGAGCAGGGGCGAGGGGCCTTTGTGGTAATGAGGAGAGTACTGTCTCCACAGGCAGTTCCATGGTCATCTTCAGATATTCTTCCCCCTAAGGCACTGATGTCTGCCTCTACGACCTTTGATCCACAGGGACATGGAAATTCTAGGCCTCAGGACACCCCTCAGGGTGCACCCCACTCTTCTGAATCCTCTCCAGAATACCCCCCTGAAGAGGTCCCTCAGAAGAGATTATGCAAGAGGAAGCATTTAGATTATCCAGAAGAGTCCATCACATCTGATACTGACCACAATGACGCTGAGAGGTCCCCATGGTGCCTTCTGAGGATGTCTACTTTGCAGACATCGTTGAAATACTAAAACAGAGAGTTGGCTGGAAGCCCATCAACCCTTCAGATAAGGAGTCCATATAAATGAAGGCTTTTGGATCTCGCCCTTCCCCCACTTGGGTGTCTCCACCTTTTGATGAGCTCATGGATCTGGTCTCTTGGAAGGTGTGGGAGTCTCCAGATTTGGTGGAACCTGTTCCTCGGAGGCCAAAAAAGTTTATTACTTCCCTGGCTGACAAAACCTTCTTGACCAAGGCAGTCCCAATAGATGCTATGGTGGTGGCGGCAGGCAGCAAGAAGGAAATCTGAGGGACATCCTTGTCTGTCCATCCACTGAACAAAGAGTCTTGTACAATGGACAGATATGGAAAGCGCATTTTTTTCTTCAGCGACTTTTGCCATTCAATCGCTGAACTACCTTACCCATTTTATAAGATTACAGAGATATCTCCTAAAAGAGCTAGGAGATACTCTCCATGGTTCAGTAGCTGAAAGGGTTGCAGATAATGTTTCCACTCAGCTCTCTACCTTAAAATCAGTAGTTAACTCCATCATGAGGCTGATTTCTTATGCTGCAGATGGAGAGAGCAGAGCAGCAGGTTTGGGATTTCCTTGAGGAGATATTCCTGGATGCGCTTGTGTGATTTTGCAGAGCCTTTAAATCTTTCTTTGTACGCCCTATTTGATGGCTCATCTCTCTTCAGGCCGAAAGTGAAAAACACACTTACCAGGTGCAGGCAGGAAGGAAATACTCTCTCTGTTGTGGAAGTCTGTTTTTCCCTAACTACTAGACCTTATCCCAAAGGTCAGAAAGGTGTAAAAATGTGGCTTTGAAAATCGCAGAGAGCTTTCCAAGACACATGTGATGATCCTTCCCTTAGAGGCAGAGGGGGAAGTGATAATGGAAGACGCTGACCTCATGGCAGAGGGGGTCCACAGAACCAGGGCAACAGAGAATCTTTCTTTGGTAACCTCTTTCAGTGCTCCTAAAAAGAGACCCACCTGTCCATCTCTGGAGGCAGTCGAAGACCATCTATCTTTGTACCCAGAGGCCTGGCTAAAAATAACAAAAGACAAGTGGGTACAAAGCATCATATTTAGAGGCTACTTCGTTCCCTTTTCCTTCCCTGCCCTAAATTTAAAGACGATCCCGGATGTTCCACCCACTCAAAGGGAACAGGCAGAGCTACAAATTCAAAAGTTGCTAAACAAAAGAGTCATCCATTCGGTCCCCGCAGACCAATTAGGATCTGGAACTTACTCAAGATTCTTTTTAGTTCCAAAGAAAACAGGGGACTGGAGACCAGTTCTGGATCTCAGCAACCTAAACAAATCTGTAAAGAAGTTCAAGTTCCGGACAGTAACACTGCAGTCTGTACTCCTATACTTGGGACAAGACAATTGGATGTGCTCCATAGACCTCCAGGATGTGTACTACCACATAAAAATGGACAGGTGATCCAGGAGACACCTGCGCTTTTGGCTGGGAGCCAGTCACTATCAGTTTTGAGCTCTGCCCTTTGGTCTCACTACAGGTCCCAGAGTGTTCACCAAGTGTATGGCAGTAGTCCTGGCTCACTTGAGATGCCTAGGATTCTGAGTGTTTCCATACCTAGACGACTGGCTGCTAACTGCCACCACCGAGCATCTACTAACTCAAGTGAGAGACACTACCCTGCTCCTCTGCTCTCAATCAGGGATTACTATAAACTATAAAAAAATGTGCCTTGCTGCCATTTCAGCGGATTATTTTTATAGGAGCAGAACTAGAGACAACAAAAATGATAGCCAAACTTCCTCTAGAAAGGATAAGAGTTCTTCGACATCAGATCTTGATCCTCCTTCCAAAGAAAAAAGTACAAACGAAAACAGTTCTGAAAATCTTAGGGACCATGGCAGTAGCAATAACCCTAATCCCCATAAGGCATCTGCACATGAGAATCCTCCAGTGGATACTTTCCACTCAGTGGTCAGTGCAAGAGCTGCCCATGTCCCACAAGATATTACTGATGGAATCCTGCAAGAAAGATCTTTGCTGGTGGCTAGATTCTACTCATGTGACGTTAGGCCGCCTTTTGTACTTCTCCAACCATTAGACATATTGACCACGGATGCGTCACAGATAGGGTGGGGAGGGGACATTATCTGGGAAGGACAGTCCAAGGAACTTGGCAGGAACATGAGGCCCATTTGCACATCAATGTCATAGAGATGAGAGTGGTGCTTCTAGCATTGCAAGCATTTTAGGACTCTCTTTCCCTAGGGACTATTGCAGTACAGACAGACAACATGTCAGTTGTATGGTATATAAACAAAGAGGAACCAGATCTTACCCCTTTGTCGAGAGGTCCTGAGAGTGTGGCACTGGGCAATCCCCTCCCAACGCTTTCTAGTAGCAATGCATATCCTGGGGAAATCCACTGTGATTGCAAACAGACTCAGCATAGTGATTCTGATGCCTCACAAGTGGTCTCTAAAACAACTGCTCTAATCCCCCTCTGGGGGAGTCACCAAGGGTTGCACTTGTACATGATTGGCCCTCGGGTCTCCTCTATGCCTTTCCTTATATCCCATTGATATCCAGAGTTCTTCAGAAAACCAATCACTTGGGAAGAGACTTGATACTCATCACCCCATTCTGGCCTCGTCAAATATGGTTCCCCTTCCTGTGGCCCCATCTTCAGGAGGAGTCGTAGATTCTGGACCCAGTTCCGGACCTTCTGATTCATGCATCAGGAACATTCCATTCTTCTCTTCAAATCCTCAAGTTGACAACTTGGCTGCTCCGATTTCAACCATAGCCAGGCCCCCTGAGCTCTCTTCTTCAGTGAAACCTATTCTGATTTCCTGTCATAAGGCTTTGACGAGAAAGTTATCTAGAAGTAAATGGAAAAGATTTTCTCTATGGGCCTTGGACAATCGCGTTGACCCTTTTTCTGCCCCAGTTGCTTCCATTCTTGAATTCTTAACAAAGTTATTTAATGAGGGTGCAGATGCTGCTACTATTCGAGTTCAGTTAGCAGCAACTTCTAATTTTCATTTTGGAAATTCCGGCCTCATTGTGATATCTAACAGACTTTGCAAAGCTTTTCTTAGAGGTACTCTTTTATTAAGACCTCCTATTGGGGCCCCTTCAGCACCTCGGGACTTGAATTTTGTTTTATCCTGATTGATTCCCCTCCCTTTTGAACCTGCATCATCATGTGATCTTAAGTACCTGACATGGAAAACCATTTTTTTGATAGCTATTTCCTCTGCCAGAAGAGTTTCAGCACTACAAGCTTTGTCAATAAAGCCTCCATACTCGATTTTCCACAGAGATAGAGTATCCCTGTGGACAAACCCATCCTTTCTACCCAAAGTATGTTCAGAAGCCAACTTAAGCCATTCCATAGAACTACCATTTTTTCCCCAACTATGCGAATAAGACAGAATATATGTTCCACCAACTGGATGTACATAGACAATCACACTTTTACCTACACAGAACAAAGGACTTCAGAATGAATGAATTGATCAATTATTTATATCCTTCTCAGACTCGAAGAAAGGTGCTCCTGTATCTAAAGTCACACTTTAAAAATGGCTATCAGATTGCATTACCTTTACTTACAGAACTCAAAATAAAGAGCTCCTCCATAAAGTGAAAGGTAACTCTAAAAGAGCCATAACAACCTCTTCTGCTTTTTGGGCTAGACTGCCAATTGATACTATTTATGCTGCAGCTACATTGGAAAGACCACATACCTTTATCACTCGTTACAAAGTGGATTTGGCCTCCAGGAACCTTCCTTTGGGGTCCACTATTCTGAAGAATCTACTCCCTTGAGCCACCCAAGAAAGATGGTGCTAGAGACGCTGTCCCAAACTGCTAAGAATGAAGGTAAGATAGGACAACAACACAGAAAGACGTTATGTACTCACCATAACATTCCATGTATATTGTCCATTCTTACATCCCACCCTCCTTTCCCTTAGCCTTCTGCTCCTAGAAGACTGAGTTGATATATTGGCTATTAATGCTCTCTGACCTTCTTGCTTCCTCTTTGATGTCTAAGAAATTATTTAATATTCTTTTTTTATCTGCAAACAAGATCTGAGGAGCTCTCCTGATGCATTGTGGGATATGTTTTTTTAGCCACGAGCTAGTGGAAGACCTCGAGCTTGCGTATAAGGCTGAGTCAGATCCGAGGGGGACAAGCCCCCTGCACCCCGCATGTGGGGGGCTCTGCCCCCCCGTAAATGAAATATGCCAACTCCAAGATTGCATTACAGTGGAAAAAAGTTAATTTCCTAACCTCAGTGTATGGTGATTGTGATACAGTGAGGTTAGGAAATTAACTTTTTTCCACTGTAGTGCGATCGTGGAGTTGGTATATTTAACTTACAAGGGGTGTGGGGGGCAGAGGCCCCCACCTGGGAGGTGCAGGGGGGCTTGCAATGTAGTAGAAAGTTTGTTTGTTAGGTGTTGTTATAGATGGAGAGGATGTTATTTAGATATGCATTGTAGTTTTCGATGTTATGAAGCACGCTTTCAGTGTTTTGAGTTTTCAATGTTCTGGGTTTTCAGTGTTTTGGGATTTAGATGTTTTGGTCTCAATGTTATGAAATTCAATGTTTTGAAATTTCAAGGTTATGAAGTAGACCCGTGTGTGTGGGGTAAGCAGTGATATTGATGTCCTGAAGGGTCGTATCTTTTGAATCAGTTTCAAAGAGAGAGAATGTGTGTTCCATCTGCCTACAACGACTCAAAAAGAAACATTATAGAGATTATGGTGTTACTTTACATTGTTGCAGCCTTGTAACAGTTGTCTAGAAATACAGACCATTTGGTGAATAATAGCTTATATATCTGAAACTTTCAACCCAGGGAAAGCATGAGGCAAAACCTTTTTATAGAAAGAGATTTGGATTATTGTATCAGTCTTCATAAATAGACTGTCTGGTCAGAGACAGATTAAAATAATTTAGCAATACATTAGTGATGTTATAGAAAACAAATAATTCTGTTGGAGGGTGGACAATAAAGCTTACCTGGAGTCTTCATGTTATACAGTTTGTATGGAGATAGGTAGCTGAGGCAGTTCAAGTGCTCTTTCCTTATTTTTGCTTAAAATTTATATTTTCCTTTCCATGTTTTCAGCTGCACATATTTACTCACTAAGATTAATGCTGGTACTTCACTTTATGGCAGATTTGTATGAGCTCCTGATCTATGCAGACCATTTAAGTAAGGCATCACTTCACATTTACATCTGATGGTTAGTTCAGGCAAAATTTGACAAAGTGCTTTCTTATAGAAAGCTTCTTAGAAAGTTAGTACATCACTCCTAAGGTGCTAAGTGGGATAGAATCTCTGAGTGAATTTGAAAATGCATAGTACACACATGCACGTACACACTCATCTGCACATACACACACACACACACACACACACACACACACACACACACACACACACACACACACACACACACACGTATATCAATGTAGAACAACATACCAAAGCCATTTAGTATTTAGCAAAGTTCTTATAAAATAGGTATGACGTTGTATGTAGTCTTATCTTATTGTACAAACCTAGTACTCTATACATGGTGTTTAAATGTAAATAACCCTCCTCAGGATTATACGCAATTCACTAACAACACTCCAGTCCCACAGAGGGAAACACCTACATGCAGCTGGGGTAGTGGTTATGATTGCAGTCATCCTACCACCCCACCACACATAATCAACATCAGCTCTGCAATAAAAGCAAGAAATACTCTGCATGGTAGGAAAATGAAACTACCAGAAATGGAGTCTTGTGGTACAGGTAAGCTTGTTACTACAACCAGACTCCATTCCCAACTCCAGTAGTGATTTGTTGGTTTCCCAGCCAACAGTAGCTCTTACTGCACAGGATCCCTGCATTAGCTTAATATGCTAATGTAACCTGGGCCATACTCATGACAATGGAGGGTGAAAGCTTTATAAACTGCTTCCTTCCATGACTGTGGACTAGGTAGTAGTCATGGGGTGTCTCAGGCAATTTGAAACTTAGTTCTTTAAAGGCGTTTTGCACTGGACTGCTCATCTGCAGCCCTGACATCAGTGACATTCATTTTATGAATCATTTTACAGCAGGACCATGCACAAGCAACACTGGATATAACTCTTTCAGGGAACTGCACATAGTGTTTGTCAGTCGGTTACTTTAGTTGGACATAAATAATGTATGACATTTCCATTTAGTGCATTTACACAACCACCAGTCAATCTAATAAAAAAAAAAATATATTGAACCAGACTGGGTGGTTGAATCCTAAAAAAGATACAAGAGAATAGATGATAACTCATAATTCCAGGATAGACTGATAAGTAAAACAGGAAAAATAAGCACAATAGGAGCAGGTAACAAGAATGCGCCTACTTAGCAAGCATCTGTATTGGGCAGACCTTTACTTAAGTTAATAGATATCATATTCAATGCCTGCTTGTTTATGATGTTAATCAAGTTGTCTGGAAACTTTACAGAAATACCATGTTCTATGTAAGAACAGCAATACAAGAAAGGTTTGCAGGAGCAAGTCTCATAATTTACTGGTAAGAAAATACTTCATGTAGATGCAATATAATATTTCAAGTACATCTTAACCAATGGACCATTTTAAGGGAAATAAGAAAGAACTTAAAAGCAAAAACCCTGAGTGAGTGGGGAGAAGCCCTGACCCCTCATACAGGGCATCCAGAGAATGTCACTCATGCAACCCCTAATTTAATAGAACATGCTCTGAGGCTGTACAAGCTCAGAGCAAATAAAGGCAATTTGAAGAAATGGCCTTTTGGTTACTGCAAACAAACAATGCAGTTACCAACGTAAATCGTATTAAAGGAAAGGATACCAAAATAATTTGTGTTTGTGGGTCACAAAACACCAACAAAAGCGATTCAGAGGGGGGAGGGAGGGAGGAAGCTTATGCCAGGTCAAAGTAATTTATGTTTGTTTGACTAAATGACCGGTCTAGGGAATATGTCGTTGGACATCAGCCACTGAAATTCCATCAAGATCTTTGTGACTGTGCCACACAACAAACTGATGAAAAAAATGCTTCCGTTATCAAGAAAATGTTTGCATACAGACTTGTGCTATAGTACTGGGTTCCACATGATGAGAGTTTTGACTGACTTTTGTGATGAGTGCTTAATGAAGAAGCTGGCATTTTTTTTTCCTGCGAAAAGTCACTGAGGGAGAAAGATATGAATGAAAATTTCAAGTTTAACAGTGAAATAGAGAGCCTTACATTAGTGGGGATTACAGAAGGAGGCACACTCATAACTTCAGGTATGTCATCAGGTAAATGCTGTAGGAAGAATGTTTGAGATAAGTAAAAGTATTCTAGGTACAGGCAGTAGTAACAAAGTAGAACATGACTACAAAAATAGTGTTTCATCAAAAAAAGTGCAGACGTCATCTAGAACTGAGTTTTTCTAGCTGTATTATCTATACAAAAAATGGACCCAGATGAATTAATTTTAACTTGGGCACAAATTATTTCTTATTCTTGGAACACAGTGATAAAAGAACAATTAACAGGATGCTTTTAAGATTGTATGAAAGAAAACAAATCAATGTTACACAGGAAAAGTTCTTAAACTTGGGAGAGATGATCTGAGTGGGAGAATCTGTGAGACACTTCAACAGCTCTGTAAATTATGGCTTGGCACAGCCATCAAGTTAAATAGAAAGGCCATACATACATGGTTAGTGTGTATGTGGGGGGTTCTGTAAGTACAAACAGTTTATGAAGGCAGTTACCAAACTGAAAGTGTGGGTATAAAGAACTTTGGTGAGGCCATGAGGAATGATTTCTAGATGGCCTCAAATGGGTTCTGCCAAACAGCTCAGTGACACAGGATGAAAGTGTGGATGTTTGCCCATGGTGTTCACAGTGAGGATGGAAAAACATTGATTTGTGATTGAGACACTGTCAGTAGTTAGAAATAACACTTTCAGGAACTTCTGAACCTGGTGTTCATGCCCTCCTTTGAGGATGTAGTGTCTGAACATAATACTCCATGTGTTGCGGGTCATCATTTGTTAGAAGCTGTTAAAGTATAGAAAATAAAGTGAATCAATAGTTAATAGGATTTATAGATGTGACTGACTTGCAATAGGGGAAATATTTCATAAGACTGAAATATTTGGCCATAAATAGAATCATAAAGTTCATAAAACCTAAGCTGATATTTTGATGACATTTATTCTTCTTATTTGGTATGGCTGTACTGCATAGCTAATGTTACTGAAATGCATCTGAGAATGTGTAAACATCATAGTCAAAGTGTTAATCCTTCAACAAACAGAATAAATTAGTTTCAGTATTTAGATGATAGTTTGCCTTCTTCCAGTCTCCATTAAAATCAGGCTCAGTTACTTTGTGTTGTTTCTTTCTGACAATAATGCATTTAGATTTCTATTTTTGTACAGATGAGAAAATACTTTTAATCCCCAGGTGCATGGATAAGTCATTGCTGTTGTTGCAGAATGAGCTTTGTAATGTGAAGCATGTAAACCTCCAACAGTGATAAGTGTGACTTGCAACTGGAATGGTTTCCATGCAAAGACTAGAAGCAATGATGACTGGATTCCAAAAAATGCGATGGTAACAAGATCTGGAAATCAAACAAACAATGACTCAATATGTTTATGTCTTTTGAATAAACTTTCTTCCAAACTCCTCATGCAATGTGTAGTTTGATTTTAGTATTTTCAAAGTGTATTACACTAGAATCTCAATCTGTTCTAATTGAGATTCTAAATGAATGTTGTTAATGTTTGTGTGTGTGCATGCACATTTACTGTCCTGTTGAGTATTTTATGTTGTCTTCCCTGTGTCTGTTTTGTATGTGCCTTTTGTGGGCATAGTGTTTCCTCTATTTTCTGATATTTGTGCTTCTCTTGCTATGTCAAGTTGTGGAAACTTCTGCACCATCTGTGCATTATAATTTCTTCACAATGGAATTGTTTTGCTGTTAAATTTTCACTTAAAACTAGATGGAAACAAAATATGGCTGTAGTAAATTAATCTAAAAATATAGCCTAAATGAGCAATGTGAACACACACATATGATGAAGACATTTGTTATTTATTTATTTCATTTATTTCCATTTTCCCACTACCTGCTTAAAAGATTCCAAGTTTATGCGGATCCTGAACCTATTCAGTGAGAGAGAACAAGCCAGAAAAACTAACCTTAGATGAGGTGCCAGCCTATTTTAGGGTCTGTGTAACACATACATACACACACACACACACACACACACACACACACACACACACACACACACACACACACACACACACACACACTTATTTATGGGCAGTTTGGAGGATCACCATTTCATTTACAGTACATCTTTAAAATGGGGGAGGAAACATGAGCATTCAGTAAAAAACCAACACTGGCATATGGATACATGGGGCATGCAGAAAGGGACATGGAAGATATCCCCAGCTGAGTACCAAACTGAGAACCAAGTACTATGAGGCAACAACACAACACCAATGGCTGCACCACTGTGTCACCTCAAAGGATATCTTGTTTCAGTTGTTCTGGAAATGAAAATCATTTGCACATTTGTCACCAGACACCAAGTAATACTCTTTTCTTCATGTAAAAAAATAAATATGCCACTTCCATTACATACATCTTTTCATTAGCATGTATATAAAGTAAGGAACATTGTTCTAGTTCCCAGCTCATATTTGTGATTTCTGTATGACAGGTCCAGAATGTATCACAACAGCTCCTGCAGATATTGTGCTTCTGGTAGATGGTTCCTGGAGTATTGGGCGACTGAATTTCAAATCTGTCCGAAAATTCATTGCTGATATTGTTGGAGTGTTTGATATTGGTCCTAGAAAAGTTCAGATTGGTAAGCTCTACTTGATTTTTTTGTGATTTTAGTCATATTATGATATTATGCAACTACATTATAATCATAATGATATGTACTTTTCTTATTTAGGTCTTGCACAGTACAGTGGAGATCCAAGGACTGAGTGGCACTTGAATGCACATCGAACTAAACAGTCTTTATTGGATGCTGTTGGAAACTTACCATATAAAGGGGGCAATACCTTAACAGGTAAGGAAGCTATGCTGAAGTGTTTACACAATTTAATCTCATGTGTAGAAAACACTGATTTTAACATGAATTTCCTAGTGTATTAATTTGCTAAGTCTTGTTTTGTGCACTATGAAGCATTATTCTGTCATTATTTCCAATTAATGTAAAGCAATCCTTACATTAGTGCCATCTACTTTATCTGTTTATTTCCTTTTCTATTTCGCTGATCCCAACCACTATAACCAAGTCCTAAGCTGCTGCAACTTGGTGTGTGTGTGTGTGTGTGTGTGTGGGGGGGTCATCTTTTTCCACATTGTAGTGGTCTGTTTCAGGGTTGTGACTTTGCAGTACTGACACTTGCAGAAGTCATGTAGTCAACTGCACAGTTCCATTTTCAGATGGCTTATTACAATCAATCATTTTATTAAAAGATGCTGTTGTCAGGCAGTTTCCCACAAAAATGTCAGTGTGAAAAGTCTCTCACAGTGCTAAGAATGATTTTGTTTAGGTGGTGAATGTTTTGATTCATATTATGTATGCATTACTTGAAAATAATGCAACCTACAAGATTATTGTAGTTGCCACTTCTTTTTCTTTGGTCACTGAAGGAGAAGGCTAAACATATTTCATAGGTAGTGCAATTTAGCACATACATGTATACACACACTCACCTTCATGCACACATACACAAACGCGCACACACACACACACACACACACACACACACACACACACACACACACACACACACACACACACACACACCCTCATGCACACATACACAAACACACACACACACACACACACACACACACACACACACACACACACACACACACACATGTACACACCATGCACAATTTATACAGTGCAGTTTTTTTATGGAACACATTTAAAATGCTGAATGGATAAAACACCAAACAGTATAAGATCAACAACAAAAGGTCAAAAACAGTAAGTTGACAAGATTGCTTTACATTAGGGAGTGTTTTTTTCACTTTTTCTCATTGTAGTGAGATCTTAGATTTGGTATATGTAATTAGTCAGGGGTGTGGGGGTGCAGGAGTGGCTTGTCTCCTGGAATAGAATGTGTGTCATTTTTTTCTGGGTTTTGAGCTTTAATCTTTTGTAGTCTCTGTTTTGGCCATTCAGCATTTTAAATGTATTCTGTTTTCTATATGGTGGGAATTCAAAAATCTTCTTTCCTTGGATACACACATGTTCCTAAACAGAAAATGGAGCATTGCAGCTTTACACCTTTGTGCTGCCACCATTTCATTGAAAAAATCTTATTAACACATATTTGCTGTTTTTAATAGACAGCATACTACCTTAAATATTTTTTGTCCATAGTAAACATTACGGAAAATCAGAAAGCCATAAAAAGAGATTTAGAAAGATGACTTCTGGATTAGCCAGGCATATTCTGGTGAGTCCCTGCATTGCTTACATGATTTGTTTTTTTTTCTCAGTAAGATCTCTATGCCTATTTTACACCCAGTGCTGATAAAGTCAGTATCATGATTGTCTGCAGTTAACCAAATCCCACCCATGTAACTGTTCATTATACACCTTGTGACCCATCAGAAACCTGCATCCCATTAATTATATTAATTAATTATCTTTCCCGAAAGAGAAGCCTGCCATAATGATCACGCAGTATGCCATTTACTGCTGATGTCGCTATCCTTTCCTGTGTGAAGGTAAAGCCACTGGTAACCTTATGGTAACCCATTCTTCTACTTCCATGACATCTAGTATACCTCTGTGGTGTAGTCACATTCTTTCTCCTGTTTTTATTTATTTATTTATTTATTTATTTTTTTTAGTTCTTAGCCTGACAAACTAAAGCTTTCTTGGGTGATACCACAGAATTCAAGCTCCCATTTCAGTACAGAATTTAATTTCTATGGTGACTCAGCAGTTCCTTTTCACTACCTGGAATGGAACAGATTCACTAGAAGCACAGGACAGCCAGTTCACTCACTGGCAGATGTTACTACTTTCCTGAAGTCTTTGTTTGCTTGAAGAGATGGTTGCAGAGAAGGGGAACTATACTTGATTTTGATGTGTTTATATTTATAAGGGGAGTTGTATAAGGGGAAGCAGTACCACTTTTTTATACAATGAAAGACAAATGTACTATGAGACCAAGTCCAAATGCATGCTCTTGCAGTCAAAGAAGAGGAAGAGAAAGGAAGTAATTTAAGAGGGGAATATCTCTGGGTAACCACAGTGCATTCCTTTTATAGGGAACAGTGACCAGACCAAAGCTAGTTCTGAGCTAAACAGGAAAGAGGAATTTGCACTGGGAAAGGAATATGGCTTTACTAGATCCATGAGTATTTATCAGCAGGGCCTGAGCAGAAGAGCTTGTAATGAGGGAGATTGATGAAAAAATATGCAGAGTAATATAAACTAAGATGGGATATGAGCAGTTTGAATTCAAATCAGGATGCAGTACAATTCATCTAATGTTTGTAGTCAGACAGGAAGTGGAGAAGAAGCTGGAGATGAGAAAAAAAAATAGATTTGGACAAATCACATTACAAAGGTCCAGGAAAGCTGATTTGGGCAGTCCTGCAATGGTTCAAAGTCCCAGAAACATTAGTAGAATTAGAGCAGGCAATGTAGATATACTCAATAATACAAGTACAGATAGCTTTTTGACTCAGAGAGTGGTTCCCCATGAGAGTGGATGTGCCTCAGGGTTCAAAACTGAGCCTGCAGCTGTTCATACTGAAGATGGACCACATTAGTGAACAGGTCAGAGGTGAAAGAGCAACAAAGCTGCTGTATACAGCTAATGTGGCATTGCAGGCAGACTCTGAACAGAAACTTTATCAAACTAAAGGCACATGGGATGAAACTGAGTACAGACAAGACACTAGTCATGGAAGCAAAAGGGGGAATCAGAACAAGCTGAAAACTGAGATGGAAGGGAAAATAGTGGAAGTGATTAACAGCTTCAAATATCTGGGAGGGGTGGCTGAGGATAAGGGAAGTCTGAATGGGGACGTCAAAGCTAGAATCAGAAGGGCTGCAGCCAACTGTCATCAGCATGTCAGGCTAGTGTGACTCAGAAGAGTGCTAAAGAAGCTAAAATGTAAGGTGTACACAATGGTGTCAAGACCAGAACTTCTGCACAGCACAGAATCCCTGGCTGTGAGGGCAGAGCAATTGAGGAAGCTGGGGTTGATGGCGGTAAAGTGCCTGAGACAGGTTATGTTATGCATACTCTGGGACTGGCAAAGAAATAACAATATCAAAGCTGAAGCCAGGTAGGTCCAGTTCAGAAAAGGTTGGAAAAAAAAAAAGATTATGGTGGCTCAGGCACATGTATATGAAAGCAGAAGACAAGCATGTGAAAAGGATTTGGGACAGACAGGAAGAAAGTTCGAAGAAATGAGGATGTTCAGCAAAGAGATGGATGGACTGCATGAGATCAGACCTGTGACAGTCAGGCATGACAGAAGAAGAAGAAGGTAGGCAGGGGCAATGGATCGTGACAAGACCACTAAAACACCATGTAGAAAAAAGTGTTGAAAAAGGGGACTGATGATAATAGTGATTATGGTATTAACCACCCAGCTACTGTATTCCCCTTACTGAGCCACAGTGGAAATTACCATAAAACAAAAACAGTAGAAGCCAATCTTCTAAAGGATCATGGGGTACAGGAGATTAACAGTATTACCTAATGAGATTTTAGGTTTTGTGGATGTGGATTGTACTAACTCTTGTTAATGTCATATTTATTTAGATGACTGGCTGGGGAGATGGCATCAAAGGGCACAGATTTAGGCACATAAACATTTGTGCAACTTGTGTCTAGTACAACTTTAACTGAGACAGCTTAATACTAGTTAAATCTGCTTGCTGTTTAATAAACTGTCATAATTGTTCATTGGTGTGTCCTCTGGTTAATCATTGTTGGACTAATTATTTTCTTCATATTTGTTTACCTTTTTAGGGTTGGCTTTAAAATACATCCTGCAGAACAATTTCAAAACAGAGGTTGGTATGAGACCAGATGTCCACAAAATTGGAGTGCTCATCACTGACGGAAAGTCACAGGATGACATTGTAGCACCTTCAAGGAATCTCCGAAATGAAAACATTGAGCTGTATGCAATTGGTAAGTGGTCCACTTTGTATGCATTTTCTGGTTAAGTTCCAAATACATTTCATCATATCACAAGAAGCATTTTTGAAAAAAAAAAACACTACATATTTCCTGTTAAAATTTTCGCTAGTTGTGCAAAGAAATGTGAACTGGCCCATTTACACATAATTGCAACTGGATGTAGAACAGAATTAAACAAGAGTAAAAGAGAATTTGTGTGATACTATGTGAAACATAGTTTATGCAAGTGTATCATACAGTTAATAATATTATTATTATAGAGTGGAATGTGCAGTTAGTAAAAGAAATAAAATGCAGTGGAGCTTTTCATTAATTGTCAGTAGTAAATATTTTAGTGAGAATGAAAGACAAGCTTTGATAGCTAGATGGATGAGTATGAATAAGTACAGGGTGCTGTTGTACTGCTGAAAAGGATTACATGAAAAAGAAGAAATTACAAATTTTGTCTTAGATCAAGGCTTGTAGGACAGAAAAGAAATAGTGGGAAAGTGAGAAGTGTAGGTTATGACTAGATATGTGTAACAAGAGAGGAAGGATTGTGCAGTCACGAGAGACATCAGCCCTTAAGCAAAACACTAATGCAGATGAAAGGAAAATACAATAATGGACCAATGCATTACAATTTGATTATACCAATTAAAACATTTCCATGTTTTGTAGAAAAATAGTATAAACTGAGAAAAAAATGATCACAATAGTTTTCTTCCATTTTGCTGAGTGCTTGTCAGTTAAAGGTACAGATGTAGCTGCCTTGTACTTTGCTTTTTGGGGAAACAAGATGAAGGAACATAAGGTTTACTCTTACAAAAGCTGCCAACACTGGTGACCAGCAAGCTATTCCTCTTTGAATAGAGAGCCAGTGCTTATAATCAGCAAAACACCTTTGCTCTCAAGAGATATAGCAAATAAAGAAAATGTTTACTCATCTCTGCAGCACCACCTCTGACCACTGACTTGTGGGTTGGCAGTGCTGTGGATAGCTCATCATAACCTCATATATTCCTTTTTTAGATTTCTGATGCACTTTCTTTCTGTCAGAATGGGGCAAAAAGCTGATCAGCAGGAAGTTAAGACATCCTACTGCAACTAATAGGAAACTCTTTGTCTATATATGATCTAACATCTAGGGGCACCACGAGGCACAGTGTGCTACTATGGTCATGGTTCCTCCTACACATTTTAGGCTTAAGGCATCTAATGGCTTCCCATGATCCTTTAAGTCTTGCCTGTTTATCCTGTACACTCTACCAAGGGCCTTATGCGCTGAAAAATTCCTTCATGCCTTTCAAAAGGGAAATGGAGACATTGGTTAGAAGATCCTACTGCTTATGCTGGGCATCTGAAACCTGGAACTCCAACCAAATGTCCAACCCTTTTCATTTGTGCTTCTGGGTCAGCTAAAGTAAAGGTGACAAAACTATGCTCACATGGCAGGCCTCCCTCTGCTTTTCTGTTTACTGCATTTTAATGTGCTAAAAGCCACCTTCAGTAAATTCGTGGGGAGAAAAGCACAACAAGCAAATGCAGTTTACATTTAGAGTCATTTTTGTTTACATACAGTGACATCATATCAGTACATCTTAGGAGTCATTATTTAGTACAGGCAAGTACAGATTAGAGACATTGTTTACATTTAGAGAAAAACAAACTTGTATAAGGAAATACAATAAAAAACACTCGTATGCAGGTCCTTGTGTCCACAGCAAAACTACAGCAAAGTATCCAAAAACAACAGGAGGGCACAAGATAGGCTGTAGGTTATAAAGCTTTAATCAGGCACAAGCGCCTTCACATCTGCTTCACCAGATGCATCTGAAGAAGCAGATGTGAAAGAGCTTGTGCCTGATTATAGCAATAACCCATGCCTGGGTGTGGGTAATGCTGGATTTACCCACAGTTGGCGTGGTTTGATCCCGAGGGCAAAGCCCGAGGGACCAAACAAAGCCAACTGTGGGTAAATACAGCATTACCCACACCCAGAAGTGGGTTATTGCTATTATACCATGACATTATTTAAGAAAAGAAACTATTACTTTTCTTAAATAATGGCATAGTATAATGCCTGTTTACTGCCCTTCCGCAGATGTCTGGCATCCGGCAGTTCTGATGTACTGCGCCTGCGCAGTACATCAGAGCTGTGAGCAAAAGCACGGAGAAAGCAAGATCTCCGTTGCTTTTTACTGTTTTCGCTATGTTAAATGGGTTTAACATAGCGAGACAGTTTTAAAATAAGCAACGGAGATGTCCGTTTCTTATTTTAAAACTGTCTCGCTATGTTAAACCCATTTAACATAGCGAAACAGTAAAAAAAGCAACGGAGATCTTGCTTTCTCCTTTGCTTTTTTTTTAAAACCTGTCTCGCTATGTTAAATGGGTTTAGCATAGCGATACAGCTTTAAAATAAGCAACGGAGATCTACATTGCTTATTTTAAAGCTGTCTCGCTATGTTAAACCCATTTAACATAGCGAGACAGTGTTTTAAAAGTAGAGTTATACTAATGGAACATAGCGAAACAGTAAAAAAAGCAACGGAGATCTTGCTTTCTCCTTTGCTTTTTTTTTAAAACCTGTCTCGCTATGTTAAATGGGTTTAGCATAGCGAGACAGCTTTAAAATAAGCAACGGAGATCTACGTTGCTTATTTTAAAGCTGTCTTGCTATGTTAAACCCATTTAACATAGCGAGACAGTGTTTTAAAAGACCTTTTTCCATTAGTATAACTCGATTTACAATGTGCACGCTGGCCAATCAGCGTGCACGTTTTGGGGGGGTCATGGTATAATAAAGCTTTATAACCTGCAGCCTATCTTGTGTCCTCCTGTTGTTTTTGGATACTTGTACTAGGGCCACAAAGCAAAAACAGTTTACATTTCTAAATAGCACAGCACAGTTTTCCATTTATATATTCTTTTACAGTTAGGATTATTACTAGTGTATACAGAAATGTGCAGTTTTACAGACTGTAGTCAGTCATGCCTCTGAATCTGTTAGGACAAGAAATCTTATACCCAAAATAATGGGGGACAAATGCCCAAAATAAGGGCAGATTTTAAATATTGCTCTTATAAACTTAGAAAGTTGCTAGAATATCATGATCTGTGTTAGCATGCATTTTCTAAAGGATATGAAGTCTGAAACTGAAATGTGTGCCATTTAGTTACCTAAATCCTAAATGATTTGTCAGAAAACTGCACATTTTATGAAGAACAGACCAAAATATATGGCAAAAATCTGGAGATTCTATGAAAGTTTGGACAGTTGCGGGGTATGTAGAAGGAGAAGAAAAGTATGCAAAAGTGTGGATCTCAACAAAAGATAATGAAGGGTTTATAAAGGTGGAGAGAAAAGAAAGAATAACAAAGGAGAGAAGTAAGGAAAGCAGAACTGAGAGGTTTAGAAGAGTGGAAATACAAAAATCTGTCCCAGTGGTATATACCAGTGAGTGCAGAAGGTGATTTGAATTTTCTTTTTGATGTTACAGGAATAGGTAGTTAATATTTGTAAATAATGATTTTATGATTGTAGGAACAGCTTTTGGTTTTATCAGGTTTACCATTGCAGTGTATTGTCCTCTAGAGTATTACTCTACAAGTAAAAGCTAGTAATTTAGGGCAAAACTGCAAAGTAAAGAATAATGCTTGCTGCAAATATTGTACTTTTTATGGACTATGGCGGCAAACTCTTTACTCTGATATTCTCTGTTAAACTTTCTAGGTATTAAAAATGCTGATGAAAGTGAACTGCGAGAGATTGCAACAGATCCTGATGAAGTTCATATGTACAATGTCAATGATTTCTCCTTCCTGAGTCATATCGTTGAGAACCTCACTATTAATCTGTGCAACAGTGTAAAAAGTTCAGGTGAGTTATCAGTTGAAACTAGCCTTTTCATACAGCGTGTGCTGTTTTATTTTACAACAATCAAACTATATTAATTTTTAAAATCAGTAAAAGGAGCATGCTAATTTTGGTATGTGCTTTCTAGCGACAAAGCAGACCCTGTCCTAACTTATGCTTATACAGCAACAGCATGTTCTGTTGAGAAATCTTTGGTTGTAACTGGCTAGACGCTGTAATTAAGTCCAATATATCGGACCTCACAGTCTGTTCTTCTGGTGAACAGACATAAGTATACACAATGGCACAAATGTCTAACTTTGCAATCATTTAATTTTGCCTTGCTAGAAATGCATGTCTAATTGAAAGATATAGCAGTTAAGAATGCATGTATTGCTTAAAGATTTATTACAACAAATGTTTTACATTTCTTTTTGGACTATGTATAAAATTTTATTTTCATTATATGCTGTATCATAACATCTTAGTACTGGTTTCTCCTAGAAATAATGGATACAAAGGTTCTGTCATCAGAGAAAGGAGGCTGAAAAATGTTAAGCAGTACTGAGTGCTTAATTTCCTGTCAGTAGCATTATATGCCACTTAAATGAATATGTTGCAGTCAACCTGAATTCATTACATCCCTCAATCCACAACCCCTTTTTCCCACTTTTTGCACATGGGGTTGGGTATCACTTCAGCAGTGACAATCATCTGGAGTCAGTGTTTACACTGCCTGGTGGCTAGTCCAGTTCTTTCACACCACACACTCACACTCTCACCTATGACCAATTTAGAGTGCCATTTCCACCTACTGCCTGTCTTTGGAATGTGGGAGGAAACTGAAGCACCTGGAGGAAACATTACTTTTCATTATTCCTATGTTATTTCAAAAGCAGATGCTTAAGAAATAGAAGCAACTCATGAATGTAGAGCTGTTATTCAA
>NC_056725.1:904868707-904901207 GCF_019279795.1 Protopterus annectens | reverse complement strand
TATGCCTTCTTCAGACCCACAAAACATGTAGCTAGTATTGGTAAAGTCCTACAGTGTATTCTAGGCAAGGAAAAAAAACTGATCCACTTTTCCACAACAGAACAAAATCTACATTTTTCTTAAGTCTCAGAAGCTTGACTTTGAATGAAATTTGCTTTTCAACCCCCTTGTATAGGCTTTCCCAAGGAATCTAAGGACCATAACCATGCTGCAACTGGAACACACCCTCTTGTCTCCATTTTTAATGGAGATAGTGACCTCAGCTTGCCAGTCCAGATGTTTTTTTCTGACATCCTGCACACATTGAAAGGTAAGATAATCATGACACCCCAACAATGGCCAGTGCCCTCAGAATTTCCAGCTGGATGTCATTTTCTCTCTCCTAGCCTTGCCACAACAGAACAGTTGTACTCACATAATCTACAGAAACCAAACTAGTCTTGCTAGCTCATTCTACCATCACCTTTTCAGACGAGGGCAAGTATCCCAGATTTGGGAGTGTCTTGTAGTGCTTCTTCCACTTCCTAGTGTGTCCAGTGAAGGTTAGTATTTCTGTACTCTTGGTGGTAACAGCCTAGGTGATGGCTTGCCTTCCTCTCCTGATTCACAGGATGGTTTTCTAGAACCTCTTTAAGGCCATCTAAACTCATTCTCCATGCCCTCACCAATCTCCATCCATACACAGATCTTCATTTCAGCAAATATCACAATTGTTGCCTTCCTGGCCTCAAAGGTTTTTCACCTTTTTCTTTTTTTTCCTGTTTTGTGTGTCCTCAGATTAGTATATACATAGATCTGGTTGTGGGGTAAAGCCCCCACATGGGGGGGGGGGTACATGGGAGCTTGTCTTCCTGTGAAAACAATTTCTTTTACCACTTTGCAGTTTTGTTTATTGCAGTAACTTGGAAGTGGTTTGGTATACTTAATGATTAAATACAAAAAGAATTGTAATTTAATAATGATAGCCTATGAACATGGAGGTGTAATAAAAATAAACTCTATGAAGTACAAAATGTTATTGCTGTAAGGGACAGTATACAGAATTTGTTATTAAATCATTTCTAACAACGAAATAGGCAAGTAACAACTTTGTCACGAGCAATGTGCAAAACTAATCTATGTGTCTACCTATCTGATATGACTGGCAGGATTGAAATATAAATACTGTGTGGTGTGACCCTTACCTGTGTTTACTTCACAGAAACTTTAAGTGCCCCTTTGAATCTAAGAACATCGGAAGTCACTCCAGGTTCATTCAGAGTGAGCTGGACTGCTGCTGGTGACAATGTGGAGAGATACAGAGTTGAATATTCCACCATTGCTGGCAGGCCTAAGGAGGTCAGTACATATGTCAGAGCCTATATCAGATTCCGTATATCTGAATTAGTTGCGTCATGTAGCTCTTAATGTGACAATCAGCACCCACAGAAGCTTGCTTCAATATTGTATTTAAGGCTACAGATGCTTTAGATTGAATATTTTTCTATGTACATGGTTATCATACAAAAACTTAACTTTTTAAACGTAGTTGCTATCACCTAAGTTTGATGTTTTTTTTTATTTACTCGCTAACAAAATTAAATTATGTTATTGGGTTATTCATTAGTACTCTGTCAAAACTATGTATAACTACTGCATATCATATTGCTTATAGGTCTTTCAGAGTACTTCAGACTAGAGGGTCATTTGTGTTTGGGAAGAACTGCTTAGCTTTATTTATTGTATTATGCTGACTAGGTGGTTAACCCATTAGATAGGTGCCTTCTTGAGGGGGTTGACTGAGGGAAATCATTGCCTCATAATTAGTGTAAATAAATATGTATTTTAAACAGTGTAATAAGATCATCACAAGTGTTATAGAACTGACTGCACACTGAAAAAGTACGAAGAGGATACAGACACTAACTTGTTATATTAAAATATTTAAGATTTATGTAGTTGTAACATTATGAAATAATTTTATTCATGCATAGTAAGATATGTCTTGATGATGATGGTACACACTGCACCATATATAAGCCAACACAAACTGTATTACATCTTTGGCCTCTTTCCCCAGCATATATGTAGAAGGAAATGCTACTTCCTAGTAAACTGTATATAGTGTAGTAGAGTATATATGTATGGCTCCATTCCCTAACAGCTGATGTTCAGAAAAGTGAATGCTTTTTGTGGTGCTAAAAAAGAATGGATGCTCAAAAAACATGTTCTGTTTGTATGTGCTTACTGCTTTCTAAAGGAGATTGCATTGCAGTGTGTCAGGGAATTTTATTTTAACCCACTATTATGGGATCTTGGAGTTGGTTTATATAATTAGCAGGGGGGGTGGGGGTACAGGTGACCTGTATGAACTGACCAATCAAATTGCTAGTTACCCGTGTATCAGATCTGTTCCATGCATGGTAATAAAATAATATAAGCCATCCATACCTTACATCCAGTCACATATCCCTCCCTAATCCCTCACAGACAATAAAATCCAACAAATTGTCACCATGTTGAAAAGTCATTTAGCAGGGAAAAATTGTCAATTGCAGAAACACACCAAATACAAAAATCAATAAAGATAACATCGATACACATCTGCACTTCAGGTATGTTCCAAACCAATACTAGATCTTTCACCTAATATATCTGAAGATACAGTTCAGAAAAGTGAAAAATTGCCATAGCAACTGCAATAAAATACAAATGCACATTTTATAAGTGCAATAAAGGACTTGAGCTGTGCATGGTACAGATATTACTATATACCCAGGGAATGTAAGGTACATGTCATTCATGCCTATGCTTTACAACACTCTTGTGGTAATGTCTGTACCGTGCACACCCTTTCATGTGTTACTGAACACACACACACACACACACACAGACACACACACACACACACACACACACACACACACACACACACACACACACACACACACACACACACATGCATGCACGCACAACACAAACGCACGCACACATGCACACATAGTCTTGTGTTTTTTTCCCCACTATCCCTGCAAACCATGAAGCTTTCCCTTGAGCAAACATTAGACTGCTGGGGGTGGGGTGGGGGGGGGGGGCAGTCATTCAGGCTGCCATAAGGATGCTTTGTGAATTTGCTGTCATCCTAGCAATGATATTATGACATAACCCTGCTGTTGGTGGTCAAACAAGTACTTCCATCAGTGCAAGAGCTGTTTTAACCTGTCCATGCATACATGCTGCCCCGCATGCACTGACAAAGGCTTCCTTCACTGACTTGTGCTGACATGCCCACATCTGTCTGGCACCAACTCTCTGCATCATGATGAGCCTCCGCTGTCTGACAGAACCACTTTCCCTCCCTCAGGATGGGCATGCCCTTCCTCCGTGGCTGAGCTCTCAAGTGCCAGAGCTGCTGTTCAGACTTTGGTTGCCTGTGTGAGAGCTTTGTCCCTGTACACTGCCTGCATAGGCTACACACATTATTATCTTTGCTTTTATGGAAAAATTGATTGTTTTAAGTGCTTTTAAATGAGTTTTTACTGACTCTTGTAGCATATTTTTAGTATCTGTGAACATGATTTAGCTGAATTGCTGTATGAAATAGAATTTAATGCAAAGCTCATGGAGCAGCTAGAACAAATCAAAGTGCTACCCAAAGACAAATTTCCAAGCCCACAGGATAAAAAAATACTGCAGGAATACTGCATGTTTCAAAATAATATATCTGTTCACATCTGACTGCCTGTATCTAGTATTTACTTAGTTTAGACTTTATTAATGGTTACCATTGATAGAACCGTGTGATACCTATGTATTACCTTAGGGTAACTTGCAAAAGAACGTCATTGTATGTTTTACTGTGATTATATGACTAATGCAGGATAAGTGGGATTTATCCCTTCTAGTAACTTGCCATCCCTAAATATATATATATATATTTTTTTTTAACACAGGTATTTGTAGATGGCTCTATCACTACAACTGTTTTGACGGACTTGAATCCTGAAACAGAGTATTTGGTTAATGTATATGCACTATCAGGAGATAAAACCAGTGATCCGCTGAAAGGCTCAGAAACAACATGTAAGTTAGCTGATCTCTGTTGCTGTAATGTTTATCTTGTGATGTATTATGTGATCTGGATTCCAAGGAAGACCATTCTAATTTCTTGTACTTGCAGAAAAATATGTACATTTTGAACATTTCCCATATTCCAGTACTTTAGACTATCATATGCAAGATCTCTGTATTCAGTTTTTTGCCCTTGTACAAAATTTAAGCCCTAATTGTGGGTTTTTCCTTATGAACTCTAACATACAGTATAGCATGACAATGGGAGAAGAAACCATTTAGTAAAGTGTATTTTGGTTTTGTGTTAAAGAATGCAATATTTCATTAAGCACATAGCCTGCCTTTGTCTGTGGTACCTTTGTGATGCTGTTAAAATAATGCAGTTCTTTGTTTCTTTCTTAGTAATTTGTTGCTTATATTCACAGCTGCCCACCCTGCATATGGCATCCTTTGTTTTACTGCCATGCTTTTGGCTGGGATGGAAGTGAACACTCGAGCACAAATGCTAGTCATGTGGTGCTGTGCAGCAGGAATTACAAATGTGTATATTCTTCATGCTCATGGCCCTGACTGTAGGTTGTAGTGCTTGCGTGCCCTTTCAGTCCACCCATTCAGTTTAATTCTGCACTTATTTGTTAAAGTGATTCATCTCAAATGTGGACAGTCAGTAGTAAAGGCAAACTTGCTTTAAGGGATCATGCTAGTCTGAAAGCAAAGTTTGTAAAGTAAGGATTTTGTTTGTTTTATAATAGTAAAAGTACTTCAAGTAAATACAATTTTTGACTTAACTACTGACTAGTATATTTCCTTATTGCAAATACCAGACAATATTAAACTCAAAATCCAGCAACCTGCACAGTGTGGGTATTCTTTCTTTGTTGTTGGTTTTAGAAAGTTAAAGTCACAAAAGGACATGGGAGTATAGGGACAGTGCTGCATAAAAAATCTTTGAGCAGAGAAAATGGCTGTAATAGTATAACTTAACTGACCATGATATGAGTAATCAAGGGACCTGGGGAGATTGACATGCACATTGCTTGCCCAACACTATGTGCACTCAGGTGAGTGTCAAAGCATCACATAGGTGTTACATGGGCACAAAGTACCAACATAAATGGGAAGAAAACTGAGTGATAGGACAGTCAGAAATGAGTAAGAGTAAGCAGAGGAGCATACAGAAAGGCAATAGGAACTGAAGAGTGGTGTGGGGTGGGCCAAGAAGTGTATTTTTTTTTGGGGGGGGGCAGGTTCCCCCACTTTTTTGAAGAAGCATTGAGAGTGAAGATAACCAGTGGAAGGTGTAGGTAGGAAGGATAGTACTGAGAAGGAAGCACTATGACTGGAACTGAACTGGACTTAGGTGGTTCCACATTACTAATTTGGGATATACACCCATCCAAACTATTTTGCTTTAGACGGACTAAGCTGTCCATCCAGGATTCTGGAGATCACACAACTTTGTGGGCACAGGAAAATTACCTTAAAATGGAAACCATAATTACAACTACTGCTTATGAAGAACATTTATTTAAACTTGTAGTACTAGAAGTGATGTCAGTTCAAGCACTAGAGCAGGTATAACACCAAAGCTTTAAAACAGCAGATTTTACCAAAAGCACAAATTAAGTTGCCTTCATGACAGTGAGGAAAGAAACCCAGAGTATGTTGTGCATAGCACATTTGATTAGCAGCCTGGGTTCTTGAAGAACCAGTGTGGGCTGGGATGGGAAAGATGAAGTAATGTCAGTGGCTCATTAGGTAGCACACTCACCTTTTATGCTGGAAGAGTATAAGGTCATGGTTCTGTTCCCACCAGGTGATTTGATTGTTTTCCATTACTGATACTGCAGTGCAGCTGTAGGGAGTGCTGCAGTTCTGAGTGAGCTGTTCTTTGGGAGCAACGGTAAAAACTGAACACCCATCTGCCTGAGTTAGTGGTAGTTCAGGTGGATGTAAAAGATCCTATGGCACTTGAAAGGAGCAGGGAAAGTTCCTTTTTGCCAGTGCCAAAATAACAATCAGTATGAATACCACCTTCAGTCTCCTTTGAAAAGACACTGGCCTAGTATGATTAGCCAAGTCAACAAAGGATAGATGGGTAGACTGACTGAATGATAGATAGATAGATAGATAGATAGATAGATAGATAGATAGATAGATAGATAGACATAGATAGATGGGACGGCATAGGGGATATGCCATAGCATGTCTACTGTTCCAATTCTAGTAGTGAAATTGGAGCCGGTGTGAAAGAAGACATTGACAAGTATTTTAGGTAAGCAGTTAGACAGAGGGAACATGATCTTGCAGAGGGTGGGGTGATCTCCTCTTGGTGCCCATTGGATACTATTTGTGAATAAAATCATGTATATGAATGAACTAGGACAAAACAACAAAAGCCTGGAGCAATACACATGATGCAACTATCTCTCTATCTCCCTCTCTCTGCACCTAATTAATCAATTTCCATATCTGCCATATACCTTTTTGTCAGATGGGTTCACTGACACATTTGGAGAGGTTATATGAAACCAATGGCAGAAAGAGAAATATCGGACAGCTGATGGTTAAGGGGACACTGCTGGAGGAACTCCACAAAACTAGGGTCAGAGGACTGTGAAGGCACATAGTTTCATAAATAATCCTTTACGCAGAATGTGAGCTCCACATCTCTCACATTTGTGGTTATAACCCTCACTCTCCATGTAAATTTTACAGTAAAGTAAAAACTCTGAGAATGTCATTAGTTGAAAGAAAAGAAAGATACTTATGTTTTGGCAAAACTCTTTTTCCTTTCTGTGTTGTTTAGTGAATTGAGAAAGGGAAAACAGTGTTTACTAAATGCATTTTTTGAAACATTTGAGCACATGTCTTTGAAGAAGATGTTCAAATCCAGTGCATTTCCCTGAAGCAAGAGACTAGATTAATTTCTTTGAAGAGAAGTCCTCACCAGGATTATCCATACCCATCTTTTGCATTCTGTTGCAAGGACGTAAGCCATTCAAAGTGGTTTAATATTCTGATAGCTAGTTTTTCTACAGATCCTAACCTTGTTTACATTTCACAGGCATCCTTTTCACTTCCCAAATGACAGGTAATCTAGGCTGTTGGATACATATAGGAAAAAGAGTGCACTCATCTGCTAAGTTAGAGGTGATAGCCATAAATGATCTCATCTACATGTACTCTTTTCAATCTGAAATACTAGGACACATTTACCCAGCACCACAATACCTGATACTTGGGAATGTTAGAGACAGATTGCCACAGCTGGTGCACTATCATATAAATTGTAAGACAGTACAATTTAGTGTTTATATCGTACAGTGCATGCATCAAACATACCCATTAAGCCAAAATAGTTCCCCTGTAATCATTTATATAGCTACTGTCTGCAGATTGGGCTTCTCCATCTCTTTAATATATATAGTCCCTTCCATTTTATAATACGCTCAGCCACTGTCATCCATTTTATAGTCTAGGTAAGTTCCCACTTCCCTTTCCATTTCTAAAGTGTAAAAGATATAAAAATTATGCTGCAGCCACCTTCAGCAGAGTGCTTTTGCCTAGTATTCTTGAAATGAAGGCAGCACAGTTCTTTTGCACTTACTAGGTTACAGATAGGTGAATAGAAGGTAATGTTTTCTTTCCTGCAATCAGCAACAGTTATCTTCCTTTTGAGGAGGCAAGTGTGGTGTGTGGACTTAGCTGTTTGCCCTGTACCCAGCTTTTTCCCTGTCTTAGGCTTAGGCCTACCCCTCTTGAAATTGTAATTCATGCATTTTGAGCCAGAGTTTGTCAAAATCAGGTGATTAGCAAACTAGTGAAGTTTAGTCATGTTTTAAAGAAAAAGCAAGTATTTTGGTAGCGTCCCTAATACAAGCATTTGTTTGCATGCATTATTCTGTAACCTAGTCAGCTGGCAATATTAATAAACATGGTAGTAATTTTCTTGTTTTAAGCTTTGCCCCACGTATTCGCCCTGCACGTTCCACACATAGAGGACCTCTAGGGGACATGTACAACTCATCCAATGCTATGTGTTTAGACCCAAGGTTTTAGCACTGTGTCATAATCAACAGAGTTATCAGCTGATTGTCATGATCCTGTCACTAGAATCCTTCTTCAAAGCCTGAAAGTCAAAGACTTATATGGCCTGTGATGAACAAAAAAACAAAGCTGTCAAATGAAGATGATTATTGGTCTTACTACTACAAATAAATCCTTCTCCCAGATGTTTTCTCTGTTATTTTCTTGCAATAACTCCAGATACTTTCAACCTGTTTGGTGACCTACTGTAGAACACTTCTTCAGGTACTGCTGTCCAGGGCCATAGTGCACTCTCAATGAAGTCGTTTTTTTCTCAACTCAGATTTTAACTGTTATCTATCCATTTACCATCTATGTTCCTTTGTCTGTTCTCTACTTCGTCAGTGTAGCCTTTTCACTTATGCTAAGCAATACTGTATTTTCAAATTATGTTCTCTTCACTGTTTCTTTCTTCTACGTTTTATACAACCATCTTTCTGTCCTCATGCCTCATAGCCTCAATTCCTTTCACCATATAAGTAAGTCTGTGCTGCACATTTTTACCAGTCTACTTTTTTCTCCTACAGTACAACCACTAAAACTGTATACCATCTTCAAAATGCAAGCTTGTTAGTATCCTGTTCAGAGACAACATAACAACAGTATTTCTGGAATCTAGTCTATTTACTATATATCCTAGTACCCAATTAGATGTCACCACCTTCCTTTCCTCATGCTTAGCATAATTCAGCTTAGGGAGTGAACATCACCCAGAGATACCTTTTGTGTTCTGTTACACTTACAGATGTTCTTCTATATCACTGTTGGAGTATTCTAAACAGAAGAGATCTCCCATCCAGGGCAGCCTGGTGCTCAGCCAGTATACAAAAGCCTAATGATCTTGTATGCGCTGTAAACCACACTTATGCTCCCCACACAGAATGTAGGGCATAAAAGAGATGTATGGATGCAGCTACCCAGAGCTTCTTTGCTGCCAGTTTGAATGCCATTATTGCTAGTTGGACTGAATGCTTTGTTGCTGTGGTGAATATTAGTCACCAGATAAGTTTTTTTTTTTCTTGGTTTTCTATTTTATTTTGCTACCTGGAGTTCATATCATCCAAGCATCCAAGAAGGAAGAATGTCAGTGTGGGAGGTAGATTCCATAGAAGAATCATCAGGAACAGTGCCTTTTTTGTTTGGGTGCTTCCCACAACCATACCTCTTGTAGTATCTCTAAGGCGTTTATGCCTAAGACACTGAAGCTGTTCGTCTTCCCTGGCCATTTATTTTGAAAACCAATGGGTTGAACAGTTAGCCCAGGGCACCACTGCAGAATCCGTTAACCCCCGCGATACTTCCAGTAGAAGAAGGAAGCCAAGAAGTCTTGGTCAGATTCTTTAGCTGTGCAGCCTCCACTGGAAATCTTTCTAGAAGTGGGTAATAGCTCTGTAGGTTGTACAGGGTCTATATCGTATTCCTGTGCAGCAACCCCATTGGAGGCCAGTGCGAATCTGTCTTTTCTCACATCCTCTGAGGCTTTGCAGGCATCTACTCTGCACATCGACAGAGAGCCATTGTTGATTATCTCAGCGGGTCCTAGAGTGATTCTGCAGATATTAGTTAGGGAGGAGGTTCCAGGCTCTTTATCAAATCTTGTCAAGGGTTGGAATCTCCAGAATTTGTTAGGGCTGATGTCCCTTCCAAAAAAAGACAAAATCTGAGGCATGTTTTGGTCCATCCTAGGTATCTTCGAAGGGAATGGCAAGAGTTTACTCAGGGCTTGTTTTTTGCCTTGATGGCCCTAAAGCCACCCCAAGGGGGTTCAGTACCTGCTCCTCATTAGAGCTCTACTTCTAAATGACAGAGGGAACTGGATTCCTTGGATGAAGATTCAGTGTCTGATGAATTCTATTCTTCACAGATGCCTTCACTTTTGGATTATGGTTGTGATGAGGAGGAGTCTGTTAGCCCTGAGTCTCCTTTTGAGGAAATGTCCATTAGGGACACACTTACTGTGATGATGGAATACTTCAAGTGAGATTCTTCTCAAGTGTCTGTTAGTCAAAGAAGATATTATGAGTTGCTTCAGGTGAATACTTCTAAACCATCAGCAGTTCGTCCTGTGTTGGTTGCCATGCTAGATACTTTCATTGTTGCTTCGAATCTCCTGATTATCAGCTTTCTGTTGCAAAGAAACCAGATAGGTTCTGTAATGTTCCTGACGATTGTAAATTTTTATTTAAATGTCCTTCTGTTGATTCTGCTGTAGTGTCAGTCTCTTTTGACAAACCTTTTAAGCTTTTGCCCTCTTCCAAACTGTAACCTTCTGATAAGGATAGCAGGGCAATGGAGAGGATTGGTAAAAAGGTTTACACTGCTTCGACTTTGGCCTTTAGGGCTGTTACTTACCAGACCCACATGATTGTTCAGGCTTGCCAGGTTATTTCTGATCTCCCTGATCCTGAGTGCAAATCCTCTGCCTTGTCTATTTTAGGTTGTGTTTCTCAAGTGGTTTGCCACTGTATTAAGTGTAGATATGATGCTGCTGATGCCTCTTCCAGGGCTGTGGCTTTTAGGTCTGTCATGAGATGATATTCTTGTTTTCTTCACTAGTCCCCACCCAAGGAGATTAAGGCCAAGTTGTTGGATGCTCCTTTGGATAATAAATATCTTTTTGAGACTGCTGCTGCTACTGCTGACATGTTTAAGTCTGTTCAAGACAAAGGCAAAGCCTTGCAGGACCTTAAACATATTTTTGTTTCTAATATCCCTAAGTTCCAGAGGAATTATCCTTTTAGATTTGCTTTTGTTCAAAGGCAACCCTGCCAGGCCTCCAAGGGCACAAAAGGTGGTATGTGGACCCCTCTGCTAAGGCTTCTCAGATTTCTCTGGACCGAAGCTTCCTTTCTCTGATAAGCCTGCTTCATTTTGGCAGTTCACCCCCCTTCTTTTAGAGCAGTTTTTCTGCCCTTCAGCTTTCCTTTTGTCTTTCAAACTGGCATCTCATCACTTCAGACTCTTGAATTCTTTATATCATCCATCAGAGCTATTTCATGATATGGAAGTATCTTCCCCCTTTTTCAGGGATTTCTCCACCTCCTGTAGAGGAGCTTCCTCATTTCCTGGAGGTTCTAGGTCCCTTGGTAAACCAAGGAACCATTCAAGCTGCTCCCCCTTCCCAAGTGGGAAAGGGTTTTTATTCCAGAATGCTCCTGGTTCCTCGAAAGGAAGGCACTTGGGCACCTATTCTGGATTTCTACTGGCTCCACACCTATCTCACCGTCCCTTCTTTTTGGATGCTTACTCTTCAAGGCCTTTTTCTTCTTTTACTACCCCAGACTTTTTTGGTATGTTTGGATCTGAAAGATGCTTACCTTCATATCCCTATTCACCCTCTTTTCAGGAAGTTTTTACATTTCTCTGTGTCTTTCTTTCATTTTTAATTTCCTCTGTTGCCCTGTCTACTGCCCCAAGGGTATTCACAAAATTCCTAGCTCCTGTAATTGCTTTCTGCAGGCTCCAGGGCATTCAGATTTTTTCCTTATTTAGATGACCTATTGCTTCAGACACATTGTCCCATTCACCTGTTACAGGATCTGGAGTTCATCATCTCCTTCTTCAAAGTCTGAGGATCACTATCAACTTCCAAAAGTCCTTCTTAACTCTGTCTCAGGATCATGTGTATCTGGGATGCAGGATTCAGGCTGTGCCCGTGTTGGCCTCTCTTCCACCTCCAAATGTTTTGTCATTGACAGCCTTCTTTCAGTCTTTTCTTCCTCTGACAGCCATGCCAACCTGGGAGCTTCTTTGGGCCCTGGGATTCAAATCCTCTTATATTCCAATGCTCCCTTTTGCCAGACTGCATATGTGGAAGCTTCAGTGGTACCTCAGTTCACTTTGGCTGCAGCATTGTCACCCTCAGGATTTCAGTGTACCTCTCCTTCCCTGTCTAAAGAAGGAATTTGAGTGGTGGATTCAACACTTCACTGTCAGTGCAGGCTGGCCCTTTCAGCCTCCAGTCCCTTCTCAAGAACTGTTCACAACTCCGAGACATGGGGTGGAGGACTTGTTTTGGTCACCTAAAAGTTCAATGTCTCTGGGCCTGCATCAGAAGTCAGACCATATCATATTCAAAGAGATGAGAAATCTGATTCGGGCCTGGCCCTTCAAGTTTTTCACCCCATGTTCTCTCCATGCCCCTTGAAGTTGTGCACAGACAGCACTACATTGATGTGGTATGTCAACAAGCAGTGAGGCACAAAATCTTACCTCCTCTGCAGGATGGCTGTTCAGACTTTGGAGGTGACTGTTAGTTATCAGTTAACTCTTCAGGCAGTATACATTCCTTCAGAGCACAATCTAGTGGCAGACTCTCTGAGCAGGTCCAGAACACAGGCTTACAAATGGATGCTTCACAGAGACATGTTTCTGGACATTGTCCATAGGAGGAGTATTCCTCAGGTAGATCTTTTTGGCTACCCTCTGAGCAGTCAGCTTCCTCTGTTCTGTTCCAGCATGGCATGCCATCTGACATGGAAGATAGATGTCCTTTCTTTTTCATAGAAGAGGGTGTTTTTTATGATTTCCCTCCTCTTATACTACTTCCAAGAGTCCTGCAGAAGATTCGGCTGGACTCCCTCAGAATCTTGCTAGTGACTCCCTTTTGGTCAAGACAGCACTGGTTCCCCTCTTAATGCATCTGACCAGGGGCAATCACCACAAGTTACCTTACTGGTTGGATCTCCTCACACAGGACAAGGGGTCTGTCATCCATCCTCACTTATCCACTCTTCAACTGATACTGTGGGTGATAGGGTTTTGATTACAGGAAGCAAGGAAACCCTCAAGTAGAAAATCTTATATGTCCAAATGGAAAAGGTTTTCTATCTGGTGCCATGCTCATAACCAGGACCCTTTTTCAGTGGGGTTCCCTTTGATCCTTTCTTATTTGTATAAGTTGCTCCAGTCTGGCCTGGAATATTCTTCTGTGAAGGCCCATTTGTCAGCCATTTCTGCTTGTCTGCCCTTGATTCCTTCTTTGGCTTCATGTGAGGGCAAACAATTTCTTAAAGGTGTCCTGCATATTAGGCCTCAAAGGAAACCTATTCCTCCTCCTTGGGACCTTAATTTTGTTTTGGAAAAACTGACTCAGGCTCATTTTGAGCATGCAGATTCAGCTTCTTTGCAACATTGTACTTGGAAAACTGTTTTGTTGCTTTCACTTCTGCTTGGATGGTTTCTGAACTCCAGGCCCTTATGGCCCTTCCTCCTTTTTTGTTTTTTTCACAGAGACAGGGTGTCCCTTTGTTCTAATCCTTTTTTTTTACCCAAAGTAGTAAATGAGTTGTCCTTGAATCAGTTGTTACAACTCAGTTCCTTTTTCCCTTTTCCTCAGTCTGCTAGTAAGGGGGGTCCTGCATAAACTGGATTAGCACAGATAGCTCAGGTAATATTTAGAAAAATCTAAGGCCATTGATAAGTCTGATAATTTTTTGTTTCCTTTCATCCCAGGTCTTTGGGTTTGGCTGTTTCTAAGCAAACTGTCTCCTCCTGAACATCTAAGGCTATTTCCTTTTGTTATTCTTTTCATGGCAAATCTCTGTCTACTACTGTTAGAGCTCATTCCACTAGGACTGTTGCCTATTCTGGTGCCTTCTTCAAGTGGTTGGACACCAATTCCATTCTTGAAACTGCTACTTGGTCTTCAGTGCATACCTTTACTAAGCATTATAAGCTGGATGTGGTCTTTGGGGTCAGAGCAGATTTTGCTGAAACTGTTTTATATGGGTCTGTTGAGGTCTCTTCTCTGCCTTCCATGTTCCATTCTATTTCTTGATTTCTTTTACTCTGTCTTCTGTTTAGAATTCTGCATCAGTAATATAGAAGGACATAGTACACTTGCGTAAAATCTTACCATAACAGTTGCAATATTCACTCCCTCCCTCCAACTCCTCTTGTTTGATCTGCTTTTTATTTTAGATTCCCTTTTGGCTGAGGGTTTTCCCTCTTTCTTCTGCATTTTTTCCTTCTGGATGAGCATGGACTCCATTGTCCTATGGAGATTGTTGTCTTCTGGGGCAATTCATTTCTGGGTATTTGCATCCATACGTCCCTTTTATGCCCTGCATTCTGTGAGGGGAGCATATGTGTGGCGTAAGGCACATACAAGATCATTAGGCATTTCTATACTGGCCGAGTGTCAGGCTGCCCTGAGCGGGAGATTCCCTTCTGTCTAGAATACTGCAACAGTGTTATGGTAAAATTTTACACAATTGCAATTTATCCCACCAAGACAGTAACTTTTCCTTAGGTTTTCCCATTAAGTATGTATAATATGCTATACTTTTCGTCCTTAATGCTCACAATATAAACTGCCACTCATCTCTGTGGAGGCATCACAACAATAGCACCATTATTCATGTCATCAGCATGCAAGCTCATCTTGGTGTTCAACGCAGATCTAATTTTTGATATAAATATACTAAACAAAGCTGGCCCATGCAGTGAACTTATATCACTCTACTGCTTATGGACCTTTTCACCTGACAGTTCAATTCTCATAATCACTTTCTCCATCTGGTCATAGTCAGCTTGCTTTCTATTCCAGCCCTGTGAGTTCTACTGTATAACCCTTTTGTGTTTCTGCCAACCTTTTGTGAATTTCTCACATTTTAATATAGGAGTTCATTATTCATTGGGAAGTGTAGTGGTGCAGCGGTTAATGCTGTCACCTCACAGCAAGAGGTTCTCTGGTTCGATTCTCAACTGGGGTGCCTTCTGTGTGGAGTTTGCATGCTCTTCCTGCATTCACATGGGTTTCCTAAGGGTATTCCAGTTTCCTCTCACATTCTAAAGACATGCATCAGGAGCATTTCTCCCAGGCCTTCTCTGAAAATAGGCTCTGTCCTAGTCAGGTCTCACCAGTCAACAAATGTTAAATAAATAAATAACTGGGATGAAACTGTGAATTCAACCCTGTTTGCTGCAAAAGATGGATAATTCATAAATGAATAGTATAGCCTGTTTTCTACACACTGCTTATTTATTTCTGTTGTGATGGTATCATAGAAAAATGTTTAAGTGGGAACAGGAAAGTTCCTTATGGATTTTATTGTCTGCTGTTCATGTGGCACACAGTTTTCAACACATGACTTTAAAGTACTTTTTTTAATTGCATTGCATTATTTCATTTTCTTTGACAGTGCCAATTCCTACTGTTCGAAATATGAATATTTATGATGTTGGTACTCATTCAATGCAAGTGAAATGGGAAGCTGCTATCGGTGCCACTGGCTACATGCTACTCTATCAGCCTGTGAATGCAGCAGGACCATCAGATCAAAAAGAGGTAAGAAACACAAGCCTATTGTCTGCAGGTCTAATGAGCTGTAAGAGTTTGGAAATAACAGAAGATCTGATGTTGTCAGTTTTCATTCTATCCTCAACTGATGGGTTCGGATCTAATCCTCAGATCTGACTATTACTAACGCTTGTGGGAACCAAAAAGCTCTCAAGTTTCTCCCTTACCCATAATGCACCACCTTTAAGTTACCTCAAACTTGTTTGCCTCTTTTCAAGAAAGATGTGGTTGCTAGTAGCTCTTGAGGCTCATCACTTATTTTTCAGATAAGTTGAATATTTTTATCATATCTTTCTTCCTTTATTGTCCCCATACCCTTATAAAGTTATGTATAAATTTTTTTTCTTCATAGTTGATTGAATTTCTTCCTGCTTTTTCTTACTCGATAGATACAATACCATTGTTGGTAGTCTCTCTTCTCGTCTTACTTGTTAGAGTAACCTTACTTACTTTTGTTGGTAAATGCTATTACTTTTGATCCCATCTTTATTCCCTTTCTGTTAACAAAAAAAAAAAAAATACCTAAACTTATTTATATCAAGCTCCCGTCTTCCATTTCTCTTTGCCATTACCATGGCAGAAAAAGGTCTGTCCAGTTTCAAAATATGTTCTAAGTATGGACATAAAATGCCTATGTCAGACACTCATAGTCTATGTGTTTACTGTTTGGCCCCTCAACATCTTCATCAAGAATGTTCCATTTGTAGAAATTTTAATCCATGCGCTGGGGGTGGATAGAAAAAAACAAGTTGAAATTTAAAGGGTTGTTACTTTGTCCTTTTGGAGAGACTATTGCAGTGGCTCAACCACCCACAAAAAAAAATAAAGGAGTTGAAATCTCCGGCTCCATCTACTTCTTTGGCTCCATCCTCATAGCCTTCCAGGATGAAATCAAAATTGGATCCGAGGAAGTCTCATACCGCTTTCCCCTTGGATCCAAAGAGAAAGAGATTGTCAGATCCAGTACCTCTGGATCTGAAGAGAAAGATATTGTCAGATCCGATTCCTTTGGATCCCACTAAGAAACTGTCAGATCCTATGACTCAGGATCCTATGACTTTATCCAGGACCCAGTATTCCCCATCGGTTGATCCTGCTGTTTCTAGGCTGTCTTCTCATTTCTTAGAGAGGAGCCATACAAAATCTTGTCCACTGGCATCATCTCTGTCATCTAGAGGTCTAACCGAAGAAGATGTGGATCAGATGATGAGGAAGTTTCTCTTGGCACAGATCCAGATGGGTGTGTTACCAGCACCTACCAGCTCAGATCAGGCAGTCCATCTCTTGTCCACTCCACCATTTCATTCTGTTCTTCTGATTCCACTGGATGTTTCAGAGACCTAGGATCTGGGTCTCCTGGGATCATCGGGCTCAGATCCAAGGATTTCCTTATCATCAGATCCAAAGTGGACTGTGATTCCCTTGGCTCCAACTTTTTCAGATCCGAAGGATTCTTTGTGCTAGAGCCTCCATGTCAGATCCCGGGAGATGGAGTTGACTCCAACGTTTTTGGAGCCGTCTCTATGCCCTGGCCCTTTGGCATTGGATAGTTCAACTCTGATCTCCTTCTTGGTGAGACTGCTTTTGGGGCAGGAAGAGGTTATTGTCAGGAAGCCTGCCGTCTCAGACCCAAAATGTCCTCTCTTTCCAGAGCGGCTGACCTTCTAGGTTGTGAAGAGGGTTTTATCTGCTTTGGCAGGACTGACTGGTCCAGCCTCCTTGGATTTTCGATTTGCCGAGATGCATCTGTGCCCAGAGCTTCAGCATTCAATGCCACAAGACAGCCATCCTGAGACCTTCAGACTACCCAGCAGGGTATTACAGTCTCTTCTGAAACCTCTTCAGAACACCCCACCAAGGAGGTCCCTAGGAAAAGTGCAAGAGGAGGCACTTAGACTTTCCTCAAGAGTCAGTCACCGAGGATAAAGACTTCGATGAAGGTGAAGGGTCCCCATACTCACCTCCAGAGTACATCTCATTTGGAGACATCCTTGAGATCCTGAAACAGAGAGGTGATTGGTTCCCCTGCAACCATTCAGAGCTGTCTCATCTACCTCCTGGGTTACTCTGCTTGCCAACATCTAATTGATTTGGTTGTTCACCAGTCATGGAAGGAACCTGACACAGTTGAACCTATACCCAGGAGACCAGACAACATTCTAGCACCACCTTTGGGGAAGGGATTTTGGGGTAAAGGGGTGCCTGTGGATACCATGGTCATGGTGGCAGCCACCAAAAAAAGAATTTACTGAACAGCATTCCTCTGTTCATCCCCTAACAGGGAGTCTAGGGTGATGTACATATTTGGGAAGCATGTCTACACTTCAGCAACCTTTGCCCTTACTTGGCACATTTTACTGGGTTGCAAAGGGATTTGATCAATGAACGTTCACATTCCCTTTCAGGGTCCATTTCTGCAGATGCCCAGTCATTTGTGGCTTTGAAGTTGGCTACCCTAGAATCTATTTCAAATTCATCCATGAGGCTAATTTTGCATGCAGCCAAAGGCACCCCAAGGGCAGTGGTTCAGACATTTCCATTAGGAGGCATGCCTGGATGCACTTATATGATTTAGCGGAGCCCTTCAAGTCATCATTTGTCAATGCCTCCTTTGACAGCCCTTCCTTGTTTGGACCCACAGTGGAGGAAACTTTATCTAGGTGTGTGAAGGATTGAAAGACCCGCTGTGTAGTGGGCATACATTTTTTGGCCCCTCAAAGATAATTTTCAAGGAATCAAAGAGGTGGTCAGAAGACATGATTCAGAAAGTCTTAGGTTCCTATCCAGGACACCCAAGGAGAAAGTTCCCCTAGGAGCAGAGTGGGGAGCTCATATTGTTGACAACTCCCCCACAGCAGAGGATGCTCCCAATACCAGGGGTCCAGAGATTTTTTTCTCTGACAGATCCTTCCAGCACTCCTGAAAGGAGGCCCGATTGTTCACCTTTGAAAGCAATTGGGGATGACTATCTCTGCACTAGAGAGCCTGGCTAGATATTTCAAAAAAGACTTGAGTGCAGAGGATTATATTCAGAAGTGATACAATACCCTTTTGTCCCTCTCACCTCCAAGAAAATTCCCTGATGTTCCATCCAGTCACAGGGAAGAAAGCAGCAATTCAAATTCTAAAGCTTCTAGAGAGAGAGTCATCTAAGAGGTCCTACCAGACCAGATAGAATATGGAAATTGCTAAAGATTACTTTTTGTGCCAAAAAAAATGGGACTGGAGACCATTTTTGGATCTCATCAATTTGAACAATTCAGTTTGAATCACAAGGTTTCAGATGGTCAAGGTTCAGTCCATTCTCCCTCTTCTGGGCAAGGTGACTGTATGTATTCTATATACCTTCAGGATGTGTACTATCACATAAAGATGAACAGACAATCCAGAAGGTTTTTACGCTTCTTGCTGTGAGCCAGTCACTTCCAGTTCAGAGTTCTGCCCTTTGAACTCACCACAACCCCCAGGGTGTTTACCAAATGTTTTGCAGTAGTAGCACTCACTTGAGACTGCAGGGATTCTGGGTGTTTCCATATATAGACAACTGTCTCCTTACCACCTCGACCAGGCATCTGTTGATAAGGGCATGGAATCAGATACTCCAGGCTTGCTTTCATCTGGGGATAACTATAAATTATGGCAAGTCTCATCTACCAACTGACTTAAAACGTAGAATTCATAAGAGCAATTTTCAACACAAAGTCTGTGATAGCTTCACTACCTACATCAAGAGTACAGAATATCAGATTATAGATCAGAATAATAATCTGCAGTACCAAGATTTCAGTCTGGTTGGTCGGTGGTGATAATCTTAGTACCTGTAGCCAGATTTTTATATAAGGATTCTGCAATGGGTGCTAACAACACAGATCACTTTCAACAAGGCTATCCATTCATTCCCCCTCAGTCCAAGGTCACAGTGACCACGGATGCTTCTCAGTTGGGATGGGGGAAATTTCTGTGCAAGAAGATCCAAAGCACTTGCTCCTCGTAGAGGCCAACTTGCATATCAATGTCCTTGAGATGAGAGCAGTGCTTTTAGCATTGCAGGCCTTTCAGAATGCTCTCCTTTCGTGGACAATTGCAATTCAAACGGACAACATGTCAGTGGTTTGGTACATCAACAAACAAGGAAGGACAAGATCATACCCCTTGTGTCGAGAAACACTCAGAGTCTGGCACAGGGAGATCTCATCCTACCATTTTTTCATAGCAAAGAAAAACAAAACAGTTTGGAGTGAGCACTAATAGAACTGGATGTGAAGCTTATTGTAAAGTCCTTGTTCGAGCACTGTTTATTTTATTTTTTCATAGCAACACACATTTTGGGGAAGTCCAGTGTGATAATAGACAAACTGAGTAGGTCCATTCTTCTACCTCACAAGTGGTCTCTCAACAAGAACTTGACAGAAATGATTTTACAACAATGGAGAGAGCCTTGCTGCAAACTTTTTGCTTCTCCCCTAAACAACAAATGCAGCAGTTGCTTTGCCCTAATCCCCCCACAGGGGAAATCCTGAGGGATGGTCTACTTCCTGTTTGGCCATCCGGTCTACTTTATACCTACCCACCAATCCCATTAATTTTTAAATTTTTACAGAAAGCTGCCATATTAGAGAGCAAAGTCATCCTTGTTGCACCTTACTGACCTGGACAGGTTTGGTTTCCCTTCCTTTGGCCTCACTAATTTCACCAGCCTTGGATTCTGGATCCGACTGCAGATATGCTGTCTCACCTGACAGGCACGATCCATCTCAACATCTCAAACCTCAGGCTGATGGCCTGGTTTCTCCAGTTCTGTTAATGACCAGACAACTGACGCTCTCTTCCCCTGTCTGTCTTATATATTTTTATTTTCCCATAAACTTTCAACACTATAACTGTGTACAAATAAATGGAAAATATTTTTTTACTGGGCAAAACTAATTTTCACAATGGTCTAAAGTTTCTCCAGTAGCCTCTCATAAATTGTGCAGCACTTTCTTCCAAGGTACTCTTCTTTTGAGACCTCTGTTTGGGGATTCCACTCCCCCATGAGATTTCAGTTTGGTACTGCTGGCACTTATACATTCCCCCTTTTTGAACCAGCACCTAAATGTGACCTTGTGTATCTTACTTGGAAAATTGTTTTTCTAGTAGTCATTACCTCTCCTAGATGAATATAAGACACTCAAGCCTTGTTTTCAAAGGATTGAGTGACTCTACTGACAAATGCCTCCTTCCTTCCCAAGGTGGTGTTAGAGTCAAATATCACTCAATCCATTGATTCAACAGTGTTTTTTCTAACTTTTTGCAAACAAGGGTGATTGCATGTTGTATTTATTGGATGTTCACAGACAAAAATGGACCAATTGTTTATTTCATTTGCAGAATTAACATTGGATAAACCAGTTACAAAAGTGACTTTGGCTAGATGGCCAAATGGTTGTATTTATCTATAACACATTAGGTATTACCTTACCACAACTAGTATGGTCTGTAGTCTTTGAGGGTAGAGTGTCACATGGTTCAACTGTGCTCAGGAATATCCTTCCTTAGACACTATCTGGGATTATAGGTAGCTGTAGACTCTGTCCCATCAATTGAGTATAGAATGAAAATTTACAATATCAGATAAAGAGGTTATGTAATTACCATAATGTTCCATCTGTGTTGTCCATTTTCATTCATCCTCTACTTTCCACCCTCCAACCCCCATCCATTATGTCTGCAAACCTCTAGATGATTGACCTATTTTAAGGACAACACAGTCCTTTTGTTTGAACTCCTGACATAGTTTTCTGTTTAGAACACATCTACACCTTTATCTATCCTTTATTTACACATATTGATACATATTTCTTCTAGTAAAATCCTATTTTAAGGACATCATAGTCCTTTTGCTTGAACTCCTGACATAGTTTTCTGTTTAGAACACATCTACACCTTTATGTATCCTTCATTTACACATATTGATACATACTTCTTCAAGTAAAATCAGCAAGCAAGATCTAAGGTAATTTAGGGTTGCTGCATTATGGCTAAGGGAGAGGCTTGAGAGCTTTTTGGTTCCCACAAGCTTTAGTAATGGCCAAATTGGATCCGAGCATCGGATCTAAGCCCATCAGTTGAGGAAGAATGAAAATGGACAACACAGATAGGATATTATGGTAAGTACATATCTTCTTTGTTTATTTTCTTTCATACATATATCATCTTTTTTTAGATTTTCCATTCTGCAGTTAACAAAACATCACTTGCTATGCATATTTTTTGTATCTGTAAGTGATGTCCCAGAATTAATTATATTTCTAATTTCACAAGCAGTATGCCATTATGTAAAACAGTAAGCAGTTATTAAATATTTCAAATTTTAGTTAATTTGTCTGACTACTTGTTATTTCTCCTTCACTTTTCTTTATTAGTTAATCCTCCTTTCCTTACCTTGTTATATGTGGGGAAGCATGCCCAGTATCCCTGTCCACTCTCCCTACCCAGGCTTAGTTATTTTGTTTGTTTGTTATTTTCATGCCTAATCTTCCCCACTACCGGAGATTTAACTTTATTTCTTGAGAGATAGCTCTTCCATTCCTGAAATATAGCCCTGACTTTTGATGAGTTTATTTTTTTTAAGAATTTTTGGGTGGGCTTATTTATGTCTGTTCTCTAGTAACAGTCTCTGCTTAAAGTGTTTAAAACTTTTTTGCCTAATCACACTGTTGACTGTACCTTATGCAGACGTGTTACAATCCCCACGTCCATAGACATTTAAACTAATGGGGGGATGGTCATGTAAACATACTAGAAAAAATAATACATTTGTCTACAACTCTCCATGTAACATTTCATGCATTCAGGAAGCCCATACAAATGTTGAACAGTCAATGCATAGTACAAATTACTTTGTAAGTAATATTATAACATATGATGTTAGCATAACTATGAAGGAGGTACCATACACATCAAGAAATCCCAGAATGCTTTAGTCTATAGTCACAGCATCTAATGTAGATGGTATTGGAAGAGTTAGTTTAAATGAACCACCCTATTTTATAGCACTTATTTATAATCCCTTGCATAATACACTTCTGTTTTTAAGAAAACAGTCCCAAAGTGTTCAGAGTATAGTCTTTTATCTTAGAATGAAAAGGAAAAATACAGAACGTTATTTGCTAATCAAAAAGATTGCTCATTTTACTGTCAAGCTGTCGTACTTATAGAATTAAGATGGCTTTACTAAAGTCAAAGTAAGACTTCCAACTACTTTTGTAAATATACTTATTTTGTATTTTCTTCCCTTCAATGGATTATGCTCAAATGATATTTACTACTTGTTGACTGCTGTGCATGTAGTGTTTGTCCATTGCTGTAGCCCTTCTATTTTGGCTGCATATGTTGTTTGCATTTCAAACCCAAATGAATATAGAGATACCTCCAGGGATGCCACTTTCTATGACATCTGTTCATATTTGGAACCTTTATTTAAATTCAAGCATCTAAAGCATTACATTTACTAAGCATCATATACTTTTAACAACATTTGTTATTGGTGTCCTAGTGTATCTCTCAAACTCCTTTATCTCAGTTCCCAGTCCAATAAAATTAATTTAGACTTTTAGTTCGGACTCAGAGTGTAAATTAAACCACTGTAAACCTATATTTATGCCAGGTCTGCTTTGATTTACTGAATGGTAATGTACTGTACACAGTGTTCTATGGCTAGCTTTACCACGTCTGGTAGACAGTGGCATTACAGAATAATTATGTTAAGTTTTATAGTCATATTTTCCCCTGTACCCCCTGTTTTTGGGGCTTTAATTTGTTTTTTTATTATTATTCTGTACTAAACATATTTAGGAAACACTGCATAGTCCTAATGTGACTACTCCTGTATAACCAGTGTTGTTGTGGTTACTGTGCTGCATATTAGTCAGTATCTGTACAGAATCTATTTATTTTTATTCTAGTAAAACGAATGAAGAACAGAATATTTGATAACTATTGCATTTTAACTTATCCCAGGGTTTTGCAACACCAGTGTTAGTTATAATAGAGGGAAGTTAGGCAGGTACTTCTCTCCCTTCAGAATGGTGGTTATGTGAGGTAAAGGCCACCACAAAAAACAGAACATTTATAAAATTCCATCTGATGTTGTTAATCTTCTTTCCATTCATCACTGATGAGGTTCGGTTCCGAGCCCTCGGAACCAAGTCGGCCTCTTTACCAAGCTCACGCCAGCCAAAAAACTCTCGAGCTAAGTCTCTACCCAGAATGCCCTTCTCCCTGTTACCTCAGATCTCGTTTGCCACATAGCCGTAAAGCCGCATTTTAGCCGAGCTCTCAGCTAAGTGGAACTTTATTTGATATTTGTGTGAAAACTTCTCTAAATCTTTATATTTTATTGAACGATTAGTATTTACAGAGTGTTTTCTTCTGTCTGAGCTTATATTTTCCTTCTCTACTCTACCCGTATTACTGTTGGTAAACTTTTAAGTACCATTGTTGGTACAGCTTTTCCCCTTACCCTTTTGGTATTCCTTCAATACCGTTGCTGGTATTGTCTTTTCTGTTTCACCTATTGACTTTAGTTTTCACTAAGGTGTTTTCTTTCTTCTTTACACATCTGTATTGATAATTGTGACTACTTTGAACATTGTTTGACTAAATGGATCATACTGTTGGCCTGTAGTGTCTCTTTCTATACATGTCAGATAAGAAGGCTACATCAGGTTTTAAGCATTGTGCTTCATGTAATGGCAAGTTACCGAATAGTGATTCTCATGATTACTGTGTGTACTGTATGGGAGTGCCTCACCTTTCAGTGCAGCCTCCGTGTGACATTTGTCAGAGTTTCAGTCAACACACTCTTAACGAGCAAAAAAATAAACTGATTCTGAAGGGGTTACTGAAGTCTCCCTTTTCAGAGGCCATTTCTGTGATGGAGGTCTCAAACCCTCCTACTAAAGGCAAAAAGAAGTCCCACTCGATTCCCTCCTCACCATCGGGTGATCAGGGTAAGCTTGTAAAATCTAAGGTCCCAAAGTTGTCTTCGGAGCATAAATCTGCCTCTATGGCTCCATCTTCCTCGGCTCCGAGCATCTTGAAACCTTCGATACCGGTGCCAGTTTTGGCACCAATCCTGCCTTCAGTACCAATTATAGACCTTACTATGCCTATTTTGACTATGGCACCTGTGGCCACCTTGGCTCAGGGCACACCTTTGACCATTTTGGAACCAACCATTTTGTCTTTGAGTGCCATTTCGGCACCAAGCATTGTACCGACTTCACTGGAATTGACTCCTCCACTACTGGTCTCAAAACTTGAGACTTCGACGCCAGCAGACCTTGCACCTTGGACCCGATACTTCCCTTCCATAGATCCCTTTCTGGGCCAAGTCTATAGCCCTTTCATTAAATGTCCTGAATCTCCATCTGGAGTATCCACTAGATCCACCAAGAGCCTGTCTGAACATGACTTGGTGCGTCTTGTGGACCAGCTGTTGTTAGCCAGGGGGATACCCACACTTCCTAAGATCCATACACCTGCAGGATTTGGGTTCACCTATCCATGGACTCCATCTTACACTCCTCCTACAACCATTCTAGTTCTGAAGCCCTCTGCTTCGACATCCTTCTTGGAACCAACCACCTTAGGACCTACAGTGCATCTCAGTGCACCAAGTCTACCCCTTTGGTCTTCGGTTCCTGCGGAACCAGTCCTTCCTCAATCTGGGGATGGGGAGTTCGACCCATGGCATGGAGCCGTCTTTCTCCTCGGTTCCATCCTCGGCACTGATAGCCATGTCCACATCAATCCTGCTTGAGGCTCCACCCATGGGGGCAGTCTCGTCGGAGCAGGGTGTGACCCCAGTTCTTAGGTGTCTTTCTTGGTTCTGGGCTCCTATCCCTCTTCAGATGGGCCTGCCTTCTGTGTGATGGAGAGAGCTCTTGTTTCTGGCAGCACTCCTTTGAAGTTGGAACCCCAGTTTTCACCCCTTGAGCTACATCTGTCATAGATCACCTCCCCTGGACACTGAGCAGAAAAGCCACAGGGCACCCCTGTTCAGGGTACCTGCTCTTCTGAGTCCTCCTCAGAGACCTCCACTGAGGAGCCCCCTTGGAAGAGGACCTGCAAGAGGAAGCACTTGGGCTCATCCGAGGAATCCTTAACTGAAGACAGGATTATGATGATGGTGAAGGGTCCCTTCAGTCACCTCCTGATGATATCTCATCTGGAGATACTTAACCAGAGAGGTGACTGGAAGCCCTCCAACCCTTTGTCTGAGGAGTCCATGTTCCTGCAGGCTTTCTGTGCCTGGCCTTCTACCTCTTGAGTGACCCCCACCTGCTGATGAACTTGTCCAGCTCGTCATGCAGCACGCTTGGAAGAACCCTGATTCCATTGAGGTGATCCCTCGGAGACCAGACAACATTCTTTCCCCTCCCAAGGAGAGCACCCATTGGTTCAAAGGGTTCCCAGTCGATGCTATGGTGGTGGTGGTGGCCACGAAAAAGGACTTGGCTGAGGAAAGTCCCACTGTCCATCTGCCCAACAGGGAGTCTCAGGCAGTGGACAGACTTGGGAAGCATGTTTTTGTATCAGGGTCCTTTGCCATATGGTCCCTGAAGTATTTGGCACATTTTATGAGGCTCCAGAGGGACTTGATCTCCAAACTCTCTGGGACTCTCACAGGACAGTTGTCTGATGAGGTCAGGGACAAACTGGTCTCGCATCTCACAACCCTAGAGTCAGTGTCCAACTTGTCCATGAGGTTGCTTTCACATGCGACTGAAGGGGTGGCTAGAACAGTAGGTTCAGGCATTGCCATGAGGCATCATGCCTGGATGCACATTTGCGAAGTCTTCCTTTCTTAATGCTCCCATTGAAGCTTCGTCCCTTTTTGGTTCCAAAGTAAAGGACATGCTAGCCAGGTGTGAGCATGATGGAAAGACCTTGTCTGCCGTAGGCCTACAGTTTTCCAATCCTCAACGTACCTTCTCCAGGAATCAGAAGAGTAGAAAAATATGGCACAAAAAATCTCAGGGTCTTTTTCGTGCCACATGTGGTGATGATAATACCCCCAGGGGCAGAGGGTTAACAATTTCTCGAAGACACCCCTACAGAGGCAGAAGGGGTCCTCATAACCAAGGCTCCAGGGACTCCTTCTCTGGACAGCCTTATCAGCGCTCCTGAGGAGCAGCCCAATTGCTTACCTCTGGAAGCAGTTGGGGTTGTTTCTTTATGCTCCAAGCTACCTGACAGTCCATTACCACCAATCACTGGGTGCAGTGTATCATCTCCAGAGGTTACACCATTCCCCTTTCTTGTCAGCCAAACCTTCCAAGAAAACTTCCTGACATTCCACCCAGTCAAAGGGAAAAAGCAGCTTCATAGATAATAAAGCTGTCTCAAAAAAGAGTCATCCAACCAGTACCACCAGACCAAAATGGATCCAGATTCTACTCAAGATTCTTTTTGGTGCCAAAAAAGACATGGGACTGGAGACCCATTTTGGATCTCAGCAGCTTAAACAAGTCTGTCACCCAAACCAAATTCCGGATGGTCACAGTTTAGTCCATTCTCCCCTTTTTAAGGGAAGGCAATTGGATGTGCTCGATAGATCTCTGAGATGCGTATTATAACATGAAAACGGACAAATGCTCCAGGAGTCTGCTTCACTTCTGGCTAGGGGCTAGTCATTATCAATTTTGCATCCTCTCTACAGCCACCAGAGTGTTCACGAAGTGCATGGCAGTGGTCACAGCTCACTTGAGACTACAAGGATTCTGGGTGTTTCCATATCTGGATGACTGGCTTCTCACCGCCCCCACCAAGCACCTTCTGGTAACAGCACTGCATTATACTCTCTCTCTGGAAAAATTATTGGGAATAATGATACATTGGGAGACATCAAACCTTACTCCTACAAAACGAATAGAGTTCACTGGAGCAGTGTTCAATGCTCAGTCCTGTCTAATTTTGGGAGGATGGCCTAATGGTTAAGGTGTTTGCTTTACAAACACAAGGTGCAGGGTTTGAGCCTCACAAGGGATAATTGGCTAAGCTTAAAATGTCTCACAAGGGCAGTTAGCATAGTACTAATCTATGCACCTCAAGATATCACTCCCAATTCACAGACTCCACTGTTTGAGGCTTCACCTCTGAGTGATACTCTCCCAAACAAAAGTCTCAGCAAGAGAAGTTCTTCAGCCCCTAGGTTCTATGGCAGCTTTGATCCCAACAGTGCCTCTAGTGAAGCTATATATGCGGATCCTGGAATGGCTCCTTCTTTGTCAATAGTTCCCAAGTTATCACCCCCTCCATTACCAGATTCAAATAACCAACTCCTGCATACAGAACCTCCTTTGGTGGATGAGGCCAGACGTAGAACTTTGGAGTCACCCATTTCAATCCCCTCAGCCCAGAGCCATCATGACCATGAATGCTTCCCTGATCGGGTGGGGGTGGGGGGGGTATTTCCAGGGGAAGACAGTTCAAGGCACATGGTCCACCTCAGAGGCCCACCTGCATATCAGTGTTCTGGAACTGAGAGCTGTGCTATTAGCATTGCAGGCCATTCATTCAGCTCTCCCTTCCGGGACAACTGGGATTCAGTCAGACAATACGTCAGTGGTCTGGTATATCAACAAACAAGGAGGAACCAAGTCCTACCCCTTATGTCAAGAAGCCATGAGAATTTGGCAGTGGGCAATAGCTTCCCACCACTTTCTGATAGCAACACATATCTTGGGGAGCCCCAACATGATTGCAAACAAATTGAGCAGATGGATCCTCATGCCTCATGAGTGGTCTTTCAACCCTGAGGTGGCGACAGAAATCTTCAGCCACTGGGGTCAGCCTTGCTGTGACCTCTTCACCTCCCAATCGAACAAGTGCAACAGCTATTTTGCTCTACTTCCCCTAGAGTGGGAGTACTGAGAGACGCTCTAATCCACGATTGGCCCATGGGACTTCTTTACTGTTATCCTCCCATTCCCGTGATTCCTCAATTTCTAAAGAAAGCTCCAGTTGAGATGCAAAGTGATCGTCATAGCTCCATTCTGGCCTCGACAAGTTTGGTTCCCCTTTCTTTGGCCTCACCTAATATACCTGCCATGGATTCTGGACCCTCTACCAGATCTTAATTACTCACCCCCAAGGGTTGAGTCATGCAAATCTGTCCAGCCTCAAGCTGACTGCTTGATCTCTCCACTTCCATTAGTTGACAGGCAAGCTAATTTCTCCTCACCTGTTCGAGACATCATTCTGGCCTCTCATAAGCCATCCACCAGAAAACTATATCAGGATAAATGGAAAAGGTTCTCCATCTGTTCTAAGGATAACATGCTAAACCCTTATTCGGCTCCAGTAACTGTGGTACTTCAAAACCTGGCTAAGTTTTTTGATAATGGAGCCTCTGCTTCTACTGTACGAGTACACCTAGTGACAATTTCTAATTTCCACAATGGTATAGATGGCACTCCTCTTACCTCTTTACGCGTTTGCAAGGCCTTCCTCAAGGGAACCTCTCATATCAGGCCTGCTGTCAGACAGCCTGTGGAACCATGGAACCTCACTTTAGTTCTTCAGTGTTTGACTCAAAAACCTTTTGAACCTGCTGCGATGTGTGACCTAAAATTTTTGGCTTGGAAATCCCTGTTTTTATTAGCCATCACATCTGCCAGAAGGGTCTCGGAGCTGCAGGTATTGTGTATCAAGAAGCCCTATCTGGTCTTTCATAAAGACAGAGTATCACTTCGGACTAATCCATCCTTCCTTCCCAAAGTTGTTTCTGAATTCTACATAAACCGGACCATTGATTTGCCTGTGTTCTTTCCGAATTTTGCCAGTAGAGGAGAGTACTGCCTTCACTCCTTAGACATACATAGACAATTGAAATTTTATCTAGACAGGATCAAACTTATCCTTAAATCCAAACAGCTTTTCATCTCCTTTTTTGGGCCCAGAATTTGAGAGGCTGTTTCCAAGGTTACATTATCAAAATGGCTAAGGGACTGCATATACTTCATCTATTCCCTCAGTAACGAACCTATGCCAAAAGTTAAAGCTCATTTCACTAGATCTATGGCAACATCTGTAGCTTTCCATTCCAGGGCTTCCATGGATGACATCTGCGCAGCAGCTACTTGGACTAAGCCTCATACCTTTATCAATCATTACAAATTGGACTTGGTCTCCAGAGGGAGAGCTTTCTTTGGCTCAGTGGTACTCAGGAATGTTTTTCCATAAGGGCCGCCCATAGACCTCAGGGTAGCTTGGGATTCTGTGATGAATGGAAAGATGATAACAACATCAGATAAAGAAGTTATGTCTTACCATAATGTTCCATCTGTGTTGCCCATCTTCTTTCATTCATCATTTCCCACCCTCCTTCTCCCTACAAAGGCTCTTGGTGGATTCTTTGGGTCTAAGTGGTGTCCTAGGGTTTTTGCGCAGAAGTGGCCTCGGCTTTACGTCTCTATCTCTAGCTAACTCAATCTGAGGTAACAGGGAGAAGGGTATTCTGGGTAGAGACTTAGCTTGAGAGTTTTTTTGGCTGGCGCGAGCTTGGTAGAGGCCAACTTGGTTCCAAGGGCATGGAACCGAACCCCATCAGTGATGAATGAAAGAAGATGAACAACACAGATGGAATGTTATGGTAAGACCTAACTCCTTTTTTTGATCAGTTGCAGTCAAATAATCTTCAGGGACGTGGTTTTTGGAATACTCAGCTCTCTGTCTGTCTAGGTGCCCTATTCAAATTTTAGGATTTAATAATGCAAGTCCCAAAACCTAATAAACTTTAATCGAGATTCACATGAAATAACAACAAACTGTCAGTATCAGTCCAACACATTAAGATACATTTTTGCACGGGGCAAAATGCAATACACCAGATGTACGCCACTACACCCCATACCCTTGCTATTTATATAAACTAGCTCTAAGATCTCTGTACCTTAGAGAAAAGGTATTTTCCCAAGTTATATCAATTTTGGGCTTAGCATTTCCCCATAAACACAATTAATTTTTTTGTTCTGAGGACTGTGCTTTCCAGCCTTGAACTTCCAAAGGTAACCATCTCTAGCTGTCTGTCTATTTGTCTTCCATTTTTTTCTTTTATTTTTTTTTCTTTTGTTCTTTCTTTGTTCCTAACTCTGCCATCATGTTATAGTTTTGATAGCTTTAATACAAATTATTTTGTTACATATGGATGTTTCAGGCTGATAGATAATTTGTTGGTAATATAGCAGGCTTATAACTTCCCAGGACTAATATTGTGACTGACAGTTTAACTTGAATAACATCTTATGGGTTGTTTTGCAGTATAAGCAGAAAAATACCCTTCGTAAGTAATTCATAAGAATAGAATATCAGTCTTCCAAAGTTGTGTATTATGCGTGTCTGCATATTTAAAATGAAAAACAGTACAGTCCATTAGTAACAGAATTTTGAGGATCACTTTGTATGTGGCTCTTTCTTGTAGCTGCGAGTTGGGTCTGGTGTGACTAATGTGAAGCTGGAAGAATTGCTGCCCAATACTGAGTACACAGTAACAGTTCATGCAATGTATGGGGATGCTGTCAGTGATCCATTAACCTCACAGGATGTAACATGTAAGTTTTCCACTCTTGTCTTTTAAATTATTGCTGTTTGTTGAAAAGTAGAAATTAACATCTCATCTGTAACTTAGCTTTGCTATAATATATATTTCTTTCTTGCTATTTCCTTTAATAATATGGGTTGTAACTTACATGATGCACAGTAACTGGCTTAAATTGTACATTTATAGTTTTGCAAGTTGTTACAGAAGTCCAGAATGCAAGTGAGTATTGCTCACTTTAGGCTGTATAAGTGATTTATTGTCTAGTCCATAGAGCTGGAGGCTCCCTTCAGTAATTTTCAAAGAGAAGGTCAGTGGGACCTGCAAGGTTTATGATCTCTAGGAGTACTTTTGCTGCTTAGAAGCCAAGAATGTAGGAAGGGCTTCCTGTTAATTAGGCATATTTTGACAATTTTTCTTTTGAGACTTCTGAAGACCTGAATCAGGTTGGTCTGTTTTAGCAACTGTCACTAGGTACTGACCATGCTAGCGAAAAACATCTACTACTGGTACCTTTCAACCCTCTACTGGAGTGTACAAATGGCTGAGGCATCTTTAATAGCTTTTAACTATGTGCTGAGAAAGCTGGTAGATGTGGAAAGAGTAATCATGTTTATAGGTTACTATTAATAAAACAAGCTGAGAATTTTTTATATGCTTTAGAGTGAGTAATAAGTTACTGGGCTAGTAGACTGATCTGCAGTAGCCTGCATCTAATTAATAAACTCTGAGTAAAATATGCAACCAGCAGTGAGGTACTAGTCTGATCCAACTTGTTGTAAAATGTGAAGTCACAGCATTTTATGTGGGTGCAGACTGTGAGGTACCTGAATAATCTCAAGCCCTTTGGGGTGACTGATAGGAAAAAAACTGTTGAGGCCCAGTAATAGAAGGGAATAAAGAAAAGCAATGGGAACCAGTGCAGAGAAAGTACAAGTTAAAAATAAGAGCTCTTTCCACTTGCAGTAATTCTATGTCTTTTGTGAGGATGCATAAAGACAAAACTCATACCTTTCATTTACCTGTAATATCACTAGCTTGAAAATAATAAACTTTGCACACCCTTACCACCCCATACTCAAAACGTACCTCACATACATTGAGAGAAGAGCTATTCGCTTTCTTCATGGAAGGAAGTAATTTCCAGTTTTGCTAGGTTCATACAACAGTACAGGGTGCTGTGCACTACTGACGTCTTGCAGCAGGTCTGTTAAGCTGTTTGAACTGATCTTCAGAGTGACTGTGGTTGCCAGAAATTTCTTAAGGTTTGAACACCAACTGCAAACCTTAAACCTACCTCTACTCATAGTCATAAAGGTGCTAAGTTTAAATGTGTGTGTGTGTGTGTGTGTGTGTGTGTGTGTGTGTGTGTGTGTGTGTGTGTGTGTGTGTGTGTGTGTGTGTGTGTGTGTCTTTGTTTGGGTGCAGGCATGTGTGTGCTTTCATGTATGCATGTGTGTATTTTTTTGCAT
>NC_056725.1:904811207-904866207 GCF_019279795.1 Protopterus annectens | reverse complement strand
AACCCTGAGCTATCGGACATGCTCCACTTAAACAAATCCCAGTCCCTCAGAGCCACACACTCCAGGGATCTAAACCTTGTCATCACAATGAACAAAACATGCTAGAAGGATAGGTTCCTGACCCAGAGACTCCCCATACTCTGGAATAGACTGCCCATACATATCAAGCAGAGCACCTCCTTGGCCCTCTTCAAAAGGAACCTTGACAATTGGATGGGAGATGCGAAATTCACCTCAGGGATTACGTCAGTCACCCTGCTAGACAGGGGTCTGGGGAAGTAAATATTGTGGAAAGAAATATCCAGGGAATTGTTATGGCTAGGCTTATATAGGCCCTAAGGCTGATAGCCTAGTACCAACCTATGAACCTATATGTAGATTTGCAGAGGGACTAGAACTGGCTAATAAGAGGGAAGAGCCCTGGATCAAATTGAGATGCAAATGAATTAAATGGACTTCAAAATATAATGCTTACTTTTTTCTGAATAATCATGTTACATAATTTTCAAACACTAGCAGTTATTTAAAAAAAAAACTGCATAGGAAGAACTTCTTCAACAAGAGCAGTTTCACATGTTTCCAACTCTCTGTCATGCTTGCAAGTTGCAGATATTCTTTTCAGTCCTTTCCAAAATTATTCTGCCACAATCAGATAATGAGAAATTCACAGCCAGCATAATTTCTTTTCTTTCTTTTGATGTATTGCAAATTGCTAAAACCATCCAGCATAATATAATGTAATATTATGATTACTCTCAACACTGCATTCTAGCTCAGATATCTTTTTAAAACGCCTTATAGTACAACCCCCTTTCTTATGCTATCAACTGCCTGTATAAACTATATTAAAGCACAGTCAAATATTTGGTTCAGAAGCATACATTTGAAAAACTTGTAACTTTACTTTTCACTGTAAAGCATTCGGAAGCAAGCTGACATTAGTTTACCATTTTAAATGAACATGGTCTGGGTAGACTACCAGATCTTCAAGAGAGTACACATTCATCTTGTTATATTGTTTATGCATGTGAGGTGGTGATAGGCCATCCTTAAGAATGTCTATTTTATTTCAGTATAGACACAGGTAAGTTTTTCTCATCCATAGCTTCCAAAGTATATTAGGTATTACCAATTGTAACCACATTAGAACCTGTTCTGTGTGCTGCTCAAGTCATCTTCTCTTTCATCAGGTTCAAAAATATTCATTCTCTGTGAACCTTGCTTTGATTTGATTGTCACAACTCCAGACAGAGGACCCATGAGTAGTTCCACTGTTTCATCTGGATTTCTGCACCCTGAAAACACATTGCCTTGTGTATAGTCTAACAAATCATTTCTGCAAGTACAACATAAAGGATCACCCCAGCTGCATTCCTCAAAGGAATAGTTTTGCACAAATGCACACACAATGTCAGTGTAAAATGTTTATGCAGTGGGGCATGCCTCCCTTGCAGTGCACACTGAACAGCTTTTCTGACCTTTGCTTTATTGCTCTTATTCTAAGTTAGATGTAACTCAGAAAATGACAATAAAAATAAATAAAACATTACTTATTATCTATCTGGGATTCCCTGATCTCAAAGAAAGAATAATGCTTCACCGTCAAGCTAAAACACATTTCTATATTCCATCGGGATATTAAGCAAACAACTTCTCTTCTAGATCATGAAGGAAAACTACCATGACCAAAGACCACAGTACTTATAAGATGTAAGTCCTGAACAGCTCTCATTTATGACAGTTTCTGATGTTAGAAATGTGTTTAAAAAGTCTGTTTTTTCCATTTTGGAATGTAATTGCAATGTTCCATGTAGAACATTCTTTTTGCCAAAACAATTGACAGCTTTGGAATAGAGTAACAAACCTACATTTTCATGTTAGAGCAAAGATATCCAACTGCTTTTACAAGAGTCCCCTCTCAAAATGGCAAAACAGTTTTACAAAAAATACTTTATCTGTGGTGCCCCAGTTCTTGCTCCTGACCTTATATTTTGTCACACCCTTTTGGCCTGTTCTCATGTAGTTTTAAATCTCTCCCAATGCCTATTAGTCTGATCAAGAAGTTGCATCCTAAAGATCAGGCCATGCTCGTACCCAAAAAATGATGTACATTTTTACTTTCTGATTATTCCATAGCCTGTAATGTTACAATACTTAGAAATCAGTCACTTCAACAGAATTACCATTGTAATATAGAAAATATAGGAAAGAAGTCTTACTTTTCTACTCCATAAAAAAGGCTTAGCCTGTAGCACAATTATTATTGACTGATAGCCATACTCTGTTCTTTGTCTGAAATACTTGAAAGTACATACATACACAATTATTAAAGTATCTCACTGACTCAGGTATTCATACCCATTCTCATTATGGATTTCACCAAGGTTATAGTACAGAGACTGTCCTTTTATGCTTCACTCGCTTTCTTCATGGGAAAATGAATTCAGGCCAATATATTGGTGCTCACTGACTTGAGCTGTCAGTGCATATTACTCTCTGCCTATGTACTCCTTGCCAGGCTGTAGAAGTGTGCATTCTTTGGTTGTACTCTATAGTGGTTCTGTATTTACATTCACTACAGAGCACACCACATATGGCTCTTGCCAGTTTCTTCCGTGGTTCTGTATGGAGTGCTCAGCTGTCTTCTGTCAGCTTATTGTAGTTACACCAAAATCTTGGACTATGCGGCTGACTCTACAATATTTTATTCTGCATCTTTAGTTAACTGATATCATTGGTAACCTTACATTAATTTTTAAATATTATCCAATACTGGCTGCATGTCTGTATCTAGTATTAGTAGTTACCACTGAGTACAACAGAAACAAAGACTATATTATTCACTTCAAAGAAAATGGACATATCTGAATACTGTCCATTTCAACTACAATATATTAGACCACTCTTGACAGCCTTTCTGAAACTCCTTGAGTTGATAGTTGACTAAAACATTAAATCTGGCGTTTCAAAGCCTCATTCTTGAAACAAATCAACATCTGGGTATACTTTGCAGTGCCGAGCAGTTTGTGTGGGATTATACTAAAGTTATCACTGACAGTGATGCCCTTTTTCGACGTTTTTACTATATATTCTCTGTATTGCCAAATGTCTGTTCTAATATTGTGACACCAGTAGAACAATATTAGAACAGAATCACCACACTTGATGTTATTCTGTTCCACCTGTTATGCCTTACAAACAGTACACTGGCTAAAATTAATTCAACTTATTCATGTGTTACAGGTAAGGGTGGCACATTAAGGATTAGTCTTAATCCTGAATGAGTGTTAGACTGCAGTGTGGAATTTGTGATTAGCAAACTGCACCCCCCCCCCCCCCCCCGCCACCCAACAAGTCCCTCATGACAATCATTTTGATTAATTATTGTTCCCTTTGATAGCATTAAATACCTGGAATAAGCTGTCATGCTCATAATACCAAACCAGTTCTAAAGTCCCAAGTCCAGAAAATACTGTTTTTCTATCTTCCCCCAAATTGGTAATATGAGTGTCATATTTGTCAGGCCAAGATATTTACAACAGAAATACTTCCTATGCTTTCTCCTTAAAACCTCTGTTTTCTTGTTTACATTTTTTTTTGTTATGCAATTTAAATTGTTTGTAAACCTTTTAAACTCCATCTGTTACTCTAAACTACATAATGCTAGTATTAGACTCTAACATTTAAAAAACAAGTAATTTCCGTGGTATCCTCGAAGTCTCTAAACAACTCACTAAACAAGTGTAGTGGGTCCAAAAACAAAACAGTGTAAGAAACTTCTCTGTGTGGAAGATTTTCAGTCCATATATCTCTAGTTAATCACTGTATATTAATCAGATCAAACAATCGTAGTAGAAGTAGCGAACTTTAAACTCATCAAGTCAAAACAAAACAAAACAAAAAATAATAATAGAAAATATATAATTGCACAGCATTACTAAGTATTCAAAAGTAATCCAAGCAAGTCAGGCAGTCTGTTTCCAGTTGAAAATCCTTTATTAAGTACACAGAAAAACGATCCAAGTAAAACAAAAATAGAGTAATAATTTCCTCACAAGCTTTCTAAATATATATATATATATATATATATATATATATATATATATATATATATACTTTTTATCAGACATGGGAGTGGTTTATTTTGCTGTAAAACAAAGTAACTGTCATAATAATATAACCCTAATGTACTTTAAATAAAATTTATAATGATGTGGTACCTCTTATTTAACCAGATTATTAAGTAGATTATTAAGTCTGTGATTTTATCCAAGACAATATACGACATGGCTGGAAATATATAAATCTTAGTTCATTTGGCAATCAAAAATATATATAAATATATACATATACATTTTGCATGTAAAAATCAATTTCTATTTCCATAACCTATTGTTAACAAAGATCACTTTCATCCTTCTAGACTTCTTCAGGTCTGTGTACAAGAACCCTAAAAACTATCTATAAATATATATATAATTGTATAATTAGTATTGTTATTACACATGATGTTGAATAAAGTGGAAAAAAGAACCAGAAAAAAACAAAAATAAGAAAAATGTATGTATGATGATGGAAACAAAATATACACTTAAATTAAAACTGATTTAAAATGGTATTTAAAACCAACCGTTAGAATAAAATAAAATAAAATAAAATTAGTCATGTAAACAATGTGGCAATTTTCTAAGTTCCAGTGCACTTTTAATTGAACAGTAGTAGTTTAGTCCAGGCTTCCTAAAAGAGTTCAGCTTTAATTGCCACATGAGTTCATGTTTCTCCAGAATATTCGGGATGTCTCCTTCAAGATCACCCATATCTATGTGATCCAGGATCTGGAACTTAAAACCTGTGTGTCTTTTATGAAGAACATTTACATTCATCTTTTAATGTAGTTTCTGTACCCAGTATTTCTCACATTTTCCTGTAGCCTCTGTTTGCCTCTCTTTCTCATCCTCTATGTTTTAAAGATGCATAAAACAAAATGGCCAGATGAGATTTTAAATTTTCTTAAGACAAATTTGATCTTCATCACAAAACTTGTACTTATAGTCTGAAGTAAGGACCCCTATGTACTTTCTAAGCACTTTTAAAAATATCATGCATAAATAGTGTATCTTCTGTCACAGATATTCATCGTTTTTATAATCTGATTCAGATTTAGGGTTAATATTATCAAAACTATATCTATGTATCTTAGCTCACCCTACTTTCTGAAATGTCTCTTGTTTTCTAGGCAACATAGTAAAAGCTGCCTCAGTTACTCTTTGGGGTGTACATAAGTGATCCAGTCTTAACATTTTTCTTTACAGAAAAGAAGTTAATAAGTAAGCTCATCCAATAGAGGTATTAGGCTGGGTAATTGGGGTGTTATATCAGAAAGAGGATACTGACTTGGGCTCCAAGGATTTTAGCAAGCTATATGACATAAAGCTATACTAAACATTATTTAACAAATCAGAAGTCAGTCTTATTGTAGTACCCAGAGTAAAACATCAGCTATTCAACAAGACACTAGAACTCATACTAAATGAAGGTGGTAGGGAAAGCAGTATGCTTAAGAAGAAGAAGTGACACCTTATTTGGTAGGTTGGGGAAGTGATTAGATAAGGTGGACCAAGCATTCCTTGTATGTGGTCACATTTATCCTTCTATTGACATTACATACAAATTCCAAGATATTAGAATGGTCTTTACAATAAGACAGTGCCTATACACTTGCTTTCGTGAAAGTAAATGAAGTATGTTAAAAAGGTTATATCCTTTAATCTTGCTCTAAAACTCTGCCCTAAATAATACTCTCTTTTTTCAGTGCCATTAAGTGGAATTAGAAACCTGAAGCTCACCGAAGTTACTCACAGCTCCATGAGAGCCACCTGGGATGCAGCTCCAGGGAATGTTGTGAAGTACTTGGTCAACTACAAGCCAGTAGATGAGCCTGAGTCCAGACAGGTAAATAAATTGTGTGACTGAAATCAATCCTGTTAGACAAATGTAGATTGAACTGGTCCCTTACATTTGTTTTACTGTTTTCAAGATGGCTGGTTTCCTTGTTACAGGATGGTTGTATATTTTTAAGTGCAGGACACCTTTGTACATTTTTATTAAGACATAGTTGCATATTGTGAAATGCATGCTAAGATAACATTAAAGTTATTATTAAATATTTTGCATTTTCCATAAAGGAACTTTCTTTTATATACCGTACAACTTGAAAGTGATTGCTCCATTTCTGTTTTATGACTCTTCACCACTGTATGAACTGTTTTTCACTATGTTTCTGCAGATGAGATTTGAAGACAGTACTCACTGACTATTACAAATGCCGCATACAATTCAATAGTAATAGTAATAGACTTGGAAAATGTACAGTGTGATGTAAACCAAAACAGTTGTCACAGGAGATTAAGATACTGAGAATACATTTCAACTCAGCCCAATAAATGTACAGTATGTGAAAAATTCTTAAAGTCATTAAGATGAGCACTCAAGAGAAAATAGGACAAGTAGCCAAGGAATTATTTAAGATCAGTCATGAGAAGACCTGCTATCAGTAATCACTTTGAACACCATAAATCCATTTAAATACAGTCAGCATAGTGATGAGAGGACATAAGTTGCTTTGTGGGAAATCCTTTCAGAAAAAATAGTGTAAAATTAAAATATTTTAGATGAAATCCTGCAGAAACAAGAGACTTTTTTGTTTGATAAGTCTATAGTTTTGCTGTGTACAAGTGTATTGTATTCTTCGATGGGTAAATATAGCTGTAGATTTCTTTGCTTCTAGGAGAATAAGAAGACATCAAGAATTATGTCATCCTTTAAATGGGAAGCTCATCTGCCTGAACTGGTGGCTGCTCATCTAATTGGAAACGATCCCATGGCACTTAGCTTCCCTGCTCTCCTGACCAATTTATCCTTAGTTTGAGTGCCATCCCAGAGCCCCACTGGAAAAAAAAGGCTATAGCCCTAGTGGGATGAATTTGGTTAACAAAATAAATGAACAAATAAATTAATGAACATACAACCAAATGAGGTAGAATAATAATGCATAAAAGACCACACCTGAAAATAAGTGGTTCACCTTTGGTAACCTATAGGATGCCACAGCCACTAGGATCGTTTGGTAGATAACATTTCTCCAAGCTGCCTGGAACCCTCTTTCCCATAATGCATCACCCATTCCCATTTTTTCTTTGATGTCATTTGAGAACAATCTGAAGAAATGGCCCTAGAGTATCTCATTTCTTTTTTGGTAATTTTGTGAAAAAAAATTGTATGGTTTTGTGCGCCAGTAAAATTTTTTCCTGCTACTTTTCATTTTAATTTTAGTCACGGGAATTAACCTTTCATTAATTTTTCTTTCAGAACATCTTTCCTACCTCCTTTTCCATTGGGTCTAGCCCCTGTATCTCATGACACTTAAGCCATTTAAATTCTATTTGGATTCACCAGGAGTGGATGTAGTTTAAGAAAAAGAGGCTAGGACTTCTGCACCATGAAGAAGCCAGGTTTAGGGAGTATTTACAGTTAGTGCACTAGAAAGGGGGCTGGCATTGCTATTTTCTTCCCTGTCCTGAGAGAGGGTTGCAATGGGCCTGTCTCTCGGGGCACAGTTCTCCCAGAAAATTGCATTTTTGGTGGACATGTTAAAATTTGCTACCAAAATCTCATTTGGGAGTTTGGACATTATTACATATATACTGAAGTTTTCTTGTCCCCAAGGGACTGTTTACTTTGCGCAGAGGCTTCCAAGACAGATTGCGCAGTCTCTGCAGTAGCCCACTGAAAGACTGTTACTTCATCAGGAAAAGTGCAACTTTTTCATGACAATGATAAAAGAATAGGGGAAGGTCAGATTTTTTTAATATAGCATAAAGCTAAATAAATGCTTCATATAATGACTGGAAAGACAGATTGCTAATGGAAGCCTAATCTCATACCAGCAGAAATAGGAACCAGATTATAAGAATCCCCATATTCCAGAATCTCCATTAATTTAAATACAATTAACAAAAGTATTATAGAAAGTTTTTTCACAATTATGAAAAAAATAAGGAAAATCAAGTCCTTCTGTTGCCTTAAGAACAGAACGATGATAAACTATTTTTTCTGGATTGCCACCATCAGTGCCCTTTGAAATGAGAACATGGTCTGGAGTCTGTTTGCCTGTCATGAAACTAGATTGAAAGTATGAGATGATGTCTGAGACAGTTGACTGTATCCTGTCTGCCATGACTGGAGGAAAACATTTTAAGGTAAAGATGCCATTGAAAGATAGACATGTTTTTTTTTTTCTAATAAGAAAGATCCATGTTTGGTGTAGGTATTAGGACAGTTTTAGATACATTAGGATATATGTCTGAAAAAAAATGAACTCCAAAATGAAATGATAAACATTTAGTAAGACTTTGAAAACCTTAAGTACAGAACGTTTTAAACTGTGTCAGGCTGGCAATGGTTTGCCTTTTGATGAAGACTGACAGGTATAACTACTTCCAAGGTAACTGTTACCCCAAGGTTTCTTCATACGAAGCAAGTAGCCGAGATAACAAGACCATCTTTAGAATCTCATCAATAAAATTATACTAATATTTCTGGGGGAAAAAAAAATTTTGAAAAACTTCCACAAAAAGCGTTATTGATAACAGAAGTAACACATTCATTTCCATATTTAGAAATACATTGGATGACGTTTCTGGGAACTTCAGTATTAATAATCTTGGTCATGTAAGCTGAGAATATTTGAGCCTATTATGAATATCTAGCCAAAACACTGGACTCCTGCAAAGACAAGTGTGAACTTAAACACAGATTAGGAGAATTCTGAAGAGTAGAAAATTCTGTCTTCCTTTTTTTTTTAATATGAATATGCTGCTTGACTTATAATTTATGACACATTTCTTCTTCCGAGCTTATTGTAGAGTTCTTGTAAGAAGCTGATTTGTCGATAAGAAATCCACTAATTGCCATTTTAATACATGCCTCCTTAATACCCTGGTTAATAAAAATGTCATAATTAAACAATACATTATAATGATCACTAAGTTATCAAATTGCAAAAATATTTTTTAATTAAATCCAATATAATTGTACTTCTGGATTGTCAGAAAAATATTTAGTTTCAGTTTTAACACTAGTAGTGAGTATGAGAAATTAATGAAAAAAACAATAATGGACCAGAAGCAACAAATATGTTTCTTGTACTATCAGAATGTGATAGGATATTATAAAACAAATGAAAGAACATTTTTCTTACAATGTTGCAGTCCTTTTACATTCCACAAAGACAATCTCATCTAGTAAGATAAGAAAATAATGGACTAATTAAACTAGCCTTGAATACAGATAAGTTAAATTTGAGCATACATGAAGAGAACCGCAATTTGGTACCTGGGTGAGTACCTCCTGAAACATGTACAAAATGTTTACCAGTAGAAAATAAAAAGTTATAGTGTAACAAAAAAGCTTCTTTCAACTGTAAAACTTAAAAAAAATTATATATATATATATGTGTGTGTGTGTGTGTGTGTGTGTGTGTGTGTGTGTGTGTGTGTGTGTGTGTGCCTTCTTTGAAGGTTGGGTGCTGGGCTGGCAACTTGACACTGTAAAAATTCACTGCCAATCTTTAGCGGACCGGAGTTCTGCTGTGGCGACCCCTATATGTATATATATATATATATATATATATATATATATATATATATATGAAAACCATTGTAATCAGTCCACATAATAATTATTCCCAGTAGCTCACGACCAACCTGAACTACTTTCTGCACTGTAGACAGGAAGGAGTAAAACCATATCAGAATGATCCACAGCCCTATAAGAAAAAAAAAAAAAAAAACAACCCCATTACTGGTTGCTGCTCAAGCCTAAGACCAGAAACCTCTGACTCTCCCAGCTGTACCATTTAAGAAAACTGAAAAACCTTCAATGTCCAGAGAAGCAGTTGGAGAAATCAGATGTAAGGGAGTAACTGTAAATAACCTTAACATGGTATGTAAAGAAAGGCGAACTGAAGTAGAGTAATATCATCAGTGTTAAATGCTCCTGCAGTAACTACAAATACAAATGTATCGGTCTGCTCTTCTCATGGTATCAGCAAGCCAAAAAGGAAGACAGCTAGCTTCAGACTAAAGGATATCGACACATATTCAGTGCCTAAAAATGTAGCTTTAATGAAACTTGAAAAGCATAGAATTAAAAGTTAAAACCACTTGAAGCAAAACTAATTTCTAGTTTATAAAATTGCAAAAAAAAAAAAAAGAAATGAATGCTACCCTGGATTCTTAAGAACCCTAAATGCAACACGGGTTGAACATATTTGTAAACTATCGGGTGTAAAAACTGTAATTACAAGACATATTTAAGTGTAAATCATATGAAAGTTATCAAAACCAATAAACATTTGAAGTGTTGGCACTGGGATTGCCGAGTCCTGGAATGTGGAGATGGAATGACCAAAAATCCAGACTGTTCCCAGGTGCCAGTAAATAAGAAATTTGACCTGCAGTAGTCCTGAAATAGAGAGAGGTATATAAGAGCAATGGTGATACTTTTCATAGAAAAGACAGGAACACCACTACTAGACTTAATAGGGTCCCTTGTGGACCATTTTAACCCTAGCTAGTTTCCCTTTTAGTGCTTGAATTAACCTATCCCAGTTACTTAGAGATGGGCCTTACCCATCCCATGGTGAATAATTATATATTACACCAATATGAATAACTGGAATCATAACATAGATAATATGAGGGGGACCCTTGCATGGAATAAAGCATTTAGGAGCTACCTCTGTCCATTAGTAGTACAAGGGCCAGTTCTGGGGTAAACTTTCTGCTTCCCATCCATAGATCCAAGTTGTGCTTGAATATGGACAGGGATGGATTTTGCTTTATGTGGATGGGGAGTCTGTTCTGGAGTAGTTAATCAAGAAGAATATGCTCTCTGGAAGGGATCATTTCCTTCATGACTTACTTGGTGGTTCCCACTGCTGACAGGGTTATTTCTTATGTAACCCAGGAGGCTTGGTAAAAACCTGATGGGTATGTTCTAAGAGAGCAGAGAAAAATGTCTTGTCTTCTAAAAATTAGAACTATTAGGTCCAGGCACCTTTCATCATCACTAGGTCAGTCATCATGATTCTGCTGTACCACAGAGTCTTGTGATATATTTTCCTCACAAGGAAACCAGAGAGCTAGATCTTTTTGAAAATGTATGGATATATGCCCTTCATTTTCTCTGTGAGAGCACTTAATTGTGTCTTTCGTGTACTAGATTTTCAGTATGAACTTATGAATACATGATCAAGACACTGTAAAGATTGATAGATAAAGAATTAAAATCCAAGCTTAGTTCTTAACTGGCAATAATTTTGTCTATATCTAACCTTGGGAAGCACCTAATGTGTGGATGGTGTAGCAGGTTCAACAGGTGCCACTATAGCTATTTGCTACAATGATTGTTTCATTAAGAATTTCAAGATGTCTTTTCTTAATGTCCCAGTTAATGGTTCTGATGTGTTTTGTCCTTAAGTAAAAGAGAAACTTTAGATTAATGAGTCCTCCTTCTGGGCCACACTCATATGAGGTATGCTTCCCTGATGTCTCCCAAGAGGACAAGCTAGGAACTTGGTCTTTCTGATTTGAAGACAGACCAGGATCATGCAAATCTGTTATTATGGCAATTAGATAACTTTTGTATCTGATATGATCTGTTCTATCCTCTTTAATACATCCTTCGTTTTTCCTCCAGCCTTGAGCAGATGAGGGGCTTGAGGATTTTGGTTTTGTATGCTCTTTATTTTAAAATGAGTAATTGTTTTTTCTCTGGTACTTTACCCTCAAGTGGCACACTGGAGATTTGGATAATTAGTGAGGAGAATAGAGCATTATAGGTAAGAGGAAGGAATTAGAGATGGGGAAAGGAGACCATTGAGGAGCCTAGCCCAGTTTCACAATTGCCCCAGAGCACTGTCTGGTTATGTGACTTGCTGATAGTTACATAGTAAACAAATGGAAGCTGAGGGAATCAAATCCTGCAGTACATGAAGCACCTTGTTAACAACTTACAGCCTTAGTCCTGTGCCCTGAAACATTGTTCACTAATTGTGTGTTACTGGTGAATGACTGAAGCAGGCACATGTGGCCATCTTTCCAAGAAAGATAAGCAATGTTTTGATGAATTTGCTGTACTTAACTATGTTGTAGAGTTCAGCAGGAAGAGACTCCCTTAGTTTATGGGCTACGATGGAGAAGACACATTTAGAGGTTAAAAGTGAGTTATTAAGCTTCGCCACAAACTGGGGCTGACTTGATATGTGAATGCAAATGGTAGTGGATTTCCTTGATTGCTAGCCTGTAGCTAAGGGGAGAAGTGAAATCACTGACTTTGGTTTTATGGACAAGGGATAGGATTAACAGGTCTACATGTTTCTTAATTTGGAGCCAGTCAGTATGGTGGAGTATGAAATTTTATGACATCCACAGAGGGTAGCGTTAATTTTGACCTAAGTTGCTGATATGTAAAGGCACATTTAAGATGGTGTTGAGAGTAACCACAACATATTTGAGAGTGTGCATGTGCTGTAGGTTGTTCACCATGCCTTTGGTGTGTGACAGTGAACATAATCTTGCTTTCTTAGCATTCAAAGTTAGTGGCTGAGCAGCCATTAGTGCAAGTGGCAAAGCACAAGTTTGTGTCTTTCTAGCATTATGTTATATCTGGTGGGGGATTCTGTCATCTTACACTGACAATTTTTCTTCTCATGATCAAAATGATATTATCAGTGGTAAGATGAATATGTATTGGCATTATTACGCTCACATTATTAATTACCTGGCACTTAATGGTGCTTATTGTGAACTGAGTCCTTGTACAAACCATTTTGAAAACTGGTTTTAAAAATGAAATTCAATTTCACATGCAAATGACTTCATCTTTTCTTGTTGTTGGTCCTTCTCTTTTACAGCTTGAAGTGGATGGAAGAACAACAACTACAGTGTTGAGAGATCTCATTTCACAAACTGAATATGATGTAAATGTTGTTGCAGTATATGACGAAGGACAAACAGACCCTGTTTCAGCTCAGGCAAACACTGGTATGTAAAATATAGTCTGTTCTAATTTGTTCGGAGATGTCAGAATAACAGATGTGTTAAATACTAATCTCTCTGTATACAGTAAAACAACATTGTATCTATGTACCACTACTTTGTTAAACCTTGATTATTTGTTGTTATGTTACTTATGTCTCTTTCTTTGTACCATATCTATGTAACGTTTTTGTATTGTTATTATGGAGTTTTTCTCCCTGAGCATCCACTGAAAACTGGTATCTGTCCAGTTGGACTTTCCAGTAAACAAATGTCAAATAAATAAAAACTAAATAAAATAACTTTTTACAGTACAATACGGTGCCAGCAGAAGTCTTAACAGATGAATTAAGGTTAATGGAACACTTTAAATAAACAAGGCATTGATGTGAGATGATAGAAGCTTTTAAAATGCAAAAGGAATCAGCTAAGATCAGATAGGCAGTATGTTCTGAAAAAAGGAACTGTTAAAGAAAAAGTAGCATATCCTGACACAAGATTGAGGATGCATATTGAAACTATAGTGCTGTACAATAGACTTTTTTTTTCTTGAGGACAACATTGTGAATGCATAAAACAGCATATTTCATTAGGTGGTGGACTGAGCAATAGACAGTATAGCATGAGATTTATTTATTTGTTTGTTTATAGTTTTAATAACTTGGTAAATGGTTTTTAATTGTTGCCAGTCTATTTTTCAAGACTGTCCTGGTCGGATAACATTTAGTTGAAAGAGAGTTGATCATATGGTAACAGTATTGTCCTGTATGAAGTAATACTTAGTATTTTCAGAAATGCTAGTAATTCTAATATGATGATCAGATAAAATATCTGTGACAGAAGGCATAGGGTATGGAAAAGAATAAGGCAGTAAGTTGTGTATAAATTCTGTAACAGCCCACAGTTAAACCAAGGTAACTAGGCCTGTGGTAGGGAGAGTAGCTATTTGATCCAGAGATCTTGAGCTGATGATTTTTCAGAAGTCCAGCTGGGAGAAGATGTTTAGGTATTTGATATGTTCATCTAGGGGCAATGAAGAGGGACATGTTGATAATAAAGTTAAAATTTGTTTTGGTGAGGGTGATTTGGACCTGTACTAAATTAAGTGTGAGGTCATTTGTAATAAGAGACATAGATATGGGATCTCTTATAAACATGGATATGCAGTTAACCCTGGTATAGGTTAAGTGTTTTTTTGTAGATTGGAATCAGGTTTCAGTAGCTAGATAGAGCTTTTCCATGTCAGACATTTTGTTTTCTAAGGCTTTTTGTTTTGAAGAGAGTCACACTGACATATAGGTGGATTGGAATCTGTCAAGTTATAATGTTAAGCTATTTCACCTTGCCTAAAAATGTCACTATGGTGGGTGGGTGGGGGGGGGGTAAACATGCTTTTTTGCTAGTATGTGAAATCCCTCAAAGGACAGGAGCAGCCCATCCCTGAGGAAGCATGGAGGTCTGTCAGTCATGTTCTTCCAGCCTATCATAAACTGGATCCCCCTTAGAATGACACAATTTACACCTAGTGATGGTTAATTTGTATTTAGACATTATTCTAGCTAAGGGCAGAACACTACTCATCCCATGAGATTACCCGTCTTTAAGAACATAGCACCCACAATGATAGCATGCAGGTTAATGTACAGGATTACTAACTGGTAAACCTGATTTCAGAACCTGATTGGGCACAACTGGGCAGCAGCAGTATCTGTACAGAAAAAAGGCCTAGCAATCTACTTCAGTAATATGTCATGAAAACCCTATGGAGTCTACCCATAGGTCACCATGAGTCGATTTCAACTTGAGGGCCTTTAACAAAATAAGAACATACTATGAGTACTCTACCACATGTGCCTGCATCTCCTCCAAGGTGGACAAGTTGTCTTTGTTCACCCCAACATGAGCAGTAATAAAGTCATACACGTATTTTGGATACTTTGAACACTAGAAGGCCCAGGTGATGTCACAGATCATAGGAACTGAGAAGAAAAGACTTAAATGTGCCTTGTCCTTTTCCAGACTAGTTAATAGGGTCTTTATGCCTGACAGTTGTGTCACCAATATCTAGAGTATTTCAGGTGTTATCATATAGTTCTGTCTGTCTTAATGCCACTACCATTTTTAGCTTAATGATATTCTGTAACAGTATAGGCTTGTCAGGCCTCTGAACCTCCTGGGGCTGATGTCTCTCCTGTCACTCATCATTTGAAAAGCAAAAAAAAAAAAGAAAATAGTTCTGCTGCTTGTACTGGCAGGCATGCTAGCCAGATACAGAATCACTTCCTCCTGCGCCAGCTTTTCAATAGAAGGACACAAAAAAAAAAAAAGATCTGCAGGAGCCAACCAGGTCCTGTTTCTACATCCCACTCCTGCCCCTCCTCAGTTGAGGGGTAATTAAAAAAAAAGTTTGAGATCAAGTACCTGGGACTCCTGAAATGCAGGAACCAATCAGATTCCATTTCTATGCCTTGCCTCTCCTTCCTCAGATTTTACTTCAGAAAAAAAAATAAACAAATCTTTTTTTTTCCTTCTTTGAAATTGTAGCTAACTGAGTGCTACAAATATAGTAAGCAGTTGTTACAGATTAGACCACACAGGGAGTGCTACAGCTCTCATTTTTTGACTTCAAATGCAGTATCAGCTTTTAAAAGCCAGTATACACTAAAGAGTGAACAGGATAGAATGGCCAGTCACTGCCTGTAGCACTTTGTGCATGGTGTAGTTGCCCCCCTTTGCCTTGCCCTATTTACGCTACTGTGTAATAGTATGTATTGATGTAGTGGCAGTAGGCATGGATGTCGGTGTACCTATGTGAGTAGTGGGATCATATGAATATGTGGCTGATGTGCTCTGTCATGTTTTGGAAGGCATAGCTAAGTTTTCTCTGAAAACCTCAGCAAGTATGATTTTATGTTGACTGACACAATCTGATACACTTGCCTTCAGTTTGTGTAACTAAATGCATCTCTCATGGATGTATTTTGTGTTAGATAGCAATAATGGATTGCCAGTAAACATGAAGCAATTGTTATACTTCCTCGAGGTAACTAGGGAAATTAGGCTGGCCAAAGAGAGTTAACAGTCTATAACTTTATTGTTGGGGGACAGATAGGTAGGTCAGGATACTGGTTGAAATGGATATATGTACTGATGGTTATAGATCAGTAGTCACTTAGACTAGATTTGGTACAACAGCAATTAGATTGATTATTAATGTCATGGTAGGCTTGTGCTAACAAGTGAGTTAAAAAAGCTAGTGGAGAGTTTGAGTGACATTAACACAGCAAATGGAAGATAGATAACAAGGTTAAAGATATAAAGAGATATTATGATTTAGAGATATTTCAAAAAAGGTTAAATGTATTAGAAGAACAAAATGACATTAACTAGTACTACTGACACTTGATATAACTGTAAAGTACAAGGAGATGTGAGCACCTGCATCACTGTATCATTTCCCATGTACATGCATGCTCCCACAAATGCACTAGCTAGGGAAATCATCGCTGGCCTGGTGGCACCTAGCCATATCCCCAATCTTGACTATTTTTGGTGCAGTACAAGTTTCTGCTTGCATGTTGGAGGTCAGACAACTATCTTTTCCTACTTCCAGGATGATCTGGTGTCAGCTGCCCTATCCCACCCCTGCCTTAACTGTTTATCTTTATTTTCTGAACTGTTTCAAATGACTAAGTAATGTAGTTCTGTATTTTCATCCTCTATGTTTAGCCTTGTAGTTAAGTTGAGTCTATTTCATTTGGTTGATGGACTAAACTGTCGACACTGACATGGTTGAAACCATGACTGACAATTTAGTTCGTCAATCAACTTGAACAACCCAAATACCAGCAAGCAAAACAAAACAAAGTTTTTGCAGGGGGGCAACCTCCCTATACCCACACTGTGGTGGGATGTGCCCCCCAAACCCACTAATTATATATATCTACTACAAGAGTTCACTACAGTAGGGAAAAGGGCACATTCCCTAATCCCCACTGTACCACAATCTCAGTCAAAATGATAGACAAAATACATTGTCGATCTTGTCATCTTGACCATGTCAGTGCCAACAATTTAGTCTGTCGACCAACTGAAATTGACCTGTTATGTTTCATTTCATCCTTGCTTCACTGTACTGCTGAATACGTATGTCATCACAATTGTCAGCCATTGAAGATAAATATTAGCTTCTCCCAAATAGTCTGGTGCCAAACCTTACATTATATTCTACAGTTAGCAGCTTGATTTGAAAACAACTCCATATAATCCTTATTTTTGTTAACTTTTATAATAGAAATGATATTAAATTATTATATGCACTACAATTTTTGAAGCACACTTTCCTCACACTTAACCTTACTCTATCAGCATTACCTATTTTCTGTATAATTTGAAACCTAAATATGTGCAGTGAGGAGCTTACTCATTAAGGTAAAGACAGACTGCCATCACTGTGAAAGTCGTTGTCTGATTTTGAACTCCATAATGACTCTTTAGGAATGAAAGTATGAAGTGTGCATTTACATACTTGCATACAATTAGCTGTATATCCAGAAAGGAAGTCTAGGCATTAATGTTTTATAGACTTAAACGCTGAACATCCTAGATAACGCTCAGAAAAAAAGATGGTATAGTTTAGTTTGTGAAAGCAGACGTATGGCAAGCTGATGAAGCAAAAGTCCCACCTGCAGTATATGTTAAGTTTTCCCATAATTTATTTGTATCTCTGCAAACTATTGAGTGTGGCTCAGGATGTGGCAGCCAATAAAGCTGGATTTTCCATAACTCAGGAGTGGCCTCACTCCATCTAAATTTGAGATGTAGTCTGCGGTGAAATCTTAAGCCTTTTCTTTTCCATTTGTACAGCAGTTCTGTGGTAGTCATAACATGCAGCCATTTGAGGGAAATCTAACCCACAAGTATGTTGTTCAACATATTTTAGCATTGTGCTTCTGTTTCCAGATGTTATCTGATTGTGGAATGAAGTGTTAAAGCCTTATTTTGAAAAGTGCTGTAATGTGAGTTACTGCAGCACTTGGAAAAACTTGCAGCTCTTGCCAGTTTAAAGATCAAGCACACATTAAGAATACCTGCTTGATTAACATGAGGCAACGAGATTCTAAATAAATGGTTTGCCACTTCAGAACAATTACTCTTTTACAAGGGTAACTTTGTTCAGTTTGGTTAAAATCTGATGACAGCGCATTAGAAGTAACCGAAAAATCATATCATGTCTCAGAGTCAGTCCGGATGCTGAGGTATGCATACTAACTTGTGGAAAACATGAACTGCAAGCAACTGTTAAGCCTCAACTGGTCCTTTCCTACAGCACTGCAATAGCTTATTTAATCAGATTTTTTTTACAGCATCATTATGTCTGTAGGTAAATAGTAATCTTGCAGTGATGAAAAAGACTACCTCTGGCATTGCATTCGCACACAGTAACTAGCACCTCATTTCCACCTAAGTTCCAGGGGCCTTTTCAAATGATTTCTTAAGGTGTTTTCTTGTGAAATAGACCCACTTAAAATCACAAAATATCAGCCTATAATTTATTCATATTTACACTGCCTCTAATTTATTCAATACTTACACTAAGTTTCATATTATGATTTGTCGCTATTTACTCCGATGATTCACAAGCTAAAAGTTGTTGTCAGCTTTGGCATAGTCATCTAGATGAGTTATATCCTAAAATTTATCCAAACCTCTGCTAACTTACTCTTTACTGTGCTTGCTTACACTATCAACAACAACATAACCCTTACCTCCTGCACCTTATTTGAAGTTTATAAGGCATCTACTACTATTCCATTTCCCATGTTACAACTACAAAATAAGGTGGAGTCTTACAGATCTGTCTTACTGCTGTCCTCAGCATTCAAAGTTCTAGACTACGTTGTTTCTACTGAATTCATGAACTATTTAGCAGAAAATTAACACCTGTGTGAACCCTAGCATGATTTCCACAGAGAACATGGCACAACCATTGCATGCCATAATTCACAACCAGTAGCTTCTGGACAGTTTCCTAAAAGTCACTTTATTGAAAGCCATGCCTAAAAATGCTCAGCACAGCTTTAATAATTTTCCTGAAGCATATATTTTATAGGTTCATAGGTTCGTACTAGGCTATCGGCCCGAGGGCCTATACAAGCCTAGCCATAACAATTCCCTGGATATTTCTTCCCATAGTATTTACTTCCCTGGACCCCTGTCTAGCAGGGTGACTCACATGATCCCCGGAGTGAATTTCCTATCTCCCATCAAATCATCAAGGTTCCTTTTGAAGAGGGCAAATGAGGCGCTCTGCTTAACATGTATCGGCTGTCTATTCCAGAGTATGGGGAGTCTCTGGGTCAGGAATCTATCCCTACAGCATGTTTTGTTCATTGTGATGACAAGGTTTAGATCCCTGGAGCATGTGGCTCTGAGAGATTGGGGTTTCTTTAAGTGGAACATGTCCAATAGCTCAGGGTTTGACTGGCCTTGTATGTTAAGCAGAGATCACCTCTGAATAGACGATATGCCACAGAGTATAGCTGGAGTTTCTTTAGACAGTCAGCATATGGCATCTGCTTTAGGCCTGTGATTCTTTTAGTGAGGTATTTCTGTGGCCTTTCCAGCTGTTTAAGATGTCTTGTGAGGTACATACCAAATGGGGCATTATACTCTATAATGGGTCTAATGAGGGATGAGTACAGTGGGACAATGACCTCCTTTTTTCTGGATGAAAAGCCTTTAGTGATGAGGTGTGCCACATAGAAGGATTTCCTGACTGTTGTGGCAATGCGGTTATCGAAAGTGAGACCACTGTCCACCTGTGTCCCTAAGTCTCTCATCACACTTCTGATGTTTAGTGCCCTGCCACCTATGTGGTAATTCATGGGTACATGTTTTTTTCCAAACGGGATAACTATACATTTCTTGGCATTAAGCTTGAGACCATGGCTCTGGCACCAGGCATCTGTTTCTGTAAGGAAATTTTGTAGACTATCCACATCATTTGGGGATTCAATAATGGCTCCCAGTTTGCAGTCATCTGCGAACTTTGTTAGCCAGAGTCCTTTAGTATTGGCCTGTACTTCAGAGAAGTAGTTGCTAAACAAGAATAGTTCCAGTACTGAACCCTGAGGTACTCCACTTGTCACTTGTCTGGAGATGGATTTGGAGTCGGCTACTTTTACAGTCTGGTTTCTGTCAGTAAGCCAGTTGGCAACCCATCGAGTGATGTAGGGATTTATGCCCAGCTTAGTAAGTTTATCTATGATTCCAGAGTGGGGGATGGTGTCAAAGGCCTTGGCAAGGTCCAGATAGGCTGTGTGGACTGCCTTACCCTCGTCCACAGCTCTAGAGACTGATTCGAAGAAGTCAATCAGATTCAGGAGACAAGATTGGCCCTTCACAATCCCAAACCCAGTGGGGTCCAGTGTTTGAAGGTTGCCAATGTCTTTGTTTATAAGTTCCATGATAATACATTCCTTGGCCTTGCAGATCAGGCTCATTAGACTGATGGGGCGGTAGTTCCTGAGATCCAAGGTGGGTCCTCCCTTGTGGAACGGGATAACTGTAGCTGTGTGCGCCACTCATTGGGCACAAAGCCTGAGGTGAGGCTATGATTAAACATGACACAGGTGAGGTGCCAGTTTATTTTGTAGTTCATGTAGTACACAGCCTGGGATGTCATCTGGTCCCATGGATGATGTATTCTTAGCTTTGGAGAGTGCGGTTTCTGCCTGTGTGGCCATGATTACCAGAATTTGGCAATCTTTTGGTATTGAGATGGGCCCTTTAGGGGGTGAGAGGGGGGTGAAGTTGGCACTAAATCGATCTGCCAGGATATTGGCAATATCCTTGGGATCAGTATATTTAATGCCATTCTGTTGCAACTCAGAGCAGATCTGAGCATTGCCATTTAGATTCTTGACATAACTATAGAATGCCTTGTGGCTGTCTTTGGAATCTTTTGCAATTTTATTTTCGTAAGTAGATTTAGAGGATTTTATGAGGGATCTCAGCTTCTTACTGAGGCTGGTGAGGGAGTTTTTTGCATCCTGGGATTTTCCTCTTTTCTGCAACAGTTTCTTCCTTCTGTTTTATAGTTTTTTTTATAGCAGGGGAGCACCAGATTGGCTTCCTTTTTTTGGAGAAGAGCATCTTGGTTCTATTTGGGATGGCACTATTCATGCACGAGTGGATGTGCTCGTATAGTGCCTTAGTGTAGGATTCTGCAGTTGAACTTCCAGATCCCGTCTGTGTGGGTGTCATGAAGTTTGTCACTTCGGACTTCAGTAGCATGAAGTTGGCTTTGGAGAAGTTTTTTAAGGTGGTTTCCTTACTGGGGGGTGGGGGTGGGATGTGGATGTCAAGGGTGATTTGCTTATGGTCAGAGCTGACCAATGAGGGGGTGACCACTGGTGTGGAGCATCTATCTCCCATGTTGGTAATGACCATGTCTAGGATATTGGAGCCCCTGGTGGGACAATGGATTAGTTGATCCAGGGCATTGGAATTTATGAATTTCAAGAACCGTTGGGAAAAGGAGTTTGTACCCGAGCAGTTTTCCCAGTTAATGGCAGGGTAGTTGAAATCACCCAGTATTAGGGTATTTGGTTGTGTCTTAATATTTTCCAGTATGTTTAGAAAGGTGTAGTGAGAATCTTGGGGCATGGTGGGGGATCTGTAGCAAGCTACAATTTGGATTGCAGTCTTACCTAGTGTTAGTTGCACCTGGAGAATTTCAGATGCATTGTGTTGGGCAACTAGCCTGGAGGTGTGAATATCCTTGGTGAATATGGACACTCCTCCACCTTTAGTGTTTCGGTCTTGGTTTTGTGGCCGAAAAGTGTGGTAAGGATTGTAGCCTGGTATTGCAGGGGTGCTGTCTGGAGCCTTGAACCTATCGATGTTCTCCATTTTTAGGAGTACCTCGAGAGAGTGCATTTTGAGGTTTAGACTTCTAGCATTGAGTAGCATTACCTTCAGATTTTGCATGCTTGTATCTGTTATGGTGGTGGTTTTATCCTTTGAACCTTGCCTAAAAAAGGCACTATAGGGTGGTGTTTTATGAGGGGAAACTGCCATGCCCTTTCATAAAGCAATTCAGCATGTGTGTATTTTTATACACATGACTATTGCACAACTGCATGACACTGGCAGTCAGTGGCTGGATTTTGATGATGTCACAAACGCTTTTGATTCTGCTTTGCATCATATGTGTATTTAGATGAGATAGGTTTATATGAGTAAATCCAACAGTAGTACACTGTTTTGAAGGTCTCTTCATAAAATGGACCTTTGTAGTGCCCGTAAGCTAGTCACTGCCCTAGTCTTTGTCAGTCGTGACTGTCACTGTGGTTCTTTCCTGAGACTTTTCATTTTGCAAATTTTATTAATATCTTCATCAGCCTTCCCAGTGTCAATATCCCCTATTACATAGAAAATACTTTGATCACTCGTAAACTGTAATCAATAAAACATGGTCTAAGACCTGGGAGATTTGTTCAGCTGATTTAATCAGCCTCACCAAAATGCCATTTTTAGTTACCACTGAGATGTTAAGCTTGGTATCTGCAATTTAATCAGTACTATTTTCCACTGGTAGATTATTTAAACTGGTAAGGATTTCACATTCTTACAAGTGAGCCTTGACCACTTTTTGACTTTCTCTGGTCATGTACATAATGTTCACACATTATTTGAAACATGCTACAAGGCAATCAAGCCCTTAAACCAAGGAAACCAGAAAAAGATCTTGGTGAAAGAGTGAGTATTCCAGTGCTGGACTATTCATCTCCTGTTTCTTCTGCTATAACAGCAACAAATTTATCAGTTGACCAATTGGTTCTGTGCTGGGACCTGTCCTGTTTGGTGTCTAGGGCTCTTGCTGACTACGTTTGCAGATGACGACATCCTAGGAACAGTCATTAAATCCCCAAATGACTTAGTCATCCTGCAGGAAGTTTTGTCCCAAATAAATAACTGGTACCAAAAGCATGGATTGAAACTACATACCAAAAATGTATTATTGTATCCCTTGGGAAGTCATCTATCACAGGGAACTACCACATTAATACTACACCCCTAAAAATCTAGCCTAGGGATCTAAACCTCTTCTGCAACATCAATAGAATTATTTGGAGGGACATATATATCTCACGAAGGATACACCTGCTCTGAAACTGACTACCCAGCCACATAAAACAAAGTTAATCCCTGTACATATTCAAGCCCAACTTGGATCTATGGATGGGAAACAGATTTCATCCCAGGACTGCTAACTGTATTATTAATAGACAGATCCAGCTCCTAAATGCATTTTTCCATGCATGGGTCCCCTCAAATTATGTATGGTATGATCCCAGTTATTCTTAATAGGGGTAATATATAATTTTTGACCATGGGATGGGTAAAGCCAATTAATAACCAAATGGATAGGTTATTTTGAGCACAAAAAGGGAACCTGGCTAGGTTAGAAATGGCCCTCAGGGGAAGCTAGCCTTAGTACGCACCTATGAACCTATGAACCTAATTATCTTAAATTAATGACAATGCTGAACAAGGGTAGTATGTTCATATCCAGTTCTCCCAGAAGGCAGTATCATGAGCAAACTCTGGAATAACTAATGGCTGCTGCCAGACAGAGTACTGTGCTTCTAACTTGCACCCCAATTTTCAGATACTTACATCTGTTGCTCCCCCTAAGCCAGACTGTTAAAATTGTGGATACATAATAAACCTCTTTGCTGCTCCTGTGCCTTGCTCTTGTTTCTGCTTTTCCAGCAGTATATGTTGGTATGGCCCAAATCGCCTTCTTACTTTGGGCCTAAATTCTGTAACTCACCACCATCAGTAGCAAAAGCCAGCCACCATTAGGGAGAGCTGTGCTCAGTTTAAAATCTCAACCATGTTCAGATGCTAGGAAGAGATGTAATTTGGGCAGAGCCTTGTTAGTTACACTTCCCAGAACTGTGGAGTAAGATTTATAAGTTATAAATGATACATGGGCTAAACCTAGTTAGTTAGATATAAACCTATATCTCCAGTACTGTACGACCTTAGCCTTTTGTCTGGTCATTTTCACTTTTTATTTTGTTATGGGCAGTACTCAAACCATGGTAATTTAGGTAAATTCTAATCTTCTACATAGTATATATTATTTATGTATCTTTCCATCGTTTTAGCCCCTTAGTCCACACTGCTTGTTTAACTCTTACCTTAAAGTCTTGGTTGAAAAGGGAGTGTGGAAGTTCAGTCCATTTACTTATTCTATAAATTGAAAGACATCATATGTATATCAATGGGTAGGTAACATCAGAGTGTGAAAATTTCCATTTCATAGGTATTGCAGCACTGAAACCTCTGTCACCAGCTGCTTTGTATATTCCAGGAGCAGGTGACAGGAATTTGACAGACGTTCAGAGCTCTTCCACAGGCAGCTGCACTGAAAGGACTTGCACATGGACAGTTAACAAGTGACAGAAAAATGACTGAATGACAGAGTGCTATCATGTGGATGGATCAGTGCGAGCATTGTTGAATCAGGCTTCCTACAGCTATAGGAGTATTTAGTGCATGGGTGCCAGTATAGTATTCCTGTTTCAGAAGACAGTAGCATTTATTTATGAGGCTGTGCAGACATCCTGTGAAATCTCTGGCAGGTATTATCAATGTTATGATAGATATACAAGTGCACAGGCAGGAAGACATCCCATCAGGTTGTTTTCAATGCTTGATATATTAGTCTTGAAGTATGAAATACTATATAAATTGCAAGTGTGAGAGGCAAATAATTATGTTTCAGTTTATATGGAACACCTTGCACCTCTAAATTATTGGTCTTGCAACTTAGTATCTTTGCACATCTGTATAACTGCTTGAATGAACTGTTAATACATCTATATAACCACTTGACTGAACTGGCATGTTCATAGGTTCATAGGTTAGTACTAAGCTAACTGCTCTTGGGAGCCATTGTAAGCCTAGCCAATTATCCCTTGTGAGACTCAAACTCTGCACCTTGTGTATGTAAGGCAAACACCTTAACCATTAGGCCACCCTCCCAACCATGTGGTAATTTCCATTTGCCAATCACTAGTTAATACATTTTCTTGGACCTTACACACAATCCATATAATGACTGCATGGAGGAGAAAACACAGGGAAGGTGAGTCCTTTCGTTTTACAGTACTATCCTGGGTACTGGATTAAGCCATTCTTCTCCGACTCCACATGGCTTTTATGTATTTACAAAAAACAACAGCTAACTTTTGTGATAGTAATTGTTTTTAGTTCCACATCTGCAGTAGATATTGAAGTAAATAATTAACCATACACTTTGTTGGCCTACATATTCAGCAATGTTAAGTAAAAAATAAACTTTTTTTTATTCTGAAATGCCATGTAGTGATTGAGAGATGCACATTTTAAGATTAAGCTTTGAGCTGCAATAATTCTTGATAGTGTAAACAGGTTGAGCCAGTGAAATCAGTTTGTTTATTGTCTCAAAAGTTTCCTTCTGCATTCTAACCCACATTTGTACTATGGCACATTTTAGGAGTTGTTCCAGCACCAGTCAATCTTGAATTTTCTGATGTGAAACTTGACAGCTTCCGAGCTACTTGGGAACATGGTGGACCTGATGTAGCACTGTACAGAGTGACTTGGGTACCAGTTGGTGAAACTGATAAGCAAGAGGTATGTAACATAGCATTTATTCATTCTCTTTCTTCTTTAGAAAGTTATATTTAACCACCATATAAAATTCCTATATGCAGATTGTGGATTGTGCATTGAGCTTGAACCCATGGCTCTGGCACCAAGCATCTGTTTCTGTAAGGCCTTTTTGTAGAGTATCCACATCATTTGGGGATTCGATAATGGCTCTCAGTTTGCAGTCATCTATGAACTTTGTTAGCCAGAGTCCCTTAGCGTTGGCCTGTACTTCAGAGAAGTAGATACCAAACAAGAGAGGTCACAGGACTGAACCCTTAGGTACTCCACTTGTCACTTGTCTGGAGCTGGAGTTGGAGTCAGCTACTTTTACAGTATGGGTTCTGTCAGTAAGCCAGTTGGCAACCCATCGAGTGATATAGGGATTAATGCCCAGCTTAGTAAGTTTATCTATGATTCCAGAGTGGGGGATGGTGTCAAAAGCCTTGGCGAGGTCCAGATAGGCTGTGTGGACTGCCTTACCCTTGTCCACGGCTCTGGAGACTGATTCAAAGAAGTCAATAAGGTTCAGGAGACAAGATCAGCTCTTCACGAACCCAAACTGGGTGGAGTTCAGTGTTTGAAGGTTGCCAATGTCTTTATTTATAAGTTCCATGATAATACGTTCCATGGCCTTGCAGATCAGGCTCATCAGACTGATGGGGTGGTAGTTCCTGGGATCCAAGTTGGACCCCCCCCTTGTGGAGTGGGATAACTGTAGCTGTGTGCCACTCAGTGGGCATGAAGCCTGAGGTGAGGGTATGATTAAACATGACACTTAGGTGAGGTGCCAGTTCATTTTGTAGTTCATGTAGTACACAGCCCGGGATGTCATCTGGTCCCATGGATGCTGTATTTTTAGCTTTGGGGAGTGCATTTTTTACCTGTGTGGCCGTTATTACCAGAATTTGGCAATCTTCTGGTATTAGATCGGCCATTTAGGGGGTGAGAGGGGGGGTGAAGTTGGCACTGAATCGATCTGCCAGGATATTGGCAATATCCTTGGGATCAGTATATTTAATGCCATTCTGTTGTAGCTCAGAGCAGATCTGAGCATTGCCATTTAAATTCTTGACATAGTTATAGAATGCCTTGTGGTTGTCTTTGGAATCTTTGGCAATTTTATATTCGTAACTAGCTTTGGAGGATTTTATGAGGGCTCTCAGATTTTTACTGAGGCTGGTAAGGGAGTTTTTTGCATCCTGGGATTTTCCTCTTTTTTGCAACAGTTTCTTCCTTTTGTTGTAAAGTTTGTTTATGGCAGGGGACCACCAGATTGGCTTTCTTTTTATTGAATGAGAGCATCTTGGTTCTATTTGGGATGGCACGATTCATGCATGAGTGGATGTGCTCATACAGTGCCTTAGTGTAGGACTCAGCAGTAGAACTTTCAATTCCTGTCTGCATGGGTGTCATGAGGTTTGTAACTTCTGACTTGAGTAGCATGAAGTTGGCCTTGGAGAAGTTTTTTATGGAGGTTTCCTTACTGGGGGTTGGGGGTGGGATGTGGATGTTAAGGGTGATTAGCTTATGGTCTGGCCTGACCAATGAGGGGGTGACCATAGGTGTGGAGCATCGATTTCCCATGTTGGTAATGACCAGGTCTAGGATATTGGTGCCCCTGGTGGGACTATTTTATTTATTTATTTTATTTTATTTTATTTTACATTTGTTAACCGGGCTAGTCTGGCTGGATACATGTCCATTTTCAGCAGAGGCCCGAGGAGAAAAGCTCCACTATCAGACTATAACACTACAGTTTAAAAAGTCGCTAATTAACTAACAGTAAAATAATGACAAAAGGCAAAGTACAATCGCATATACAGTGTTCCTGGGCTAGTCTGACTAGATGACATGTCAAATTTCAGCCAAGGGCTGAGGAGAAAAGCTCCAGTATCATAAAATAAAATTTACAGTAAAAAAAAATCACTAGTCAATAGTCAAAACAACAAATCAAGCATTGGCAAAAAGCAAGATACAGTTAATATACAGTGTTAACTATGCAAGCAGGTAGTGTAATAGTTATTATGTAGTTAGAGAGAGAGAAAAAGCAGAAATAAAGTAAGCAGAAAGTGGAAAAAGTACAGTTTCTGTTTGGAATGAATATTATGGGCATAGTAAAGCTGAGGAGTAGCCAGTAGGAGAAGAGAGGGGGAACAAAGGTAGTGATGAATGGAAAAGGTAGAAGGATATAGGAAGTTAGATAAAAGAAGCAAGAGAAAGAAAGCAGATGGTCAGAGGGGAAGTCAAAGAGAATTTTGAACAAAAGAGTGAAGGTACAAAAAGAGGGGACTGGGGAAGTCAGTCAGAAATTTGAACAAGAGAGTGAAGGTACAAAGGAGGGGACTAGAGAGGGTAACAAATTTGCTGAGCTCAGTCAGGATTGGAGCATGGGCATAGCCAGTGATTTAGTAAGTGATTTCTAATCTGTTTTTTGAAAAGGTGACATGAGCCTAGGGAGGTCAGTTCTGTGGGAAGTTTATTCCAATATGAACCGATAGTGTTTGCAAATAAGGAGTCACCTGATTTATTATGAGATTTCAGAGTAGTAACTAGAAGCTTGTTGGCTGATCTAAGTGTAGTGAGATTTTTATAAGGTGTGATGAGGTTATTCAGTATGGGTGTGTTGGAGGGGTAATGTAGAATTTTAAAGGTGATGATTAGTTGCTGTAGGAGTATTAGGTTTGGAAGTTCTAGCCAGTTAAGTTTCTTTAAGTTAAGACAGTGATGAGTACGGAATGGAGAGCCAGTGGCAAATCTGGCAATACTATGGTAGGCTATATTCAGTTTCTGAAGATTAGCTTTAGACATGTTGATAAAAGAAGGAGAGGCATACAGTAGTGTAGAAATGAGGTGAGTTTGGGCGAGAGACACTTGGGATGTGGCAGTAAGAAAGGGCTTAAGTCTGTAAAGGGCACCAATCTTTTTATTAACTGTCTTGATAGTTAAATCAATGTGATAGTCAAAATTTAGCTGATTGTCTATGGTGATGCCTAGCAGTTTTGTGGAATAGTCAGGTTTAATGATAGTGCTATTACAGGACACAATGGAAAAAGTGATTGGGGTGGATTTAAGGGTTGGGGTGAAAAGTAGTAGTTTGTTTTTTTTTGGGATTTAGGAGGAGACAAATATGTTGAAACCATTTTTCTGCTGCTGTGAAGACCAATTGGGTAGAGGAGTGGAGTTCTACTGGGGATGGAGCAGAGCAGATGAGAGTGGAATCATCAGCATACTGTATACAAGTGGATGTAGGGAGGGAAGTGGGCAGGTTATTTATGAAAATAGAGAAAAGTAGGGGACCTAAGATGGATCCTTGTGGGACGCCAATAGTAACTGGGAGTTGAGAGGATAGATGGCTGTCCCAGAGGACTGCTTGTTTTCTATTAGTCAAGTATGAGTCAAACCACTGTAATGCTTGTGAATCAAGTGAGAGGGATTTTAAGGTATGGAGGAGAAGTTGATGATTGACCATATCGAATGCTTTTGAGAGGTCCAAGAATAGTGCAGAGGAGAACAGGTTGTTATTGCGACTATGGATTAGTTGATCCAGGGCATTGGAATTTATGAATTCCAAAAACCATTGGGCAAAGGTGTTGGTGCACGAGTAGTTTTCCCAGTTAATGGCAGGGTAGTTGAAATCACCCAGTATTAGGGTGTTTGGTTGTATATTAATATTTTCCAGTATGTTTAGAAAGGTGTAGTGAGAATCTTGGGGCATGGTGGGGGATCTGTAGGAAGCTACAGTTTGGATTGCAGTCTTACCTAGTGTTAGTTGCACCTGGAGAATTTCAGACGCATTGTGTTGGGCAACTAACCTGGTGGTGTGAATATACTTGGTGAATATGGACACTCCTCCATCTTTAATGTTTCGATCCAGGCTTGGTATCCGAAAAGTGTGGTAAGAGTTGTAGCCTGGTATTGCAGGGGTGCTCTCTGGAGCCTTGAACCAGGTCTCAGTTACTGCACAGATATCAATGTTCTCCATTTTTAGAAGTGCCTCGAGAGAGTGCATTTTGTGGGTTGGACTTCTAGCATTGAGTAGCATTACCTTCAGATTTTGCATGCTTGTACCTGTTACAGTGGTGGTTTTGTCCTTTGAACTTTGCCTAAGAAAGGCACTACAGGGGTGGCAAGAGCCTTGGCCAGTAACCTGAATCCCAGGGGCGACAGGTGCAGACCATCTCTGGCAAAGCATCGTGGTCTGTCGATCATGTCATCCCAGGCAGACAGATACTGGATCCCCTTTGAATGACACCAGAAGCTTAGCCAATTGTTGAAGTCAATCATTTTGTCCTTATATTGTGGCATTATTCTGGGTGAAGGCAGGATGCTACTCAGGGCTAGGGTCATACCTGCCTGGGCCACATGATCTGAGAGCTCTTCCATGTCTCTTTTCATATAGTCCACGGAGGTACGTCTCAAGTCATTCACTCTAACATGGACAATGACAGAGTCATATTTGTACTTGCTGTGGAGTGACTTGAGTGCATGAGTTATGTGGTGGATCCTGGCACCCGACAGGCAGCTCACTGTAATTTTCTCCTTGTTCAGCCTGGTGAGTGGGACATCAGTGTGCCTGACTATAGAGTCACCTATGACTAAAGTGTTAGGTACGTTCTCTTGCCTTAGGGGCTGTTGCTGTGTGGCACACTGGTGTTGTGAGCTATGTAACACTTTGGTTGTGATTGGTGTTTGTTTGTGTTTCAGCTTCAGAGGTCCTTGTTGCTTGGGCAGGTTACAGGTAAGGGCCTCCGCATATGTGGATTTAGTGTTGTTATGAGTGGGTGTTGGTGGTGTGAATTTAGAAGGGATATATGTTGCTTGAGGTGTAGTGCGGGTGTCAACTTTCTCCTCTTGACTGTCTAGCACAATCTTGGGTGGAGAGAGCATTGCTTCCAGTTTGGCTATGTACGTGCATCTCTCACAGGTTGTAGTGTTGGGTGGTAGGAGGAAAGGGTTGTCTGTGTACATGAGGCAATTGCTGCATTGCCCCAGTATACCCAGATTCACCAGGTGGATAGGAGAAATCAATGGAAACTGACCCTTGGACATGCCTGGTTTGCTGCTTTTTTTTTTTAAAGTACAAGAGCTGTTTTCCTTTACCTTAGCAAGGTACTTTGCAATTATAGGCTGTTTAGTGCCTGTGATTAATTTCTCCTTATTAATAAGGAAAGTTGTTCAATAACAGTGAGATGGGTTATTGATTCATGGAATGGTAAAGGTTTACAATCTACAAATAAAAGAAAACTTTTCTTACATCTCTTCTATAAATCCCAAGCTCAGTGTATTTTGGAAAATACCCAATGGGAAAATATTAATAAAAAATGATTACTAAGTAAAACATTTGGTGGTAATAACAACAAAAGTGCTGAAGTGACCATTTTAATTAAAATATTATTTCAAGCAACAATTCTAGAAAATATGGCAGATCCTAATGATAGATGGTATTTCCTTAGATGTAAACACAATATAATTGACAGACGTATTTTACTCTGTAATCTATATGCACCCTGGTTTGCACAAGTGAAAAATTTTACCCAAGTTTTCAATATTTTAAGGGAATGTAAAGGTCATTATTTGATTATAGGTGGAGGATGGAATGATATTGTAGACCAAGTTTCAGATAGATTAGCTAAATCTATCTCAAATTATCATAATAATTGTCTGGCAATTTCAGAAGCTTGTTTGGAGTATGACCTTATTGATCCTGTACTAATTAATGAGTCATTTAATAAAGATTTCATGCTTTTTTCACTATGTCACAAACCATGGTCAGGAATTGACTTCTTCCAAATATCAAAACCACTAATTAGCATAGTCTGTAATCCTGCTACTAATTTTAGATTTTTTTTTCTGACCATTCAAAATGTACAATAAGTCTAAACTGATATATTATTTTAAATAATTGTAGCATAATGTATAACTGGACCCCAATCCATAAATATTAGAAAAATAAATAGTCAAGGAAGAATTAAACATATTTCTTTTGGAATTCTATCAAAATATCAATAAAACCAGCATTAAACTTTTCATACAATGGGCAGCCCTCAGAGCATCCTATTAAAAAAAAGGTCTACCAACATCAACAGGAATCTATTAAAGCCAAATTTAAAGAATTAGAGCACAAACAATTCCTCATTTATAATGAGAGTGTAGAAGAACAAATTAAACAGCTCCAAAAAAAAAATTAAACGTACTACATATATTGCAGATCAATGAATATTAAACAAAAGTGCTAGTGTCATGCACATAATGGTCACAACATCCATCAAAATGTTTGTCTTATATAATCAGAATCAGCAGTACAAGACCAAGAATATCAAAGATTAAAACAAAACAAGGGATGTTCACTTCTAACTCAAATGTAAAGTATTTCATGATATGTATTCTGATTTATATAATAGAGCAACAAATGATTATCAGGACAAAGACTTGGAACTTTATTTGGATCATATAAGATTTCCACAGTTAATACTTTCACAACTAGAATTTTGAATCTGAAATACTATTTCAAACTTAAAACTGGGTAAGGCACCAGCTCCTGATGGTTTATCAGAATTTTTCAAATGATTTGCAACAAAATTTTAAAATCTTTGTCAAAGTGATTTACTTAAATGGATTCTCAGATATATATTTAAACAGATGAAACACTATTTTACTAAAGCAGAAGTTAGATCCAACTGATCTGAGCCATTACAGAACAATAGCCTTTATAAATGTTGATATAAAAATTATAAATTCATTTATTGCAAATAAATTAAAATCCATTATCCCCTCTATTATTTTACTGTATCAGTTATGTTTTATTAAAAACAAACACACCTGTGATCAAACTTTAGCACTAGAAGCCTTAAAAAGCTATAAAATATTCCAACTTTAATGAAACCTTTGCATTAGTAATTGATGTGCATGTTTTTAACAAAGTTATTATTCATTTTCTTGTTAAAAGTTCTTTCTAAATTTAATTTCCCTGACTCTTATATACAGTCTATAAAATCAATTTATAAAACTCTACTACACAAATAAATTAACTTCAAAACCTATTTCATTGCATAATGTTGTGCCTTCAACAGATCATAATCAGTAAGGCTCTTATTTTCATGAATAAGGATAAAGTTCACCAATCAATGTCATGCTTTTAAGCCAACACCTTTTCACCAGCCAATCAAATCTTGTCCAATCATGTAGCTGAATAGATGACAAGCCTCCATATTAACCAATGGAAATGCATCTCCCTTTCAGAATGGGTTTGAGCAGAACTATTGCTTTCAAACAAAGCAGATGATCAGCTCTGAGATTAATGATCCAATTAACTTCATTAGTTTCTCTACGATTCCAAAGGTTCCCACCTCTGTCCTTCATAAATGCAATCAGTGGCTTTAAATTTAAAAAAATGTGACAGATACTGTAAAATGTGACTAGCCAAACCATTTTTCTGATCTTTGTGATATATATCCCTCATGTGGACTAGAATTCTGTCCTTGAATTGTTGATTGTTGAAGGCTACGGCAGAAAGCGCTTATCGTATATTAAAAGAGGCTTTTTACGTTTTAAGTTTTTACCAGGTTATTAAAATGAACACTTTTTTATTAGTGGACTCTGTGGTAGTATGCTCTGTTTTTTTCTTTTGTGCTTTACTATAAAAGATTTATAGATGGTGTGTTCCTTGCGTGGAGTGGTACAGAGAGTGAACTATATGTTTTTTTGGAAAACATTAATTCAACGACACAGTTTTTGAGGTTCACAGGCAAATGATTCTATGAAGCTAAAGAATTTTTGGATGTGGTTATTTACAAAAGTGAAGGCCAGATTAATACTGAAATGTATAGGAATAGCTGTAGAAGAAATAATTTACTGCATCAACAGAGTATGCATCCAGTGCATGTTTATAGGAACATTGTACAAGGCCAGGGCCTCAGAGTGTCAACGTTAACTAGTTCAGATTTAGGTTATAAGGTTGCATTAGGTAATCTTGAGAAAGAATTTTTAGACAGAGGGTACAAACCTTATGAATGTGAATGTTTAAGAGATACCAGTTTTATTGACAGGATGCACAGAGGTAGACCCAGAGATATAAAGAAAAAAATTAAGTAATTCTCCTGTTGTGAAATCTAAAGTGTCTAATAAATATAGAGTGACAATTCCTTATGCTTTGAATAATAAGACTGTTCAAAATATAATTTATAAGAACTGGCAGATTCTTACTGCAGATGAGAACCTACAGGTGGTGGTGGGTGTTCGCCCTAGCTTCTCTTATAAAAATAATAACCACACCACTGTGTATCTCTCAAGAAATTGAACTGGTTGGAGTTCCCTCAACTACTTCAACTTAATCAGTTGTCACTAGCACATGTTATACCATCACTCAGATAAGATTCCAGCCCTCCAAAACCTAATACACCCTCACATCACAGCAAGAACCTTGAGATCAAGCACCCTTAACCTCCTTAAAGTTGCAAGACATAACAATGAGGCAGGTAAATCTCTCTTTAGCTGCTACATTTCCAAACTCTAGAACTCCCTGCCTGCCCAAATAGCATCAGATAACTCCACAACGCAATTCAAAAAACTATTAAAAACCCACCTCAAAAACAACTGGCTATGCTCCTGTCTTACCCCTGGGTAAAGGCTGAAATACTAGACATTTCTACATTCATTGGCAATGTTAAGTCTAGCTTCTCACATGTAACTGTCTGTTTTTATAAGTATGAAATATCTTAACTCATGGATAATCTAAAATCTAGTTTCTCACATTTAACTGTCTGCTTTTATAAGTTAAGAAAACATTATAAAACTACATACAAACCTGCTAACTACTGTTATATCCTAGCTGAATAAGGCTGCAATATACTGCATGTGTTGAATGTGTATATAATGTATTATACTGTAAGATGAGTTTACTATCTGACAACTATCTAACTATGAGCCTTGCTAAGTGGCCGTATTTACCTATGACTGTAAACCTGTTTTTGTATGTGTGTTCCATCATTTGTATTAACTTGTTCATTAATGTACCTTATGTAACTGGAGCATTTCTCCCCAGGCCTCCGCTGAAAATGGACATGTGTCCAGTTGGAATTTCCTGGTTAACAAATGTAAAATAGATAAAAATAAATAATAAGTCATTGAAGAGACTTTTATGCTATAAAGACGGGAACAGTTAAGTAAGGAGAGTTATGTCACAGTGGCAAGGTACATTTAGCTGTAGGAATTGAAACCATTGCTCGTATATGTATAATAACAATAGGTTTATTCACCCTATAACCAATGTTGTTTATGATTTTAGGCACTATGCAGATTGCAGAACTAGAGATCTTGTATACCTGGCCTCATGTACGAGATGTGCTGCCTTTTATATAGGCAAGACTAATTGTACACTAAGAGAATGTGTGAGGGAACATATATATGCAAGCAACAAGGAGGATGAGGGCAGTGCTCTAGCTAAACATATACTTACTCATGGTTTGACTCACATTTTTTTGTTTTTAGCTATAGAACTCATTCAGCATAGTGATAGATTAGGTAATCTAAAAAAAAAAATGACAGAAAAGAGGGAGACCAAATGGATTGTTAAAATGCAGGCTGACAAACCATTTAGTTTGAATGACAAAGTTATACTTAAGCTTTTTTACTAGATAGACCCCTGAATCACTAGTGAAGTTTAAATTTATTTTAGCTACTATTTTCTTGTATTGGTATGGATATGTTGTCTTTGTATATAGTTCTTTTATATAAAAGATTTTATATATATATATATATATATATATATATATATATATATATACACACACACACACTTTTTTTATATGTATATTCCTCATGTATATATTTTTTATGTATACATTTCTTATGTATACATTTTTTATACATTTTTATTTGTATATGAGATGGAGACCGTGGTTTTATGTAAAAGAAGTCATTTTCTACGCACACACACACACACACACATATATATATATATATTTGTTTTTTACAACTTTTCATGCTTGTTTCATATACTTTCCCTTTATGTATGTTTTATTTATATGTTTTATATATGCATATTTGGATGTATTCATTATATGTACTTTCTATATATATAAATATGTATGTTTTGCTGATACTTTCCATAGTTCATTTTTTATGAGATGTTGAGTTACGAGAAATGTTCTTTTTTCTATATCTGTTCCTGTTTTATTGATAGTTGTTTTTAGTGATTTTTAGAGATAATTGGGTGTTTTGCATATTTGATTGGAATCAATTATTGGTTTGGCAAAACATATATAATGAAGTTAATTGATGTTTGCTTTGTTGAAAGTCTGAAGAAGTGTCACTACAGATGCAAAAGTGCTTATTTTTCATTAAATGTTTTGTTATATTTAACTCTGGCCGTGTTTGCTGCCTCCTTTTAATTTCTTCCATATTTTACGTTGTGTATTAGGAGGAGCTTAATTCACCAACTCTTTGTGTGCCTTTTTACATATTTGATCTTCTAAATTATTTTATGCTACTGCCCACCTTTCAAACTACTTTGGTCATGTCTTTATTTATTTATTGACATTTAATTACCTGGAAAGTCCGACTGGGTAAGAGACGATTTTCAGTGAGGCCCAGGGAGAAAAGCCCTAGAGTATTACAAAACATTTTAAAAATAACACAACAAAACCAAATACTGTTTAAATAATTATACCAAATTAGACAAAACATGAATTTATGCATGTTCATATTAAAAATGTTGCATGTAAAACAGAATGGCCAAATCAGGATATCAAGATAACATCTTAACATGGCAATTTGCCATTTTACATATCCCACCAACTACATTAGATTCATCAACATTAAAAATTTTGTCAACAAATGTTATTTTTATATAACTTTATATTACAAGAAAACTGATGAATTTTCATTCTGTCACATGGATAGAGCTCCAAGACTTGGCCACTGAACACTTAAAGGCATGCAAAATGCTTCTAAAAATACAACCCCCTAAGGGTCTTACAAAAGAAGGATGGATGAAATGATTTTATCTGATCTATTTACTATTACACCTTATACACTCTCATCTTATCATGCATTCTGCTGTAGTCTTACCTTCAGCTGCCTTTTGCATTCCTCCACCTGTTTTATAATTCTATAAGAGACATCACTCTCATTCTCTTAAAAACAAATCAGATTTAAATCTAATAATAAATGTTTCTTAATAGAGAATTTTTTAAATAGCTATTTTTTATGCATTTTAATTTTGTTTCTTATATTGTTAAATGTTAATTACACATGCAATTTGTTACTGATTGTCCACATGTAACATTTTAATATGAACTTATGAAAGTTATTTTATAACTGCAGAACCATTTCTTTTACATTTACTCAGCATCTATATTTGCATAAAATGTGCAAATAAAAAGATTTAAAAAAAGGCTTTGGGGGAGACATTTAACAAAGACACAAAACTGAAATTATTGAAATCATCCCTACAGGAAATTTTATACTGATCCACACACAAACTGCTGGCAATGCCCTGAGCTGCATAGATAAAAATTTGTCAGTGACTGACTTTTGTAAGTTCTTTGACTTATCCATTTAACTATTCAATAATTACATCCAGGAGAACTTCTTGTATCATACTGAGTGCAAGTCATATTTGACCCATAGGTTTGGAGTTTGATACCCTTGTTGAAGAGCCTGTATGTAAGAAAAGGACCTTCCTCAGTATTAATGCTATTAATATTATTTTTATTAAATTAATATTATTTTTCTATGATAATATAAAATATAGTATAAAATATAGCTTTAGAAATAGAAATTGGGCAGAATTCATAGATGGTTACTAAGGCAGATGCTATAGCAATCAGGAGAACTAAATTAATGAACCCATCTGCAGACATTCTGAGGATGACATATGCACTTGTGTATGTGAACATGTATGCATTGTATGTGTGTGTGTATGTATGTAGGTATGCATGTATGTACGTATGTATATATGCATGTAAGGAACTGTGTGATGAAAGGCCATTATACTCTGACTATGAAAGTGACCATGATCACCTGATAAATTGTTTTTGGTAAAAGTACATGCCAAAGTCTTTGGAAAAGAATGCAAGAGTTAATTATATATTTTTCCAGCTGAATGGATCAGAATTTAGTTGCATTTAACACAGGCTGAATTTGATGTGTGAACTATTTTTCAAGAAACAACACAGGAGCACTTTATGTAAGGTGAGGATAAATTACTAGCTGGAATTACTACTGGAAGACGTGAGCTTAATGCTGAATTACTTGTATGGGAGTGAACAGAAACAGCATAACATGCTGTTTAGATATGCAAATTCCCTGCTACCAAGCAATGACTTGAATGAATCGTTAGCAGCAACACAACAGCACTATCCCTGCCTGCTCTGGCTCAGGGTAAAGGGCTGAAGCAATACCAAAAGAAATGACTATTGTTTTCAGGCAGAGCAAGGGGAAAAGTTAGTCAAGGTAACATGACAGCCATCACGTAGGTCTAGAAAGAAGAAATGACTAGTGTTTTCTGGCAGAGCAAGGGGAAAAGTTGGTCAAGGTAATATGACAGCCATCATGTAGGTGTAGAAAGGGTGTGATTCAAGAAGTGGTTCTTTTTCTTGATGGGGAGAGACAAAACATCATAGGAGAATCTATAAGACAATAGTAAGCTATATGTAATTGTGTGCAATTAATAAGCTGCACTGGTGACATACAGGGATAAAACCCTAACTATATCCCAGGCAACCTGGGTTTGATTAGCAGCTCAGGTGTCTAATGGAGCAACAGGGAAGGATAGGGGTGTACCCTATCAGGGTTGGAGGTGGCTAAGTGAGTGTTCCCATGACATTCCTGGTAAAAGCTGGGGTTGTACAGCCATAACACTTTTTTGAGGTTAAAAAAATCAAAGAAAGCAGTCCATGATAAGTAGCGTTATGAAATCTGGATGGCTGCGTCTTTTAATACCTTTATCAGACCACACAAATCTTAAATGTTAGACTATATAAACAAAAGGAAAACTAAGAACTGGAGCTTAAATACAAGATGATTTCAGCACTGAAATGAAAAAGAAACTTGATTATTTCTGTATTGAGCTTCTAGAGCTGGATCTGCATGCAGTAGGGTGGGTAGCTATTAATGTTTCAAGACTGTGTTAAAGACTAAGAAAATGTTGCTTTAGCAATCAGACACATGCAGATGAGTACAGAGATGGAATAAGGGTATGACACTCAATCCCTACAGAAAATGCCAACACTGGTATAAAAGCTGTGCAATAAAAATTCACTGTTATGTGGTTTTATGGTTATGTGACCATTTTAGCTGTCCACTCTAATTGTGTCTTCAAAGTTTAATGTAAACATATACTTTAAAATGATTTACTTGCTGACAGAAAGATAATATGAATTGACATATAAATGTAACAAATATATATTTTTCTTTTCTTTTCAAGACTATTCTAAATGGTGATGAGGATACACTAGTCTTTGAGAACTTGACGCCAGATACTCTGTATGAAGTTGCAGTTACAGCTATTTATCCAGACGAATCTGAAAGTGAAGATCTTGTTGGTGCTGAGCGTACCTGTAAGTTATTACATTCAAATGAACAGAAATGACCTACTACTGAACTAAATGTTTAGCTGCATGAAACTGAATATAGTAATGTAGTATCTGACACCATTTTTTTTGCTTTGTTTTGTAGTGGCCCGAGTAATTGTGACAACAGCCGGTAAGGATTATAAGTCTTTCCTAAGTTAAGAACTTAAGGCACATTGAGCAGGTGATTTAGATATGTATAAGCAATGTGCACGTTTACTACTTGTTGACCCAGCTGGTGATCTCTCTGTATGATATGGCAGCCCTTTCTCTGCAGATAAATAAGTATTTGCATAGAGTCAGTTGGAAGTAAAGTTATTTTATTAATGAGAATACAATTCCAAGTAATGTGTAGGACTAGGATAGAGAACTTTTAGCTAGCAAGGCAATTAAAAACTCACCATGTCACTGATATAGCTTTATAGAAAGAGAGACATATTGATTTGATGGGTGTGCATGTGCATCCAATATAGGGAATCACTTCATGTGCAACTCTCCAACAGTTGATTTCCTATGGAGAAACTGTGACTGCTGGCAAGTTGAAGCTCAGGCAGTCAAAGCTCAAGAGGTCAAGGTTCATCCACCAGTAGGATAACTATGTGCATATATTTCACAAAACTTTATCTGTTCTGCTGGCTATTGCAGGTCATTGAAGACCAGGATGTGTAGGAACATGCCTATAGATTATTGTATGATTCTTCCTAGTCTAGCTGGGTCAAGCACTGCATATTACAAAGAGATAAATCCCTCTCCCCATTACTGATCTATTTTATCACTTGCTTTGATCTCTTAGCTATATATGTTCTACTAATCCAATAAGCCTTTGCTTAATGTGCTGATTTCCAGACCATTTACGGAATGCATTTTATTTTTACTTAGTGAGGTCCCTCAGCCACCCATCAGAGACTTTATGTACTGAAGGGACAGATGAGTCTATATGCTGAAAAAACTGTGCAGGCTGTGCTATAAGCATCTTAAAATATGCTAATTGGTGTTTGCAGCTTTCATTCACTTTTCACAGATGTAATAATAATTTTAAATGTACCTTGCCACTGTCTACCATACTTTGCACTGTGAAGCAGTATCATAGGCTCCTCATTTTAAGTTAGGCCAACTCAAGTGCACCACTGACACATTTCCCTAATAGACTGTGAATGCATACTTTTAGAAGACAGCTCAGTTAGTTATTTTGGAACTGTCTTCTTATTTGCAAGAGACAGGAACATGCAAATGTATGACAAAAATAAATGAAACTGAGAAGAATGTGCCCATATTCATGTTTATATTTCTGATTTTATTCACTTCCTAAGGGAATGTGGCCATGTGTACTATAGAAGGTAGTATCAGTCATCTGTGTGTTGAATACAACTGACAGATCTGAGGCATCTTTCACATTTGGATTCTTTATAATCATTTGTTTTTATCTTTTATTCACCTGCTCTTTAACTACTGGGTTTCATAAGAATAAAGGAATATGGATGCTGAGATGAGGTTGGATGGGCGTTGTTGCTTTCAGCAGAACATTTGATGCAGGAGTAGACACATTCGGCCTACACAGTATGAAATAAGATTCTATGGCACTTCAAAAAATAAATAAATAATAATAAAAAACTTTCTTGTGTGTGTGTGTGTGTGTGTGTGTGTGTGTGTGTGTGTGTGTGTGTGTGTGTGTGTGTGTCAGTCTGAGAGAGAGAGAGAGAGAGAGTCTAAGCTGCATCAGAGTGTACAGAAATAATACATCCACAAATGAGCCAAGAATGTAAGTGTTAGAAACATATTGGGTGAGAAGGGTGGGTGGATTACTTGAAACTAAAAAATCTGATGCAGGCAAAAGGGACAAAATGGAAGTATCAGTATGAGATACATTAAATTGTACTGGAAAAATTGTATTCAATTTACCAGAGATGAATTTCCTGAATTTTCACTGCACATTTAGATGTCTAGGACCTCATGAAGTATACTTCGTATAGAAGAGGAATGTGATAGCCTTGAAAAGTATGCTGCATAAAGAGTGTTTGAACGCTATACCATTAAAACTATTGTTTTTATTTTGTTTAAGATGTCTGAGATAACATTATTATACACAATTAAAATATATGGTATAACGTTCTTTACTTTTTCATTTTTGTTGTATTTCATAGGCAACATACTTTACTTGACATAAAAATCTAAAGAAATATGGCTAGGAAAATATTAGCTTTTTATGGACTCATTTTAAATGATTAAGCTTGGTTCAAAAATAAAAGAAGTAGTGTATTTTTTTGAAGTAATCTATCACTGCACTGAAACACAACTGCTATGTTTACATCAGTGGAACTCGGCCATAATGTAACACATACTTGTCAAGTGTTTCAACATAAGACAGCCTGAGTGATACATGTGCAGCTGTGAGATGCCCTGAGGGCAGTAAAATGTTTTCTATTCTTTTGACAAGAGCATACAATTTCTAATGCCAAAAAAGAAGTCAAGCAGATCACACCCCAAAGACTAAACAACAGATCTAATGTAGATTTACAGTTAAAAGTGCTAAGATTAATTAACTCTCAGCAAGGCTGCTAGATGTACCATTTCAGGAATTATTTTTGTTATCAAGAGAGTAAGTACTTTCTTAACTACTAACTTGCTGTCCTTGGCTTAAGTCACTCACCACTTGATAATATGAACCAGCCATGTTTTGTGCCTTCCCTTTATGCTTTTGACCTGATTATCTGGACACAGGCTTATTTTCTCATATCACTGTCAGCCACAAATGATTATTTATGTATTTATTGATACTTGTTTATTAGGGAAGTCTTACTGAGTAATAAATGCCCATTTTCAGTGGAGGCCCTGGGAGAAAAGCTCCAGAGAGTTAAATAACATCAAATAAAACAGTAGTATAGAGGTAGTTAAAAAGCATATACATACATACAATTTACAGTGGAATTTATAGGATACAGTAAAGCATGAGGAGACACCAGTAATGTAATAATAATAGAAAAAAAGTTACAATTAATTATGACAATCAGTATATACAGTAGTATTAGAAGCATAGGTTCATAGGTTGGTACTAGGCTATCAGCCCTAGGGCCTATACAAGCCTAGCCATAACAATTCCCTGGCTATTTCTTCCCACACTATTTACTTCCCTGGACCCCTGTCTAGCAGGGCAACTGACATGATCCCTGGGGTGAATTTCCTTTCTCCCATCCAATTGTCAAGGTTCCTTTTGAAGAGGGCCAAAGAGGCACTCTGCTTGACATGTATGGGCAATCTATTCCAGAGTCTGGGGAGTCTCTGGGTCAGGAACCTATCCCTCCAGCATGTTTTGTGTATTGTGATGACAAGGTTTAGATCCCTGGAGCATGTGGCTCTGAGGGATTGGGATTTCTTTAAGTGTAGCATGTCCAACAGCTCTGGGTTTGACATGGCCTTGTATGTTCAGCAGAGATCGCCTCTGAGTAGACGATATGCGACAGAGTATAGCTGGAGTTTTTTAAGGCGGTCAGCGTAGGGCATCTGCTTTAGGCCTGTGATTCTTTTAGTGAGGTATTTCTGCGGCCTTTCCAGTTGTTGCAGATGTTTTGAGAGGTACATACCAAATGGGGCGTTGTATTCTATAATGGGTCTAATGATGGATGAGTACAGTGGGACAATGACCTCCTTTTTTCTGGATGAAAAGCCCTTAGTGATGAGGTGTGCCGCATAGAAGGATTTCCTGACTGTTCTGGCGATGTGGTTATCGAAGGTGAGACCACTGTCCACCTGTGTCCCTAAGTCTCTTATCACACTTTCGGTGTTTAGTGTACTGCCACCTATATGGTAATTCATGGGTACATGTTTTTTCCCAAAGGAGATAACTATACATTTCATGGCATTGAGCTTGAGCCCATGGCTCTGGCACCAAGCATCTGTTTCTGTAAGACCCTTTTGTAGAGTATCCACATCATTTGGGGATTCAATAATGGCTCCCAGTTTGCAGTCATCTGCGAACTTTGTTAGCCAGGGTCCCTTAGTGTTGGCCTGTACTTCAGAGAAGTAGATGCCAAACAAGGGCGGTCCCAGGACTAAACCCTGAGGTACTCCACTTGTCACTTGTCTGGAGCTGGATTTGGAGTCGGCTACTTTTACAGTGTGGGTTCTATCAGTAAGCCAGTTAGCAACCCATTGGGTGACGTAGGGATTAATGCCCAGCTTAGTAAGTTTACCTATGATTCCAGAGTGGGGGATGGTGTCAAAGGCATTGGCAAGGTCTATATAGGCTGTGTGTACCACCTTACCCTTGTTCATGGCTCTGGAGACCGATTTGAAGAAGTCAATTAGGTTCAGGAGACATGATCGGCTCTTCATGAACCCAAACTGGGTGGGATCCAGTGTTTGAAGGTTGCCAATGTCTTTGTTTATAAGTTCCATGATAATACGCTCCATGGCCTTGCAGATAAGGCTCGTCAGACTGATGGGACGGTAGTTTCTGTGATCCAAGGTGGATCCCCCCTTGTGGAGTAGGATAACTGTAGCTGTGTGCCACTCAATGGGCATGAAACCTGAGGTGAGGCTATGATTAAAAATGACACTTAAGTGAGGTGCCAGTTCATATTGTAGTTCATGTAGTACACAGACCGGTATGTCATCTGGTCCCATGGATGCTGTATTCTTAGCTTTGGAGAGTGTGTTTTTTACCTGTGTGGCTGTTATTACCAGAATGTGGCAATCTTCTGGTATTGAGATGGGCCATTTAGGGGATGGGGGGGTGAAGTTGGCACTGAATCGATCTGCCAGGATATTGGCAATGTCCTTGGGATCAGTATATTTAATGCCATTCTGTTGTAGCTCAGAGCAGATCTGAGCATTGCCATTTAGATTCTTGACATACAAGCATGGTCTTCTATCCATCCATCCATCCATCCATCCATCCATCCATCCATCCATCATCAACCCTCTTTTCCTATTTTGCACATGGGGTCAGGGTGTCACTTCAGCAGTGACAATCATCCTGAGCCTAGGTTTACACTGCCAGGTGGCTAGCACTGCAGCAGTAGTTCAATCACACAACTCACTCGGACACACACTCGCACCTACAGTCAGTTTAGAATGTCAAATCCACCTACTGCATGTCTTTTGGGGGAAACCACATGACCACAGGGAGGACATGCAGACTCCACACAAAAGACACCCCAGCCAAGAATCAAACCGGATGGCCTCTTGCTGTGAGGTGACAATACTAACTGCTGCATCACCACAGTCTTCTATGCTAGGAAATAATATAAAAGATGATACAAGTCACCCCTAGGAATGGAGAGAAGACAAGTGTTGAAATGGTCTAGATATATAGATAGTATGATCAAGAAGAGGAGGAGGGGTGTGAGGGCAGCACCAAGGATCAAATGATGAAAATTGAAAAAGGGTAATTGTGAGGTGGAGTTCAGGGAAGAATTAAGACAGGCACTGGGTGGCAGTGAAGAGTTACCAAATAGCTGGGTAACTACAGCAGAGCTAGTAAGGGAGACGGCTAGAAAGGTGCTTGGTATGATATCTGGACAGAGGAAGGATGACAAGGAGACATGGTGGTGGAATGAAGAAGTACAGGAGAGTATACAGAGAAAGAGGTTGGCAAAGAAGAAGTGGGATTGTCAGAGAGATGAAGAAAGTAGACAGGAGTATAAGGAGATGAGGTGCATGGCAAAGAGAGAGGTGGCGAAGGCTAAGGATAAGGCATATGAAGAGTTGCGTGAAAGGTTGGACACTAAGGAAGGAGAAAAGGACCTGTACCGATTGGCTAGACAGAGGGACCAAGCTAGGAAAGATGTGCAGCAGGTAAAAGTGATAAAGGATAATGAGGGAAACATACTCACAAGCGAGGAGAGTGTGTTGAGGAGATGGAAAGAGTACTTTGAGGGGTTGATTAATGAAAAGAATGAGAGGGAGAGAAGGTTGGATGATGTGGGGATAGTGAATCATGAAGTGCAGTGGATTAGCAAGGAGGAAGGAAGGATAGCTATGAAGAGGATGAAGAATGGAAAGGCTGTTGGCCCAAATGACATACCTGTGGAAGCATGGAGGTGTTTAGGTGAAATGGCAGTGGAGTTTCTAACCAGATTGTTTAATGAAATCTTGGAAAGTGCGAGGATGCCTGAGGAATGAAGAAAAAGTGTTTTGGTACTGATTTTTAAGAATAAGGATGATGTGCAGAGCTGTAGTAACTACAGAGGGATTAAATTGATCAGTCACAGCATGAAGTTATGGGAAAGAGTAGTGGAAGCTAGGTTAAGAAGGGACATGATGATTAGTGATCAGCAGTATGGTTTCATGCCGAGAAAGAGCACTACAGATGCGATGTTTGCTCTGAGAGTGTTGATGGAGAAGTACAGAGGAGGTCAGAAGGAGTTGCATTGTGTTTTTATAGACTTAGAGAAAGCATATGACAGTGTGCCTAGAGAGGAATTGTGGTATTGTATGAGGAAGTTGGGAATGTCAGAGAAGTATGTAAGCGTGGTACAGTATATGTATGAGGGTAGTGTGACAGCGGTGAGGTCTGCGGTGGGAGTGACAGATGCGTTTAAGGTGGAGGTGGGATTACATCAAGGATCAGCTCTGAGCCCTTTCTTATTTGCAATGGTGAAGGACAGGTTGACAGACGAGATCAGACAGGAGTCCCCGTGGACTATGAAGTTTGAAGATGACATTGTGATCTTTAGTGAGAGTAGGGAACAGGTGGAGAAGACCCTGGAGAGGTGGAGATATGCTCTAGAGAGAAGAGGAATGAAGGTCAGCAGGAGTAAGATGAAATATATGTGTGTGAATGAGAGGGAGGATAGAGGAATGGTGAGGATGCAACGAGTAGAGGTGGCAAAGGTGGATGAGTTTAAATACTTGGGATCAATAGTTCAGAGTAATGGTGAGTGTGGAAGAGAGGTGAAGAAGAGAGTACATGCAGGATGGAGTGGGTGGAGAAGAGTGTCAGGAGTGATTTGTGACAGACGAGTTCCAGTAAGAGTGAAAGGGAAGGTCTACAAGAGGGTAGTGAGACCAGCTATGTTATATGGATTGGAGACAGTGGCATTGACAAAAAAACAGGAGTTAGAGCTGGATGTGAAAGAGTTAAAGATGTTAAGATTTGCACTGGGTGTGATGAGGGGTGGACAGGATTAGTAATAAGTATATTAGAGGGTCAGCCTAGGTTGGAAGGTTTGGAGACAAAGCCAGAGAGGCACGATTACGTTGGTTTGGACATGTGCTGAGGAGGGATGCTGAGTATATTGGGAAAAAAATGCTAAGGATGAAGCTACCAGGTAACAGGAAAAGAGGAAGGCCTAAGATAAGGTCTATGGATGTGGTGAGAGAGGACATGCAGGTGGTTGGTGTGACAGAGCAAGATGCAGAGGACAGGAAGAAATGGAAACAGATGATCTGCTGTGGCAACCCCTAATGGGAACAGATGAAAGAAGAGGATGATGATGATGATGATGAAGATGATGATGAAAGGTTAGTAAGAATGTAAAGTAATTCTTTATGTAGATCATACTGGAGTGGTGCGTGGGCATAGCCAAGAGTTAGTGAGAAATTCTTTGAGAGAGGACTTAAATACATGGAGGCTTGATTTAGTTCTGATTGGATTCGGGATAGAGTGTCATAGCTTGGCTATGCAGTGTAAGTATGGACTTTGCCCCATGCTTTTTTAGTTAATACAGTTCAAGCAGATTTTTGTCTTGAGAGCACTGAGGGCAATTTGGAAGACAGTTATGAACTACGTAGGTGATAAAAGGTCAGGTAGAGAGGGTTATATAGTATCTTCTGGGTTACAATAAGCCGTGTATGAGCTAGTTGATCTGGGAGTTCTAACAAGTTTAGTACATGTAATGAACAGCAGTGTTGAGCTCTGTATGGTAGATAAACTGCAAATCTAGTTATCTTATTATAGCATTGCCCAATCTGTGAATTAAGAGAGCTCTGGATGTTATTCAAAATAGGTGAGCCATAGAGAAAAGAAGGTAAAAGATACGAGTTAGCTACAATGATTTCACTAGGAGTAAGGATTTTTTGCTTTATGTAGCAGATCTAGCTTTTCAGGGTTTTTTTAATACAGTTGTGCATGTGAAAGTCAAACTTTAAATTGCCATCTGTTGTGATTCCAAGCAATTTGGTATGGGTAACTCCTTCAATAGCTGTATTGTTTAGAGGTGTAATGTGGACATTATTTTAGCATTGGCATGGGACTTTGGAGAACAGTGTAGAAGTTTAGTCTTATTGGGATTAATTAAAGGTTGTTTATATAGTCACAGTTTGACTGATTTGAAGGCATTTTGTGTTATGAATTGTAGGTGTAGTGGGCTGTCAGATGAGCAGATGAGAGTTGAGTCATCTGCACACTGATTAAGGCAAGCTTACTGAGAGGAGGTATATAGATTATTGATGAAAATGTTAAAGAGCAGTGGACCAAAAATATAGCCTTGAGAAACATCTGTTTTAACTATGAGAAACAGAAAGAGAGAAAGAGAGAGAGAGAGAAAGAGAGAGAGAGAGAGAGAAAAGAGAGGCATATCATTGACTGATATCTTTCATGGACATATAAGACAGTGTCAAAGGCTTTTTAAAGATCTAGAAAAACACAACAGCAAACTTTCCTTGGTCTCTAGATTTATTAATGGTGTCAGAAAACTTTAGGAGAGCTGTAGTGTGGTATGGTCCGGTCAGAAACCATACAGTGTTGGGGTTAGGAGATCATTTTTTAAGAGTTACCGAAGGAGTTGTTAATGAACACACTGTTCAAGGATTGTAGGAAGGGGGACAAGATGGCAGTTGGCCTAAGGTTAGAGATTTCAGAAGAGTTATCCCTATTATGAAGAGGAATAATAAAGATTTTTTTCCATAGGGCAGGTATATCAGCATCTTGCATAGATCTGTTGATGAGAATTGAGATGGGGTATGCAGCAGAGTCTGCACCAAGCTTAACGTACTCAGCAGGGACATCATCGCCAGAAAAAGAACAGGGTTTCAATGTACTAGTGGAGACAGGTTAGAGGTTAAAGGTAGGGATGTCAGAACTAGTACATTTTAATGTTGGTTAAATGGTTGGGGAAAGTTAGAGGTAAGAGGGGTTTTGATGGCGGTGAGGAAAGTGTTAAATTTGGTTACTGTTTCTGAGGCAGATAAGTCCAGTTATTGGTTTGTTGATGAAAGAAGGCTATTAATTGTGGAACTGACATAATGAAATACCTTCTGGCCATTCTGAATAATACGTTAACCTTCTAAACATGCCACATCCAGTCACCCAGGTAGCTAAGCATACTATAAAATGTGAATAAGATGCTATGTGTGCTGCTTCTAGGGCAGCCATCACTGGTTCATTTTGAGGAGACATGCTTGGATAATGCTTCAGCTCCTAACAGAAAATGTCAGAGTTCAGCTATTAAATTGTTATTTAGATAAAGACTTATTATTTGGGAATCCTTCTGCAGATGATTTCAAAAAGATGGATAAGAGACGAAATCTTAAGTAAGGTATAAAACAATTTTTGACTATTCTTGCCAAGTCTCCACTCCTCACTCTAGCCTTCTACTTCAGAAATTTGCTGGAAAGCTATAGATCTCTTTGCTTTCCAGTCTGGGAATCTATAACAAGTTTTTGGATGCCAAGAATCATAACAATTATTACCAATTCAAATAGGCATCCTTTCTTACACTCACAGGAGTACCACAGATTACCAAAGGCCAACACCACCTTATTTTTTTATTCTTTTTAGACTTATTGCTTCAGGGGAAATTAAAACCAATTCCTATAGATCAGTGGGGAAAAGGTTTTTATTATAGACATTTTCTGGTACCCAGAAAAGAAGGGAACGTGGAGACCTGTTATAGACCTCTCTCAATTAAACATCTTCATACATGTGCCAAGGTTCAAACTGCTAACTCATCAAATCTTTTTCCACTACTTTCTCCACAAACTCATTTGGTCAGTCTAGATCTAAATATTTAAAGGATGCTTATCTTCACATTTCCATTCAGAGGAATCTTAGAGGATTATGTTTTCAGTTTAATTCTTTACTATTTGGACTCTGTAATGCTCCAAGAGTCTTTACCAAGACCCTGTCCCAGTAATAGCTTACTGCAGGCACCAAGGTATTCATATTTTTCATTGCTTGGATGATTGTCTTATTCAAGCTTCATCCAGGCAAGAAGTGTAAACAGCTTTAGAATTTACCAGAAATGTCCTTCAGCTTCTCAGATCTACACTGAACCTAAAGTCATCCATGGATCCCACTCACAGAGTGATTTTCCTGGAACGTCTCCTAGGTACCTCTGTAATGACTACCTTCCTTTCACTGATAAGGTGCAGGCTTATCAAATTATTTCCTAAATTTGTCAAAACAACAAATGACTTCAGCAAGGGAATTTCTCAGGACAGTAGGTTTCATGGCCTCATCCGTCTTGATGATTCATCATGCCAGACTCCACATGAGGAAGATGCAGTGGTATCTCAACAGCGTAAGTGCCCAGCTCTCCCAACTTCCCACTCAGAGAGTCACATTGATCTTTTTTGTTAGAAAGGAATCACTGTGGTGGACCAAACAAGTTGAATCCAACAAGGAAGCTCCTGTCACCTCTCCAAGCCCTTATCAGAGTGTTGCCACAGATGCTTTAAAATTTTCTTGAGGAGCCTATTCCCAAGACATCAAAGTAATGGGACATCAGTTTCCAAGAGATGTTTACTCTTATTAATACCCAAACCAACTCTGGACTCCAGGATGTTACAGGTCATGAAAGATAACACCACTATGATGTGGTACATAAGCAGACGGGGGGAAACCGCTCACTTGCAGACTAGCCTTGGTGTTCTAGGATTTAACCTTTGAGCAGAAGCTATTCTTTCAGGCATCATACATTCCTTCATATAGTGTCAGATCCAGGACAGTCCCTCAAGCGTGGATGATATTCCAAGAGTTTTTTTTCTGCAAATGGTCCACCAGTAAGGAATCCTTCAAGTACATCTTTTTTTTCTTCCAAACACAACAGACAACTAAATCAGCTCTGTCCCAGGGCTCCTTGCAAAGAGGTCTGATAGACAGATGACTTTTTAATTTCCCGGGCAGGGATATTTCTGTATATATTTTGCCCCCTTTCCTCTCATTTCCAAGGTTTATCAGAAAATAAGGAAGGAGCTTCCAACATACATACATTAGCTCTTCCTTCTAATGCAAATATTAAAGGCAGTCATCAGTAATTACCAGACAATATGAACTTGCTTGCACAGGAGATGGGATCATTGGTTCATTCAAATCTTCAGAATCTAAATCTGACAAATAGAATGACAGGTTTTTAGTTCCATTTAGGATTACTTATTTTGCAGCTCAGCTTTCCTATGGTTATTTACAGTCAAGAAAACCTGCTACCAGACCTTTCAACCAATCGGGGACAAATTTCAACAGAATCAGGGACAAGTCAAGAAAAAATCAGGGACAATCAGGGACACTTTTAAAATATTAGTGCTATTAACTTGAAACATTGACAGAATCAGAGCATATGAATTAATACACATTTTCTGAAGTAAAGGAAGTCTATAACTTAATTATTGTCATTATTCATTAAGTGTAATTCACCACCTTTCCTCCAAAAGTCACTAGTTTTAGGAGGGATTAAGAGGGACAGAGCTAAAATTTGAGTCAAAATCAGGGACAGTTGAGAGGTATGCCTGCTACTAGGAAATCTTATTATCTAAATGGAAAATATTTCCTCTTTGGTACCAAAACAAAGGACAAGATTTTTTACAAGCAGAGGCATCCCACATTCTGCATTACCTGTGTGAATTAATCAGTTTTGTCTTAGTGTACACTTCATTCAATGTACATCTTACAGGCATTTCTGCCTGCATGCCTCAGGATTCTCCCTCTACCTTGTCTTTTTCAGGTTAAACAGTTTCTAAATGTAGTACTTCATATAAGACCACCCAAAAAAAGTGTGGCTTCTCCATGGAATTTAAATTAATTATGTCATTGGAAAGCCATTTCAGGATCCATTTGAACCAGCAGCCTGCTCTCTAAAATTTCTTAACCTGGAAGACTGTTTTGTTGGCAGTCTTGACGTCTGTTAGAAGGATTTCTGAGTCACAGGCCCTTATGTTTATTCGGTCTTTATTTTGTTTCACAAGGACAGAGTGAGTCTCAGAATCAACCCTTCCTTTATGTGAAAGGTAGTCTCTGAATTTACCCTAGCCAACAATTCAGCTCTCTTCTTTTTACCTCAACCCCCAAAATAAGGAAGAAAAATTCTTCTTGGATGTGTAACTACTTAAGAAAATCAAATCAATTTTTGTTTTTTATGACAAAAAGAAAAAGCGACAGCCAGTTTCTTAACAGATTGTGTCTAGGTGACTTTTGCTTTCTGTTCACTTCTGTTATTCATGGTAAGAGCCTACTAAAATATATAAAAGCGCACTCTTCAAGGGCACTTGCCATCTCAGGAGCATTCTTGAAAGGAATGGACTCCAGGGCAGCTTTAGAAACTGCTACTTGGTATGGGCTATTTATTTATGAGTCTGTTTGTCTGTTTGTTAGCTGGGTAAGTGGCTGGACTAAGGACCCTTGGCAGACAGGAAACAGGCCCAAGGCACAGACTGCATATAAAATTAACAGCAATGCTTACACAAGGACATTTCAGTGTATCATCATTACAATTTGAGTATTCCAACAGAATACACTATAGAACATATACATGCACACATATATACATGTATGCACAAACACACAGACACAAAGTCACACGCAGAAACATAGAAAAGCTAAGGTGGCAGAAACAGTATGGTTTAACTTGAAGTAAACAGCAGTATGCAAAGTTGTTTAAAAAAATCAGTAACACCAACACACTTAATTGCATGGAGGTTAAACCTGTAGAGGTGGATCTAGTAAACTCTGGGTTTGACACTTGCATTTGTTTGCAATTGTCTGATGTTCCAGTAGTTTAGCCTTAAATTCTGCTAGACTTTCTTCTTTTTATTGATCACCAAAAAGTTCATATGGCAGTTTCACAGAAGACCAGTTAACCAACTGACAGTCTGAAAAGAGGTATTGTGATGGGTAGTGAGGTTTGATTATTTGATCGTAGCGTGATGATGTGAACTAATTTATAATGTATACAATAGAAAGGAAAGTACTTCAGTTGAAGAAGTTTGAATATCAGGTTGGAAATCATAAACTAATCTTGGCAGTATTAGTGGACTAACAAATCTTGTTTTGAAGAGTGTATTCAAGTTTTGGCATCACTATAATGACCCCCATCACTTGTGTAACCTCAAACATGAATATTCTACAGTGTTCATAGATTACATTCAGAAATATATCCACTACCTTCTGCATGTGTTCCTTAAGTGACAGCAAGCCATATACATTAATATGTATAGTTCTGGGCCTGTTAATGAGCAATAAATCACATATTCTGCATATGACCTTTCGTCTGATGCAATTAAAGTTGTGAAAGCCAAAATGGCATAAGGTGTCTTTAGAACAAGTAGGAAATCTGAGAGTGGTAATGACAAGTTCTCTAGAAGGTTTGGGAGTTTTAAATGAAAAATGTGAACTACAGATACTGGGGGTAAAGAGGAACAAAACAGGGTACGACAAACAACTGAGTCGAATGTTAATACCTTATGATAAAGGTACAGAAATGTTGTACCCAGAATGAAAGGATCCTTTGTAAATCACCAAACTAATAGTATACAACAAGCATGCCTAAATGAGAAGAGACACAATACCCACTTTCAAATCCAAAGGAGCCACTCACTTGTACAACTTATATTTGAGCAAATGCATTAATGTGAATAAATATTGCTGGAAAAGACATTTAGAAGTCAGTGGCCTTGCTCTTTCCCTAACATGGTTTCATCCCACATTCCAAAGACATGCAGTAGGTGGCTTGGACACTCTAAATTGGCCATAGGTGAGAGTGTGTGTGTGCAAGTGAGTGGTATGAATAAAGTACCATGGCAGGGCTAGCCACCCGGCAGTGTAAACCTTGGCTCGAGATGATTGTCGCTGCTGAAGTGACACCCCAACCCCATGTGCAAAATGGGAAAAGGATGGATGCATGGATGGTGGATGTACACACACACACACACACACACACACACACACACACACACACACACACACACACACACACACACACACACACACACACACACACACACACACACACACACACACACACACACACACACGCACACACAAGCAGTTGGAGGTGTAGGGTCTTCACCTACATTGGGATGGGGGGCTTGCTTGCTGCAAAAAAAATCTTTATCTCTGAAAGGCTTTTTCATTGATATGGATTCAGAGAAACAACACTCACTAACATTGCTGTCAGTGAGTTAATAGGATTCCACCATTGTTCGAACAAATTAAATTGTCTTGTAAGGGACTGAAGATTCTCACTACTCACTCAACCTGGTGTGTGTATCCTTTCTAGGTTTGTACTGCTGTCTAGTCTAATAAGTAGACATTCCTCCTAATGGTTATATCCTGCATGGAAATTTCATGTGCTGCAAAACCTCACACATATCCGTAACACATTCTTTGCTACCAAGGACCACTGTTTTCACTTTACATGCATGACTGCTTTATTTCTCCTGTTAACTGTATGGCCATTGGCATGACTTAATATATGTGAATAAGCCTACGAGTGACTTTGTAAATTAGCTTATTCATAGACCATTCTGCAGTGAATTAACTGATGGATAATTTGTTAGTTTCTTATCACTTATTTGTCAGCAAAAAGTAGCAATTTAAGGGGGGATTATGCATAGTATAGATTATTTATTTGGCATCTAATAAATCTTATTATAGAAAAGCTGCATTTCTGTAGGAGGAGTGCTTAATGCATTTGGGCACTAGACTGAAATTAATTGCTGCAGAGCAGGAGTATTAACTGATTTGTGTGTGTGTGTGTGTGTGTGTGTGTGTGTGTGTGTGTGTGTGTGTGTGTGTGTGTGTGTGTGTGTGTGCTATTCATAATAACTATTGTTTTGTTGTGTAAAATACAGCTCTGTTTTTTACTGTTGCATCTGCACTTTAAATATTTATTAAATACATTATGAAATATCACTACAGTAGAAGGTTACACCCTCTTTTTATTGTCTTTCAACAGCTCCAGTAGGTGGACCACGAAATCTTCTAGTATACAATGCTACTTCAAGTTCACTGACTACAAAGTGGGATCATGCACCTGGAAGAGTACAGCGGTACAGAATAACTTATGAACCTGTATCAGGAGATACCCCACCAATGACGGTAACTAGAAACTAAACAATAAATAAGTAACATAGTGCAAAATGCACATAGAGGCAACTTCCGTTTATTATTTTTATAAGTTTAAGTGCATATTTATTTAATAAAAAATCATCAAAGGTTCCTTGCAGCATAAATTCAATGACAAGAACACAAACTAGGTATTTTAGCATTGAGGAGAAGTAAAAAACAAACAAAAAATTCAGTCACTGAAAGCCCAGCAGTATTTGCAATTTTAACACAATTTGCCTCCCACATAGGAAAACATTGCACACTTACCCTTCAGGATAACTGCTCCACATTCTTTATCATTTAGGTAGGTAGCTTCTCCAAACAAATTCTAAGCAGCCTGTCTTTCCTTTCAGCTT
>NC_056725.1:904763707-904808707 GCF_019279795.1 Protopterus annectens | reverse complement strand
GTACCCCCACAAAAACACACATTTCATTTTATTCTGTTTCATACCTCAGGTCCATCAGTGAATTGATGAAAGGGGATGAGAAGACGAAGAGTAAAAAAAAAATATTAAGCTATTTATGGTAGATGAGGATGTTCACATATATTTGTCAGTTTTGCTGAATAATTTGGATTTTTTTTGCATCAAGTGAGAGTGGATTGACTTTTTAAAAGAGACGACATTGTTTAGTTGATGTCTTCAGACAGAGAGATCCAGCAAGCAGGAACAAGTTTGGAGAAGGTTCTGTCAATGTTTCAAGTAACTGTAAAGTCTACTATCAAAACTTCATAGTGATCAATTTAAGGTAACAGTTAACCATCCAGAACAACTGTTTCCAATTCTGGAATTTTCTCACTTAGACGCAGACCAGTGTCTATTACATTTTTACAATTTATTTCTTCAGTTAGCTCCCATCCCATAGGAGGAGGTTCAATTCTTCATTCATCTCATCCTGCACAACTTGTTATGAGCAGATTTACGTACACACTACCAGAGGTACACCATTTCAAAATCTCTCCCCTTCTGTAGCAACACTCAATTTCCAGCTTGCCTGCTTTCCTTCAAGTCTAACCTTCACATGACTCTTTAGCCCTGATCCTTCTCTTTATTAAATTTCACACACTGTCTCCTGGTCTTGTGTGGTAGCACCCCCATCAGTCTTCCATTTCCTAATAAATATCACTTCCCTTTACCGAGCTGGGATAATGTCTGCTTTTTCTATTCCCTAAAGCAACAGTTTCTGTGTCAGACTTACCTCCTTCCCAGCTATCCTGAAGGTCAAAGTGTTAAAGTGTTTAAAAAAAAAGAAGAAATTCTTTCACTTTATAAAGTAAGCTGGCCAAGCCCACTCTACAGTGTTGCATGATTTTTTCTGAGTGAATTAGTCAAATCACAACACAGAGGAGTTCAACCAAGTTTATCAATTGGGAGAATGAGGTGTTATTGCAAGCTGCATGTATGCATGTCATGTTTATCCTGGATAAAGGGAAAACTAAAAAAAAATTCTGGCACCTGAAGTGACATGGTATGGTGCAAGGAGGGGACATAACAGGGTTCTAGTACAGGTGTGTTTCAGTGTTACTGATATGATGTTGTATGCCAAGTCCAAGACCCAAGATACTGACAGGGACAGGTCACTGAAGGTGGACCACCAACACAGAAGCAGCTCACAGAAGTAGAAGAGTTCTAGTGTCCTTTCTGGCATGAGTGAGTATCCGCTCATAACTGGTGGCTTGAATATGGGAGCTGTGCTGGTAATGACTGCCTGGGAGTTTCTAGGGGATGCACCAATTTGTAGTAATGGGTGCACATCCATATTGTACACTGACTGACATGTGAGATGGACTTATTCAGTACAACACCTCTGTATATCAGTTCTCTATGTAAGTCAGGGCTGCAACTGTAACAGCCTGCAGCACACAATATGTGTGTGCCCATATGCTAGTCACAGAAATGTCATTTCTCAGTACCTGTGCTACAGGTTGGGGTGAGATATATGTGACAATACTATCACAAATATGTTATTTTTATGGGTTCACAGCTTCCACTGGTGGAGAGCCCAGCACAACAGGATGGTACATGGTTGATTTCAGTAAGTCATCTGTGGCTGCTGATCATGGCATGATGCATATGGCACAGTCAGATGTGATAGTAGCACTGTCAGCAACTCTAATTTTGGAGAGAACATGCACATCTCCACATATAAGGTGCCTGTGGAAGAGCAGGATGGACTTCCAGCATCACCAGTGATTAGCACTAGATGTCATATCAGTGTAAGCTTTACCCAGGCTACATAGGAGTCACTAGGCCTCAGATGTGTGAACACTCACTATAGGAGAGAGGCGTGTTGGTGGCCTCTGCCACTATGACTCCAAGTCATTCCATGACTTGAATACCACAGCTGGCATCAGTCAGCAGATGTACAGTTTAGTGAACCACGCACACACACACACACACACACACACACACACACACACACACACACACACACACACACACACACACACACACACACACACACACACACACACACACAACAGCTACATGCACCATGGTAGAGATAGTGAATGTGCTGCGTGTACTGCATAAGGAGTGAAGAATGACCTGCAACATTTGTAAACTGACTTGATGTATAAGGACTTGCAACAAACAAGCATGTTCAGTTCACTGATAGTCCACATGACATCCATTGGTGCATTGATGGTAAGATGGCAGTGGCCATTCATTGGGCCTCTGCAGGCCATGCTAGCCATGGCTGTGCAAGGTACTGGATGCAAGCAGGATGGTCACCGGCTTGACTTATACAGCTGACAAACACCATTCCAGAGACTGCCTCACTGGCCATGGCAGCCACCACCCTTTGATTGGCCAATCTCACAATCAATACTGATAGCCAATGGAGTGCCACACCTAGCCATGATCTTTGTTTGGGTCACATATGCCATCTGTTTTTTTGATTTTTGACATGGGGTGACACATTCATAGGTTCATTGGTTCATAGGTAGGTACTAGGCTAGTACAAGCCCAGCCAAAAAGGTACCCTGGCTTTTGCCACCCAAGAAAATTATTTTCCTGTGCCACTGTCGAGCAGAGCCACAGAAGTGATCCCTGGAGTGAATTTCCTATTTCCCATCCAATCATCAAGATTTTTCTTGAAGAGTGCTAATGAGGAGCTTTGTTTGATATAGATAGGTAGTTTATTCCAGAGTATGGGAAGTCTCTGGGACAGGAATCTATCCCTCCGGCATGTTCTATTTATTGTGGTGACAAGGTTTAGGTCCCTGGAGCGTGTAGCTCGGAGGGATTGGGATTTCTTTAAGTGGAGCATGTCCAACAGTTCTGAGTTTGACATAGCTTTGTATGTTAGGCAGAGATCACCTCTGAGTAGGTGATATATGACGGAGTAAAGCTGGTGTTTTTTGAGACGGTCTGCGTAGGGCATCTGTTTGAGGCCAGTAATCCTCTTTGTGAGGTATTTCTGTGGCCTTTTCAGTTGTAGATGTCTTGTGAGGTACATACCAAAAGGGGCACTGTACTCTATAATGGGTCTAATGAGTGATGAGTAGAGGGGAACAATGACCTCTTTTTTAGTGGATGAGAAACCTTTTTTGATGAGGTGTGCCATGTAGAAGGATTTCCTGACTACTGTGGTGATGTGATTATCAAAGGATAGACTACTGTCCACCTGTGTCCCAAGGTCTCTTATCACACTTTCAGTGTTTGTATACTACCACCTATGTTGTAGTTCATGGGTACAGAGTTTTTACCAAAGGGGATGACAGCACACTTTTTGACATTGAGCTTGAGGCCATGGCTTTGACACCAGGCATCTGTCTCAGTGAGGCCCTTTTGTAGGATGTCCACATCATTAGGAGTTTCGATTATGGCTCCTAGTTTAAAGTCATCTGCAAACTTCATTAGCCGAAGACCTTCTGTGTTAGCCTGTACTTCAGATACCAAACAGGAGAGGACCCAGGACTGAACCCTGTGGTACTCCACTTATCACTGGCCTGAAGTTGGATTTGGAGTCTGCTACTTTCACAGTGTGGGTTCTGTCAGTGAGCCAGTTGGCAACCCATCTTGTGACATAGGGATTTATACCTAGTTTAGTGAGTTTACCTATAATTTCAGAGTGGGGGATGGTGCTGAATGCCTTGGCAAGATCTAGATAGGCTGTGTGAACCACCTTACCCTCATCTACGGCTTTGGTGACATGATCTGCCTTTTACAAACCCGAACTGGGTGGGTTCCAGAGTTTGGAGATTACCAATGTCTTTGTTTATATGTTCCATGATGTTTCGTTCCATGGCCTTGCAGACCAGGCTGGTCAGGCTAATGGGGTGGTAGTTCCCATGGTCCATGGTGGCTCCCCCCTTGTGGAGTGGGATATCCGTCGCTGTGCACCCTTCAGCGGGCACAAAGCCTGAGGTGAGGCTATGATTGAACATGGTGCTTAGGTGGGGTGCCAGTTCAATCTGTAGTTTATGTAGAACGCAGCCTGGGATGTTGTCAGGCCCCATGGATGCTGTGTTCTTGGCTTTGGAGAGTGTGGTTTTTACCTGTGCAGCCATGATTACAGGAACTTTCCATTCTTTCGGTATAGAGATGGGCCCTTTAGGGGGTGAGAGGGGGGTAAAGTTAGCACTAAACCTATCTGCCAGGATGTTGGCAATATCAGTTGGGTCTATATATTTAGTGCCATTGTGCTGTAACTCAGAGCAGATCTGAGTGTTGCCATTGAGATTCTTGACATATCTATAGAATGCTTTGTGGTTGTCTTTAGAATCAGTGGTGATTTGTTTTCATAACTAGCTTTGGAGGATTTTAACAGGCATCACAGCTTCTTACTGAGGCTGACCAGGGAGTCCTCCACTCATGGAATTTTTGTCTCCTTTGCAACAGTTTATTTCTTCTGTTGTACAGTTTGTTTATGGCAGGGGACCACCAGGTTGGCTTCCCTTTTTTGGAGGATAGCGTCTTGATTCTGTTTGGGATAGCATGATCCATACACTAGTGTAAGTGCTTATAAAGTGCAATTGTGTAGGATTCAGTAGTCATAACTGTATTGTCCATCTGCATGGGTGTCATGAAGTTCACCACTTCTGTCTTAAGAAGCATGAAGTTGGCTTTGGAGAAAAGTTTTACCGTGGTTTCCTTAATGAGGGGTGGAGGCAGGATGTGGATATCTAGGGTGATTAGCGTATGGTCGGATCGGACCAATGAAGCATTGACTTCAGGTGTGGAACACCGGTCACTCATGTTGGTAATGACTAGATCTAGGATATTGTTGCCCCTGTTGGGGGTGTGGTTAAGTTGATTCAGAGCATTGGAGTTTATGAATTCCAGAAAACTCTGAGCGAAGAAGTAGGTACATGAGTAGTTTTCCCAGTTAATGGTGGGGTAGTTGAAATTGCCCATTATTAGGATGTTTGGTTGAACCCTAATATTTTCCAGTACATCAAGAAAAGAGGAGTGGAAATCCTGGGGTATGGTGGGGGATCTGTAGCAAGCTACAATTTGTATTGCAGTTTTTGCCCAGAGTTAGTTGCACTTGGATAACCTCGGATGCATTATGCTGAGCAACTAGCCTGGAGGTGTGGATATCCTTAATGAATATGGACGCACCTCCACCTTTAGTGTTCCGGTCCAGGTTACATGGCCGAAACGTGTGGTATGAGTTATAGTCTGGTAGTGCAGGGGTGCTCTCTGGAGTCTTGAACCAGGTCTCAGTCACTGCACAGATATCGATGTTCTCCATTTTAAGGAGTGCCTCGAGTGAGTGCATTTTGAGATTTAGACTTCTAGCATTGAGTAGCATCACCCTCAGTTTTTGCTTGCCTGTTCCTGTTACGGTGGTAAATTTGTCATTTAATCCTTGCCTAAAAAAGGCACTATAGGGGCGGCAAGAACCTTAGCCAGTATCCGGAATCACAGGGTGACAGGTGCAGGCCATCTCTGGCAAAGCATCGTGATCTGTTGACCATGTCATCCCAGACAGACAAATACAGGGATCCCTTTAGAATGACACCAGAAACCTTGTGTTTCCTTTACATGTTCCCAAAGTACTACACCATTCCTAACACAGAATGCTCTGAAGCTGTAGTGACACATGGTAAACGTGGCCAACATTGCAACATGTTGACTTCACTCCACTACTGGAGGATGTAATCCCTGACTCCTCCCAACCTGCTACCCATTAGAGAGGCTATAACTTCGACTACCCAAGACCCTTACCTATATTATAGCATTGGCATCAGCACTCATTGTGCCTACAGCATGTGTGCTGTCTTTCCTGTCCTCTGGTCTATAAGGACACTGTAATTCATAACCTGGGTGTGATAATGCTTTTGTTACCTGCATCATGGCCCTTAGCTTTGGACCAAACACTGCCACCTTGCCTGTACTGAAACATAATTTTGCCTGCTCTGCCTTGCACGGGATACTGCTGCAGCTGGCTCCCCCAACAAGTCTGATCCTGTTTCTTTATCTGCTGCTGCAACAGGTACTTCTGGCAATACTGCAGTGTTTCCAATTTATATCTGCTTGCATATTACCATATTGTGTAACACCATCCACATGCAGATTTCATTACATTTCCAGAAAGAATAGATCCAGATGTTGGGTGAGGGGTAGATCCAGATGTTGGGGGGGGGGTAGAAAAAATAAACTCATGTACTTTTAAATCATAAACTTGAAAGGATAATATTAGCCCTCATGTTGGACTTGAACCCAAGAACCCCTGTGTACTGGACTTGAACCCAAGAACCCCTGTGTACTGTGCTGGACTAACAAGAGCCTCTGACCAAATAGGTGTTGAATTTTCCCTTAAAAGCTTCATTCATTTGGCTAGGAGAACTCCAGCATGGTGATTAAGCTCAAATTGCAAGCACACACACGCATCCAATAACAGCCCTCTGTTTAGGCACTGTTAGAATCACATAAGCTATTAGCTCTTATTTGGGACTCGAACCCAAGGTCTCCAGCACTGCAGCTTAACCAGCAAGAACTTTTCTGTAGGTTGGTGTTGAGTTGGTTCCTGACTGGTAAGACTCAGCGGACATAGAAGCTTTGAACAGAATGGTAAACGCATTGGCTTGTTTTTAGTTTTTAGTTACGCGGTAGACAGATGGAACCCAAGAAAGTCAAACTGAGAGCTTCAAATTACAGGTTATTTGCTGCTAATTGCCTGCACTCTGTTTTATTGGGTCATTAATTTCAGAGTGGTTAGTTCTTGCCAGCAATGAAAAATATCTGGAATTCAGTCACTTCTTGAGTTTTCAGTCACAGTGCAAACAGTCAAGTTGTTGATCAAATAGTTGAAAGTGCTAAACACAAATTATTTTAACAGTTAGTTTGCCAAACACATAATTCAGTATGGCTTCTAAGACAGAGAAAAATATTAAATCACTTCCATGGGGAAGGACTGTTGAGTATTTAGGAACCAGTGGACCATATAATCTAAGATTGTCTGGAAATGTATTTCTTTGAATCTGTGACCAAAATAGTAGTCTCTGATGGCCCACCTGCAAAGTGTTAATAAAGTATCAGAAAAATTAACACCATCACTACAGGGTTAGCAAGATGCCACACTGAGTTAGAAAAAATGCATTACATGGTATTCAAGTTAACAGTAAACAAAGTTTGAAGTAATAAAGGAAGAAGCTAATGCATAAATACTGCCAAGGTACTGAGAGGGATTGTTTGTAAAGCCTATGTATACAACATTGCAGTGGGACTTGAAAGAATTATGATCCCCTAGGTCACAACCTAAAACAGGGGAGAAAGACAGCACATGATAAAATGAGGAGATGGAACATAACAAGGCTGAAAAAAAAATTAAAAATCTATCAGAATGTCAGAACAGTTTTAGGTGCCAGACAAAAGGCAAAAGTCCTCCACTATATTAGAGTGTATTGATCTCCAGCTAGAGATATGTATTCATATCCCATTTCTGACAGGAGCATTTTGTTAAATCTGACAATTAAGACAGAGGAACAATGCTATGAGCTACTAACCCTCTGAGGTATTAATGAGCTGCTTGGTACAAGGTTTGATTCCCTCAGCCTTCAGTTGCCTACTGTGTGACCCTAAGTAAGTCACTTAACAAGACATTGCTTTGGGGCAATTAGGAATTTGGGCTAGGTTTCTTAATGGATTCCTGGACTGCATGCCTAGCCAATACCTTCGAACCTATAATTCACCTCACTTAGGGTGGAAGTAGAGAGTGACAACTTAGGTTCATAGATTTGCACTAGGCTATACAAGTCTAGCCATAACAATTCCCTGGATATTTCTTCCCTCAATATTTTCTTCCTTGGACCCCTGTCTAGCAGGGCAACTGACGTGATCCTCGGGGTGAATTTCCTATCTCCCATCCAATCCTCAAAGTTCCTTTTTAAGAGGGCCAAGGAGGCGCTCTGCTTGACATGTATGGGCAGTCTATTCCAGAGTATGGGGAGTCTGTGGGTCAGGAACCTATCCCTCCAGCATGTTTTGTTTATTGTGATGACAAGGTTTAGATCCCTGGAGCGTGTGGCTCTGAGGGATTGGGATTTTTTAAGTGGAGCATGTCCAACAGCTCAGGGTTTCACATGGCCTTATATGTTAAGCAGAGATCACCTCTGAGTAGACAATGTGCCACAGAGTATAGCTGGAGTTTTTTGAGACGGTCAGTATAGGGCATCTGCTTTATAGGTTCATAGGTTCATAGGTTCATACTAGGCTATCTGCCCGAGGGCATTTACAAGCCTAGCCCATAGTTTTGTGGCTTACGCCACCCCTTTAGTATGGGGAACTATACCCATTATTTTGCTGTGCCTCTGTCGAGCAGTGACACTGAGGTAATCCCTGGTTTATATCTGCGATCTCCCATCCATTGGTCAAGATTTCTCTTGAACAAGGCCAGCGAGGTGCTCTGCCTCACATATACCGGGATTTTATTCCACAGCATAGGAGTCTTTGGGTGATGAATCTATCCCTCCAGCATGTCCTATTAATAGCCGTGTCAGGTTTAAGTCTCCGCCCTTGTGGCTCTGACAGATCTAGATTTTTGAGGTGAAGCATATTCATCAAATCTGGGTTTGACATGGCCTTGTATGTTAGGCAAAGGTCACCTCTGAGCAAGCGGTGGCGACTGAATAGAGCTGGAGTTCTTTCAGTCAGGCAGCATAGGACAGATGTTTGAGACCCTTTATCCTTTTGGTGAGGAACTTTTGTGGCCTCTCCAGCTGCTGCAAGTGTCGGGTCAGATACATTCGAATGGGGCATTGTACTCAATCATTGGTCTGATGAGTGATGAGTATAGGGAGACTATGACCTCCCTTGATCTAGATGAGAATCCCTTCATGATAAGGTGGGCAATGTAGAAGGTCTTCCTAACTACTTTAGCTACATGGGTGTCAAATGACAGACTACTATCAACCTGGGTCCCCAGGTCCCTGATAACTACTTCTGTGCTCAGTGGATTGCCACCTATTTGGTAGCTAGGGGTAACCTTGTTTTTCCCGAAGGGTATGACTATGCATTTTTTGGCATTTAACTTTAGGCCATGGCTCTGGCACCAGTTATCCATTTCTGTGAGACCCTTCTGAAGGATATCTGTGTCAGATGTGTTTTCTACTATGGCCCAGTTTGCAGTCATCTGCAAACTTTGTCAGCCATAACCCTCCTGTGTTTGCTTGTACTTCAGAAAAGTAGATGCCAAACAAGAGTGGGCCCAGGACTGAGCCCTGTGGTACACCACTTGTGACAGGCTTTGAGTCTGACATGGCGCCAGCAACTCTGACCCTGTGGGTTCTGTCAGTCAGCCAGTTTGCAACCCATCTTGTGATGTATGGGTTAACATTTAAGCTGATGAGTTTTTCAATGATACCCGAGTGGGGTATTGTATCGAAGGCCTTCGCCAGATCGAGGTAGGCTGTCAATGGCTTTGGTGACTGTTTCGAAAAAGTCAACCAAGTTTAGAAGGCATGATCTGCCTTTGACAAAGCCAAACTGGGATGGATCCAAAGTCTGCAAATTCCCTATGTCTTTATTTATGAGGTCCATTATGATCCTCTCCATGGCTTTGCAGATAAGGCTTGTCAAGCTAATGGGCCGGTAATTTCCAGGGTCGGTGGAGGCACCGCCTTTGTGAAGTGGGACCACAGTTGCAGTGCGCCACTCCTGGCACGTATCCAGAGGTAAGACTATGATTAAACAGCTGTCCTAGCTGTGGGTTTAATTCCTCGTTGAGTTCGTGGAGCACACAGCCGGGGACACCATCAGGTCCCATGGATGGTGTGTTTCTGCTTTGCAGTGAGCAGGTCTCACTTGGGCGTTGGAGATGTTTGGGGGCTGCAATCGCTTGGTATAGATATCTCTCCTTTTGGGGAGGGGAGTTTGCACTGAACCTGTCAGCCAGTATGTTGGCAATGTCTGTAGGATCAGTAATCTTCACATCATTTTGAACTAGTTCTGAGCATATCTGGGAGTTTCCTCCCAGGATTCTAACATAGCTAAAGAAGGCCTTATGATTGTCTTTTGAGTCTTTAGCTATTTTTCTCTCAAAATTTGCTTTGGATGATTTTATGAGAGCTCTTAGTTTTTACTTATAGTGATCAAGGGTGTCTTACCTTTTAAGGATTTTGCTCTATCTTGTAGTAGCTTCCTCCTTTTGTTGTAGAGTTTGTTTATGGCTGGGGTCCACCAGACTGGACGCTTGCCTTTGGTACAAAGAGTCTTTGTTTTGCTTGGGATTGCCTTATCCATGCAGTCCTGCAGGTGCTGGTAGAAGGCATTTGTAAGTGATTCAGCGGCTTGAGTACTGTTTTCCGCCAGCTCGGGGCCTTAAAGGAGACCACACTAGTCTTTAGAAGTGTGAAGTCGGCTTTGAGAAGTTCTTTACTGTGGTCTTTTTATTTCAGGTGGGGTGTGATGAGGACCTCCAGCGAGATTAGTTTGTGATCTGATCTCACCAGTGAGGGGTATACTTCGGTGTTGAGCATTGTGCTCCCATGTTCGTGATGATGAGATCAAGTATGTTTTCTCCTCTTGTGTGGATGGTGACTAGTTGTTCCATGGCATTTGAGTTTATGAATTCCAGGAACTTTTGGGCTAGGGTGTTTGGGCTTGAGTAGTGTTCCCAGTCTATATTAGGGTAATTGAAGTCACCTAGTATGATGGTGTTTGGTGATACATTTATCCCTCTAGTGTTTTCAGGAAGGCCATGTGAGGTTCCTGAGTTTGTGAGGGTGGCCTGTAACATGCTACAATTTGCAGAGCAGTCTTGCCTATGGTTAATTGCACCTGGATGGTCTCCGATGCATCGTGCTGCCACCAGTCTTGAGGTGTGGGTGTCCTTGATGAATATGGATACCCCCTCCTTTCTTGGTATTGTCCGGATTTTGGGGCGGAACGCATGATAAGAGGTAAAACCTGATAGTGCTGGGGTGCTCTCAGGAGCCTTGAACCAGGTTTCTGTCACTGCACAGACATCAATGTTCTCCATACTGAGAAGGGCCTCGAGTGCGTGCATTTTGAGATTTAGACTTCTGGCATTGAGCAGCATTACCCTTAGTTTTTTCCTTTTTGTGTTCTAGGGTGGTAGGTTTAGAATTTGAGCCTTGCCTAAAAAGGCACTATGGGGTGGCAAGAGCCTTTGCCAATATCCGGAATCTCAGGGTGACAGGTGCAAGCCGTCCCTTGAAGCAGCATGGCTTGTCCAGCATGTCATCCCAGGCAGACAGACATTGGATCCCCTTTGAATGACACCAGAGTTTAAGCCAATTGTTAAAGCTGATCATCTTATCTTTGTATTGTGGCATCATTCTTGGTGAAGGTAGGATACTGCTCAAGGTCAGGGTCATACCTGCCTGGGCTACATAATCAGAGAGCTCCTCAATGTCTCTTTTCATGTAGTCCAAGGAGGTACGTCTCAGGTCGTTTACACCAGCGTGGACAATGACTGAGTCGTATTTGTACCTGCTGTTGAGAGACCTGAGTGCTTGCGTTATGTGGTGGATTCTAGCGCCCGACAGGCAGCTTACTGTGACCTTATCCTTACTCAGTCTGGTGAGCGGGACGTCACTGTGTCTGACTATGGAGTCACCAATGACTAGTGTGTCTGGCATTGTGTTTGGCCTTAAGGGCTGTGACTGTTTGACACTCTGACTGTGAGGTCTATGTGTTGCAGGTGTTGTGTTCTGAGGTGGTGGTTGTTTGGGTGTCTGCTTTGGTGGCCTCTGCTGTTTTGGTAGATTTTTGATCAGAGCCGCCGAGTATGTCTTTGTGTGTTTATGTGTATGATTTGAGGTTGTGATGGTACTATGTGAGACTGGGTCTATAGTGTGTGTGGTAACCTTCTCCTCCTGACTGGTCTTGCCAGTCCTATGTTGAGAGAGCTCAGCCTCCAGTTTGGCCATATAGTTGCATCTCTCGCATGTATTTGTGTTTTGTGGGAGGAGGAGAGGGTTGTCTGTGTACATGAGGCAATTGTAACATTGCCTCAATATTCCCAGGTTCACCAGCTGAGCAGGAGAGGACACTAGCAACTGATCCCTCGACATGCTAGAAGGACTAGACAAAAAACTTTAAAAGAGATTCCGGGGACGTGGGTGACAGAGAAATGGGGTTTGCCTTTTGGGGTGCTATCTATAAGAGTGCCGTATCAAGGTAATAAGTACTGTAGGAGCAAGTGCTAGGTTTAACAGATAGGGAAAAGTCTACTTGGAGTCAAGTAGAGATGATCTTTTAGGTATTAGAGAAAGTGCTAGTAACAGGGATGCTTAAAGGTAAGATTGAAAAGAATGCACTCTGCAGTGTGCACTAGAGAAGTTAGATATGAAAGTAGGTAACTTGAGTTTTACCTGTTTAAAAGTTAAGGTTTAGTGGAGAGTTACTATTTTAAAACAGCAAGATGGACTGAAAGGGTGGTTACTTTTGTATTTTGGTACTATGAAATACTGTAGGATGGCCAATAAATTTAAATAATTGAAGGTGGGATTTCAAAAGTGATGGTTTTGTGATTACTCACATAAGCCAGTGAAAGTAGAGAGAAATGAGATATATGGTCAGATTAACATAAGAGGCGGGCAACTAGAAAGACAGTGGTATTTAACAAGACAACCTAAATGGGTGGGAGGGAGGAAAAAAATTCTGCCTGACTCAGAACAGAGAGAGCTGTGGTCTCTTTTGAAGTTTTAATATGCTGTTAAAACAGAATGCAAGCAAACACAAGGTAAAGAAAACAAACTACAGTATTCAAAATATAGAAAGGCAATACAGAAATACAAAAAATAACAGCAAACTAACCTTTCCTTCACAGCAAAGTGTAGCAGAGTCTGGATGAGCCTTTCTGGTAAAAGGCCTGTTATTATTTTAGTGAGGTATTTCTGCGGCCTTTCCAGCTGTTGGAGATGTCTTGTGAGGTACATACCAAGTGGGGGCATTGTACTCTATAATGGGTCTAATGAGGGATAACTACAGTGGGATGATGACCACCGTTTTTCTGGATGAAAAGCCCTTAGTGATGAGGTGTGCCACATAGAAGGATTTCCTGACTGTTGTGGCGATGTGGTTATCGAAGGTGAGACCACTGTACACCTGTGTCCCTAAGTTTCTCATCACACTTTCGGTGTTTAGTGTACTGCCACCTATGTGGTAATTCATGAGTACATGGTTTTTCCCAAAGGGGATAACTATACATTTCTTGGCATTAAGCTTGAGCCCATGGCTCTGGCACCAGGCATCTGTTTCTGTAAGACCCTTTTGTAGAATATCAACATCATTTGGGGATTCAATAATGGCTCCCAGTTTGCAGTCATCTGTGAACTTTGTTAGCCAGAATCCCTTAGTGTTGGCCTGTACTTCAAAGAAGTAGATGCCAAACAAGAGAGGTCCCAGGACTGAACCCTAAGGTACTCCACTTGTCACTTGTCTGGAGCCTGATTTGGAGTTGGCTACTTTTACAGTCTGGGTTCTGTCAGTAAGCCAGTTGGCAACCCATCAAGTGACGTAGAGTTTTATGCCCAGCTTAGTAAGTTTATCTATGATTTCAGAGTGGGGGATGGTGTAGAAGGCCTTGGCGAGGTTAAGATAGGCTGTGTGGACCACCTTACCCTCGTCCACAGCTCTGTAGACTGATTTGAAGAAGTCAATCAGGTTCAGGAGACAAGATTGTCCCTTCATAAACCCAAACTGGGTGGGGTCCAGTATTTAAAGGTTGCCAATGTCTTTGTTTATAAGTTCCATAATAATGTGTTCCACGCCCTTACAGATCAGGCTCGTCAGACTGATGGGACGGCAGTTCCCGGGATCCAAAGTGGATCACCCGTTGTGGAGTGGCATAACTGTAGCTGTGCGTCCCTCAGTGGGCACAAAGCCTGAGGTGAGGCTATGATTAGACATGGCACTTAGGTGAGGTGCCAGTTCATTTTGTAGTTCATATAGTACACAGCCCAGGATGTCATCTGGTCCCATGGATGCTGTATTCTTAGCTTTGGAGAGTGCAGTTTTTACCTGTGTGGCCGTGATTACTGGAATTTGGCAATCTTTTGGTATTGAGATGGGCCCTTTAGGGGGTGAGAGGGGGTGAAGTTGGCACTAAATCTATCTGCCAGGATATTGGCAATATCCTTGGGATCAGTATATTTAATGCCATTCTGTTGTAGCTCAGAGCATATCTAAGCATTGCCATTTAGATTCTTGCCATAACTATAGAATGCCTTGTGGTTGTCTTTGGAATCTTTGGCAATTTTACTTTCGTAACTAGCTTTGGAAGATTTTATGAGGGATCACAGCTTCTTACTGAGGCTGGTAAAGGAGTTTTTTGCTTCCTGGGATTTTCCTCTTTTCTGCAACAGTTTCTTTCTTCTGTTGTATAGTTTGTTTATAGCAGGGGACCACCAGATTAGCTTCCTTTTTTTGGAGGAGAGCGTCTTGGTTCTGTTTGGGATGGCACTATTCATGCACGAGTGGATGTGCTCGTAAAGTGCCTTAGTGTAGGATTCAGCAGTCGAACTTTCAGCTCCCGTCTGTATGGGTGTCATGAAGTTTGTCACTTCTGACTTGAATAGCATGAAGTTGGCTTTGGAGAAGTTTTTCACGGAGGTTTCCTTACTGGGGGGTGGGGGTGGGATGTGGATGATATGGGTGATTTGCTTATGGCCAGACCTGACCATGAGTAGGTGACCACTGGTGTGGAGCATCTATCTCCCATGTTGGTAATGACCAGGTCCAGGATATTGGAGCCACTGGTGGGACAATGGATTAGTTGATCCAGGGATTTGGAATTTATGAATTCCAAGAACCGTTGGGAAAAGTTATTGGTACCCAAGTATTTTTTCCAGTTAATGGCAGGGTAGTTGAAATCAACCAGTATTAGGGTGTTTGGTTGTATCTTAATATTTTCCAGTATGTTTAGAAAGGTGTAGTGAGAATCTTGGGGCATGGCTGGGGATCTGTAGCAAGCTACAGTTTGGATTGCAGTCTTACCTAGTGTTAATTGCACCTGGAGAATTTCAGATGCATTGTGTTGGGCAACTCGCCTGGAGGTGTGAATATCCTTGGTGAATATGGACACTCCTCCACCTTTAGTGTTTCGGTCTTGGTTTTGTGGCCGAAAAGTGTGGTAAGAATTGTAGCCTGGTATTGCAGGGGTGCTCTCTGGAGCCTTGAACCAGGTCTCAGTCACTGCACAGATATCGATGTTCTCCATTTTCAGGAGTGCCTCGAGAGAGTGCATTTTGAGGTTTAGACCTCTAGCATTGAGTAGCATTACCTTCAGATTTTGCATGCTTGTTTCTGTTACAGTGGTGGTTTTGTCCTTTAAACCTTGCCTAAAAAAGGCACTATAGGGGTGGCAAGAGCTTTAGTCAATAACCTGAATCCCAGGGTGGACAAGTGCAGACCATCTCTGGCAAAGCATCGTGATTTGTCGATCATGTCATCCCAGGCAGACAGATACTGGATCCCCTTTGAATGACACCAGAAGCTTAGCCAATTGTTGAAGTCAATAATTTTGTCCTTATACTGAGGTATCATTCTGGCCGAAGGCAGGATGCTACTCAGGGCTAGGTTCATACCTGCCTGGGGCACATGATCCGAGAGCTCTTCCATATCTCTTTTCATGTAGTCCAGGGAGATACATCTCAAGTCATTCACTCCAACATGGACAATGACAGAGTCGTATTTGTACTTGTTGTGGAGTGACTTGAGTGCATGCATTATGTGGCGGATCCTGGCACCCGACAGGCAGCTGATTGTAATTTTCTCCTTGTTCAGCCTGGTGAGTGGGACATCAGTGTGCCTGACTATAGAGTCATCTATGACTAAAGTGTTGCCTTAGAGTTTTGCCTTAGGGGTTGTTGTTGGGTGGCACACTGGTGTTGTGAGCTATGTGTCACTTTGGTTGTGACTGGTGTTTGTTTGAGTTTCAGCTTTGGAGTTCCTTGTTGCTTGGGCAGGTTAATGTTAAGGGCCTCCACATATGTGGGTTAGTGTTGCTATGTGTGGGTGTTGATGGTGTGGGTTTTGAAGGGCTGTGTGTTGCTTGAGGTGTAGTGCAGGTGTTAACCTTTTCCTCTTGGCTGTCTAGCACAATCTTGGCTGGAGAGAGCTTTGCTTCCAGTTTGGCTGTGTAAGTGCATCTCTCGCAGGTTGTAGTTTTGGGTTGTAGTAGGAGAGGGTTGTCTGTGTACATGATGCAGTTGCTGCATTGCCCCAGTATGCCCAGATTCACCAGGTGGACAGGAGAAATCACCGGAAGCTGACCCTTGGACATGCCTGTTTAGGTGCTTTTTTGTAAAGTACAAGAGCTGTTTTCCCTCACCTTTGCAAGGTACTTTGCAGTTATAGGCTGTTTAGTGCCTACGATTAATTTCTCCAAGTTGAGTGCTTGTATCAGTTTAAGGCTTCCTGGTGCTTTCCAGCAGGTTCTAGAGCAAGTGCTAGTCACAGGGGTTCAGATTTTAATGCTACTACTGAGAAACCAGCTAGTTCTAAGGGAGAATTTGAAGAGCAGACTTTCTGGCACCTGGAATAGTTTAACCGTAGCCCGGCGGTGTTGCACGATGTGAAAAATGCGCAAACATGAGCGTTTTTAAGCCAGAAAGTTGAAAGGGATAGAAATCAGCCCAAAAAGACTAATAAAATTACAATGTCAGAGCCGGAAACCAGTCCTCTAGCATTAGACAGGCAGTACAATGCTCACCACTCCCACTGGTAAGCAGTAGGACTTCCCTCTACCACAGCAAGGTCTGGATAGCTCTGAGCACAGAAAATAAAGCCCTGAAACCAGCAATGCCTAGGATATGGACTATACTAGCTAGGAAAGGTGGGAAATGAGCAGGGTGTTAAATACTGACAACTGCGGATGTGTGAGAGATACATGGTGGCACTTCTATATATAAAGTGACTTAAAAGAAACATTTAATATGAAAAGGCAGTTAGATGTATAGCTCTCAACCTCTTGTCAAAAATCTGGATAAAGCTAAAAGTAACGGGGGGACAAAGCCTCAAAATAGGGGCAAATTTTAAATACTGCTTATAAACTTTGAAAGTTGCTAGAATAAAATGTCTTGTTTACCATTCACTTTCTGAAGTATACAAAGTCTGAGAAACAACTGGATTGTTATTATTTGGGAATTCAGATCTCACTAATTTTCCACTCAAATCCAGAAAATCACAAAGTTAATGAGTAACAGACCAAAAATATTAGGCAAAAAATCAGGAAAATCTGTGAAAATCTGTACAGTTGAGAGGTATGGTTAGACGGCCTTTCTATGCAGCACTTTTAACATTTAAGCAGCCTGATGAGCAATGTAGCTTGTTCATCTTCATCTGTCCATTGATTAGGAGATTCATCTAGATTTTGGATGGCTATCCATAGCTTTTGTCATATTTTACAGTAATGTAAGTGTAATTCTATTTGATAATGTAGATAGATAGATAGATAGATAGATAGATAGATAGATAGATAGATAGATAGATAGATAGAGTAATCCTAAACTCTGAGTCTGACCCTTCAGGGACCAAAGAGCAGCTAGGAAAGGTAAGAGCGTTGTACTTTTTGATGCTGGAATCATGATGCAAAGACATTAAAAAGATAACTTTATATTATCTGCAGCTACTTTGCTCACAAAAAATCCAGACAAAGCCTAACTGACATCTGCTGCAAGTTGATGCGTCCCCTCTTGCCCAAATCCACCTTCCAGTAATTATTTCTTCTCTGACCTGATCTGAGGTAGACATGCAAAGCTCATCAGATGTGTTCCAGAGTTCTTCTATCGCGGCAGGACTGTTAGGATTATGTGCAAAGTTCTGGCTGTCTAATTTAACCTGTACACTTATACTGTCAGGTATAGAAGTTAATAACAAGACTAGTGATACAGATTTCAAAAACTCTACATTGCTCTACACTTCGCTACACATAAACATTTTTATTTTTACTTGTTCATAGCTGTTACTTGTTTTCTTTATTATACATGAGTACCATGACATGTACTCATAGACCTTTTAAGGCTACTATTAAACAACATCCAGAACATTGTATTTCATCTGGATCTGGCAATCTATAAGACTTTAATCAATGGCAGAGCCTACAGAATTTAACTACAGTATAAGTGAAGTGAATACTTGTATTCTCAGAGTTTTGAAGTTAATGCAGTGTGACACTAGCCAAAATGTGTGTGTGCCAAATGCAGCCTGAACTGCAAAGCAGTTTTTTAAAACCAGACTTCAGTATGAGAATATCAACCCCAAAGATAATGTTCACAGGGATTAGATCACTGTTCCCCTTAGTTATATGAATCCTATAAAAGAGCAGATAATGTGTCATTGAAGTTGTAGGTGTCCTAGTGATTGCACAAGGTCATTCCAACATGGACAGCAACAGGACTTTACAGTGCTGATTCAGAGTCCAGGGGAAATCAACTTTGTTCATGCATCCATCTGGTATTTATCCGGGCCAGGACATATTTTGTATAATATAAAATTAGTCTCAAGAGTCATAATATTCTGTGTTCTGGATGCAATTTATAATTGTATTTGCAGTATTTACACACCAGTCGTAGCACTTTTCTGCAAGTTGCATGTGTAATCATACTTTGGCCCCTTAGAAGCTTGATTAATACAGTTACTGTCTGAATTGGCATCATTATAGATGATTATTATCATCATTATAGAAGGAAAATAGCATACAGAACCATTTTACAAGAAATTCTCAGGAGTCAGTAGCTAATGGTGACAGTATGTAGTAATAACAATATTATATTTTAATGAGTGGGCTGAAAAGTGCATGATTTGTACATCTTGTATGTGGTTGTATGTTTTGTGTGTGTGTGTGTGTGTGTGTGTGTATATCTATATATATATATATATATATATATATATATATATATATATATATATGGGTAACTAGATACATATGTAGGGCAAGATATAAATATACAGATGTACATATTTTGAAAACAAGCTTTTTGTCAGCTGGCAAAGCCATGAGTTGCAAAACGAATTCTCATACCTCAGCGTACAAGATATTTAGTTTATTATAGCACAAGTCTCCAGATATTCCATTTAGTCAGTTTCTTTGTAGCTTTTTATGGTTTCTGATCTGCTTTAGTTTTTCCAGCTTACCCCATTGGCCATGGTCGTTACTGGGCCTAGCAACCTCTCTTCCAAACTTCATTCTAAGGCTGAGGCTGGTGTAGAACCTAAGGGGGTTATGGGGGAGGGTTATGTCATTGACTGCTTCTGCTGAGAGATTTTTTTCAGTTAGGATTTACACCTTGATATTCTTCCATCCCCATGCATTGGCTGTTATGTCTGAGGAGTACTCCTCTCTATGGACCATAGCTGCTTGCAGGGAACAAATAGATGAATGCCCCCCCCCATCCAAGGATGGAAACTTCTATTTCTCCCTATAAGCACCTCAGATGGCTGAATTGGTTATCAAACGCTTGTTACCGGTGCTTGGATCATAGCTATGGCTTTATCCATCTAAGCCTTGGTGCTGACCTTTCTGTGTAGCTGATTGTACTTAATTTACAAACTCTTCACAGAATAACACTCTACAAAGGAAACGCACAACCTTTTTCAGAAATTCTTCTCTGGATGGAGTTTGCTCTGCAGCATCTTGGTGTATTGTTCACATACCTTTATCACACATTACAAGTTGAATGTATTTTCAAGTTCTAGGGAATCGTTTGGAGGAACCATCCTGAAAGGTATCCTGTCATGATGCCATTCTGGTAGGCTGGGATTCTGACTCATTAATTGGATCAGACAGACAAGTAAGTAAGGATAGTAAGATAGTAAGGATTTGGACATTATGCACCATAATGCTGGTTTCTTTTCATCTTAGTCCATCTGATGCATTATCCTTCCTCAATTCCCCTACCAAATCATTATTGTACTGAGGACCTGACAGATAATCCAGCACCTCTTTTGCCAGCCTCTACCTCTCCTTTTTACTAATAGTCTTTAAAGGCTGGTCATCAAACGTGATCTGAGAAGAGTAGGGTCCGGGGGATTATGGGAAGGAAAAGATCTTAAAGAAGGTATGCTAAGGGCAGGTTGGATCTGATGGCAGTTTATCCTAGATTAACAATCATAGTGTACCCATCTATCATATCAAAAGGAAAAGTATGAAAGGATCCAGCATTATAAGGACTTTGGCATGCATACATAATCAGTTTAAATAACCATGCCATTTTGGTAGTATTCATTAACTATAACTGCATTGCACACATAAGACGTGCAGTGTACTGGCATCAACATTGTTTAAGAAAACTACAAACATAGTGTATTAGCCTCTCCAGAAGTTGCCTACTCATAAGTGAAATTATATGTTAACATGGTAGCATGCACGCTTTAAGCATATGCTGTCTGTTTTTAATATAATATTGAACTATCAGAAATCATTGCATCTATCAGTCTTAACTACTGTGTTTTGTTGCAGCCCAGTTCATCAGAAAAATACCACTCATTTATTTAACTGCACAGACAAACAATGCATTTAATAATATTTACAAGTAAGCAACAGACTAAGTAATTTAATTTTTTAATAGTTCAGACAAGGAAGGGCAGTCATGCATATTTTCGTAATAGTAAGTTCCCAAATCAAATACATGACTGGGTTGCAGAGTCAGTGATACAGTTTTATGAATTTCTACCAGGATTATCAGCATGTCAGAGTCAGGGGTCCTAGCACAAATAATGTAAATGAAGGGCCACTGCAGAATTAATGGAATCAGCATAGCTGCAGTAAGATTAAAATGTGTCTGTCCTGCCTTCCAAAAAAAAAAAAAAAAAAAAGAATTAATGGATTCTTGGATCTTGACAACATTAAAAAATCATAGACCACCAGCATGATTAATGGGGATGAGGTGACTTCAGCTACATCAGCAGAGTTGGGAGACCTAAATGATTAAAAAATTGACAACATTAAGAAGTTCACACAGGATTAAATAAAGTCAGAAAGTTTGCAGAAAAATACCTTTTTAAGAGAACTCACAGCAGGAACAAGGAAACCAGAAGGCCATAACAGGATTAACAGTATGAGTCCCACCAGTATAAAGTGAATAAGTGGTCCTCAGCAACATTAGGAGAGTTGGTGGGGTCCCAATAGAATTAGCAGAGTCATGCGCCTCATGCAGAAATATTGTAGGAGATATTATGAAATCAAATTGTTCAACCCATTATTAAATGAGCAAGCCATCACAAAGGCATGAATGAATTCATGAGCCTTAACAGCAATGACAAGAAGTAGAATGTCCCCCTGCATAATTAAGGGGGGGGCAAGGACATTTCAACAGAATTAATTGAGTCAGTAAGTATGAATAAAATCAAACAAATTAAATACATCAGCACAAGATTTATAAAGTCAGACCATTAGTTGAATGAATGGAAATAGGACTACAACCACATTAAATTAATGGAACCCAGAAGAAGTGGTTCTGTACACTCACACCAGTAAACAAAAGTCAGAAGGACTTACCAAAATTAACAGAACTGAGTAATTTAAAAAGAATCAAGGGGCTCCAGCAGAATTAGCAGAATCATTGTAGCCCCCAGCAGAATTAATGCAGCTTGGGCATTCACAGTTGTACTAAAGGCATCAGAACTCGCAACCATTATAATTAAAGGAATACAGGCGTGCACATCAGTTGTAGTGCACATTATACATCTGAGGACTCATAGCAGAGTTAATGAAATTATGAAGTTTGTTTCTAGACAGCTGTACAACATAATTAAGTTTGCCTGGTGTATAAACAGTCCAAATTAGATTTTTTCCATAGAGTTAGAAGTGTGTTTGGATTTTAAAGGAGCAGGCATAGTGATAATCTTTGGGATTGTTCATCCTATAAGGCTCTGTCTTAGTTATTTATTTCACAGCAACGTATTTAACTAAGTAATCTGTTGTGGTTGGGTGAATCCAGTAAACCCCCCCCCCAGTATCCACAGGGTTCACTGTTACCTAGTCCTGGCTATGACAGTATAAAGAGTCTTTATGAAGGAATCAGCAGAGTTTCATGGCACTCCTGTTGTACTGCAAGTGCACCAAATGGCTTTCACTCTGGAATAGTAAAGAAATCTGGACTGATATTTTCTGGTCCTGCTAGGGGGTGAGTTAGTTATTCAGACCCTTCTTTTCATAACAAGTAACCCGTTATGAATACAGGCAACCTTGGTGTTCATTCACTGCAGGTGAAAAGTAAGTGAGATTAATCCCCATCCCCCCACAAGCACATCATATAGTCAGTGCTATGTCCACATTTGTAAATTTTTAATGGTGAGCAGTTTAGTTCATTGTAAGGAGACCATTGCTTCTTATGCTCTGTTTTTTTGGCTATCTTCAGCATTCCTGTTTGAAATCATAGAAGTCACTCCACCTTTTAACTGTGCATGCCTCTATCTACACTGTTACATACAAATAATCCTCCTCTTTCTTCTCATTGTTCTTCTAACCAACAGCTGCAGATCTAAAGAACTTTAATAAAGCCTCCTTCAGTCTTCATGTGTAGCACTGTTTTATTTTTGCCCTCAATGACCTTTCATTTTGCAAACATAGCCAAATTCTCCCACTGTGATGATGTAGTTGTGTTTATCTGTAACAAGAAAATTACAGGCCAGCAATGTTCACCCTGACATTTCTTAATCTTCTTCCTCACCCATTTCTCGCAGCAGTTTTAAGAAAAGTTACCTCTTGAAGAACATCATATCTGCTTTCTCTCAGTTTTCCTGATACCTTTCTACAATCTCTTCAATAATATGTATTGCTCTTAAGTATGTTTAGAATTGCTCCATTTGGGTGAGTCATCCACACACTGCCCTTTCCACTGACATCTGACTAATGCTCCATCTCTGTCTGTCTGCTTATTTAGCTGTCTATATATACATGATCCATCTTTGCTCATGCTCTAAGACCTTTTTGAGAAGTAGTTAACCTGTAGAGCAGACTTCCAAGATCTGAAATGTATTATTTTCTTCTCTGAATACTAAGATGAGCATCATTGCCTTGTTATGATCTATTCCTGCTGATTTAGCTTAGATACTTTGTCAATGTTCTCCCAACTGTCATTCAGCCACTTTGTTGGTATACTCTCGACTATAATTTAGCCAGTTTGTTTGTTTATGGATGCATTACAGATATGTACAGTTATATCTGGTGTCTTACAAACTGTATTCGTGGCCTGTAGGCAAGTAAAACACAAGCTACATAAGATGCGTCATACATAATACTTAGGTTTCTTGTTCCAGCCCTGCCTAGCTTTGATTTCTGAATTATTTAATGTTTCCTGAAGAAACATACTTGTCATGTTTCAACAGGGATTATACTTTCCCTAAAATAATAAAAGATTATGTGCCACTCCCAGTGAATTGTGGTTTGTCTCTCCAGAGACTTTAACCTACATAATAATTTTCATGTTTATCTCCGCTGAAATACTACAGTGAATTTTCCATCTTCTCAAGTTCCTGTATGTCAGTTATTGTGAATACCACACCTGTGATTTCTTTCTGTTTTTAGTATCTTCAAGTGATACTCACATTAAATGTATAAAATTTGACTTGCTATATTATATACTTTCTTCCTTCTAAAGTTTGAAAGTGAGACAGTAAATAATCTCTTACTAAATTCTATTTTCGCTGTACCTCGTGAAACAAGACATTGTAGGTTCAAATGCTAACAAAGTCCATTCTAATTGTGTAGCACTTAACTGCACTGCTCCCTAATATCTGCTGTAATGTTAAGTCCTTACTTAAAAGTTCACTGAAAGTGAAAGATTGTCACTTCCCAGGCAGTCTGTGTGGTGTTTGTGAACTGCAATGAACTTCCTTAGTGATATGTTAATGATGTATAGTGCAGATACAGAATATCACATTGGGTAAAATTAAACTTTCATTTTTAGTGAATGTTTTCTGTGAATAAGATTAGGTAACAGCCATATTGACAAACCTGTGTAGCTAGCTCTTTAAAAGTCATACAATAGCCAAATAAAGGTTTCAAAGTAAGCAACAGTTTCATACTGCTCTGTGTGTATGGGGTGTTTGCTTTGGGAAATAAATAAGATTTGTGTAAAACACTGCTATGCTTGTTTTATGTATTGTAAGCTGAAGGCTAACATAGGTTCATAGGTTCATAGGTTCATACTAGGCTATCTGCCCAAGGGCATTTATAAGCCTAGCCCATAGTTATTTGGCTTTCACCACCCCTTTAGTTTGAATAAAACTATGCCTATTATTTTGCTGTGCCTCGAAGTAATCCCTGGGGTATATCTGCGATCCCCCATCCATTGGTCAAGATTCCTCTTGAACAAGGCCAGCGAGGTGCTCTGCCTCACATGTACTGGGATTTTGTTCCACAGCATAGGGAGTCTCTGGGTGATGAATCTGTCCCTCCAGCATGTTCTATTAATAACCGTGTCAAGGTTTAAGTCTCCCGCCCTTGTGGTTGTAAATGAGTTGTAAATCTCTTGGTAAAATGCTATAAAACAGTTATCTATTTAGAATGCTTATCATAGCTCTCAACCTCTTAGTGCAGGAAATCTGGGCAAAGCCTGACAAAATAGGGGTGATAAAACCCCAAAAATAGGGACAAATTTTAAATATTGCTCTTATAAACTTAAAAAAAGTTGCTAACATACATTTTCTGAAGGATTTGCAGTCTGAAACTCAAATGTATGTCATTATTTGGTGGCATCAGTCCTCAGATCATCCCTGTGATTTGCCAGAAAAACACAAATTTTATGAGGAACAGACAAAAAATATGAGGCATAAATCTAGACATTCTGTGGAAATCTGGACTGTTGAGAGGTATGATGCTGATTTAGTATAGTACATTCAGCTTTTGCACCTTCTAATTCTGCACTGAAGTTAAGTAAGGCTACATATACATATTTGCTGCACTTCATTGGTGGATTTCTCCACTGTGGAAAGGAAATATCAGACAATGGGTCCCACATGGGAGAGCACACTGTAGGGGCTACATTTATGACTGCATAAGCACAGTGTACACAAGCGCATTTCTGTACGTAGGTTCAGTTGCAGTCCTACTCGCAGAGAGAGTTTACTAGGTAGAGAAGTTCACTTGTCCAAAGACTAGTGTCATTCCACAACAGATGAATTAATGTTTCTCATTCAGTGGGTAACTGACTTCTCAAATGGACTGGGTTATGAGACTCAGGCCTTCATGACTCTCACAGATTCTGATAGATGCTTAACTTGTTATGTGTGTTACCAAACTTATAACCAGACAGAGAACACTGCAGGATAAAGGGTTAGGGAGACTACTTGTCTAGATTAAAAAAATAATGGAGTATTCCAAGACTACAGGACACACAATACTGGAGACATCTAGCACTTCTGATCCATATCAAGCAAACCTGGTTCCATCCTGGGTCTGCTGGTAAAAGAGTATACAGTTCCCCTATGTCTGTAAACTGCCATTCTGTGGGAGACTATGGGCCACAGCAGAAGGACTGTATTTACATTTGACTTGTAGCCTTTAGCTGAATAATACTTGAGGCTCCTACATGAAATTTATTTTATAATTGCAGACTGGTTTGTTGGACTCATCCGATGACCCCTTCCAGCCATGGCAAAGACTCAAAATCATGGTTACAATAAGTCTGAATGTTGAATTCCCAATCAATTTGAAAAATCCATTTTATGTCAGATATTTATAGCAGTACAGAATTACTAAGAACTTCCTGCAGACCGGTCAGTTTTACAGTGAGATTATAGGTTACCTTAGTTGTTACAGCAGGTTAAATTAGAGCTTGCAGAATATTTACTTCTTTTTTTACGAGCTCTTTACAGATTTCTCCTTTTTCAGTTTTACATATTTAAGCAATAATTTATGTACATATTTCTCCTTTTTCACTTTTACATTTTCAGGCAAGATGCATTGCAAAATAGTTTCATAAAATAACATGTGGAAAATGAGAAAAAAGCTGTCATAAGTTCACAGATTCATAGGTTTATAGGTAAGTACTAGGCTAGTTGCCCTTGCATACCAATTTAATTGCAGCCAACATCACTTTTTTGTGCTTGGAATAACCTAACTCATTTGGTTATAGATTGGCCTAACCTATCCCATGGCCGATAATTATATATTACTCCTAATGAGAATAACTGGGATCATACCACAGATAATTTGAGAGGACCAGTGCATGGGATAAAGTTAGGAGCTGCCGCTGTCCATTAGTAATGAAGGGGCAGCCCTGAGGTAATTTTTCTCTTTCTCATCCATAGATTTAAATTGTGCTTAAAAATGAACAGGGATTAACTTTGTTTTATGCGGATGGGGCGTCTGTTCATTAGCAGCAGTATCCTCTGAAAGATGTAACAGTCCCTCCAAACCTTTCTGTTAATGTTGCAGAACAGGTTTAGATCACCAGACTGATATCTTGTATCTCAGACACGGGTCTCCTCTTAGCAGTCTACAAGATACAGAGTATAGTGACAAGGCTTTGAGTCAGTCCATTTAGACCCTTTTATCACCCACTGGATAGCCGGCTGGCTGACTGATAGGACCCAGGAAGTCAAAATAGGTGAGGCAACCTCCACCAAGAGGCCAGTCAATGGCATAGTCCCCTAGTGCTCAGTACTAGGCCTGCTCCATTTTGGCATCTGTTTCTCTGAAATGGAAGCAAATGCTGAAGGTTTAGGGCTGACTAAGTTTGGAGATGATTTGCAAGCTGGGGGTTGTCATTGACTCCCCTGTAGACACTAGCACTCTTCAGGAATGTCTACTCTTGACTTACAAATGGTGCCAAAACTATTGTCTTAACTCAATGCTAAGAAATACATAATTGTACCCTTTGGGAAATCAACCATCCCAGCTAATTACCATGTTGATAATACACCCTTAAGATTCGAACCAGTGGTTAGGGATCTGGGTATGCATGTAGACAGCAGCCTTACCTTCAGCCATTGTGTGGTCACAGTGGTGAGGTAATCCTTTTATGCTGTGCAACTTATAAGTAAGGGCATGGCATCTAGGTCCAAAGAGGTCATTATCTCATTGTACACCACCCTTATAAGACCAATTATAGAGTAGAGTGCTCTTTTTGGTATGTACCTGACCAGGCATATGCAGCAACTAGAGTAACCTCAGAGGTTCCTTACAAAAACAATACAAAGCCTAACAAGCCTGCTTTATGCAAAGCACCTTAAAGCCCTTTCTCTCCACTCAGTCTCCTATAGATTGCTGAGGGGTGATCTATGCCTGGCTTACAAGGCATACGCAAATCCCACACTTATGAAACTCCTACATATTCATAAGTCAAGGAATACCAGAAATACAAGCTCTAGGGACCTGAATTTTGTCTGTGACTTAAACAGAACATACTGGAGAGTCTGATATGTGTCACAGAGACTGCCCCTCCTATGGAACAGGCTTCCCATCCAGGTGAAGCTGAGTTCATCTTTTACCCAGTCTAAGCACAACCTAGACCAGTGGATGGAGAATAGGAAATTTACACCGGGCTTGGCACCCATGTCCCTTATGGCAGAGGTAGCTTTTGCCTGGCCCTGAATGACTTATTTGAGTACAGGACATCATTATTCTTTTGGGAAAACTTTGCTAGGCTTAGAAAGGCCCACCAGGATGTTAGCCTAGTAGCAGTCTATGAATCTATGTAGGACGTGTTGTTTAGGTCCTGTTTCCTTTTAGTTAGGTATCTTTGTGGGCGTTCCAGTTGTTGCATGTGTCTGGACAGATACATGCCATACCGGGCATTATATTCAGTGACTGGCCTAATGAGGGCTGAATAAAGGGGGGCAATGATAGGTTCATAGGTTCATAGGTAGGTACTAGGCTATCTGCCCGAGGGTATTTAAAAGCCTAGCCAGAGTGCGTCGGCTTTCGCTGCCCCATTGATTAATTAACTGATCCTCTGTCAAGCAGAGCCAATGAAGTGATCCCAGGGGGGTGTATTTTCTGTTACCCATCCACTCGTCAAGGTTTCGCTTGAAGAGTGTTAGTGAGGGGCTCTGCCTGATGTAATTTGAAATTTTGTTCCAAAGCATGAGGAGTCGCTGTGACAGGAATTTATCCCTCCAGCATGTTCTATTTATTGTTGTGGTGAGGTTTACCTCACTAGAGCGCGTGGTTCGCAATGACTTGGATTTCTTTAAGTGGAGCATGCCCATCAATTCTGAGTTGGACATGGCTTTGTAAGTCAGGCAGAGATCACCTCTGAGTAAGCGATATGCCACTGAGTACAGCCGGAGTTTTTTCAGTCGGGCTGCATAGGATGTATGCTTGAGGCCAGTAATCCTCTTGGTGAGGTACTTTTGTGGTCTTTCCAGCTGTTGGAAGTGTCTTGTGAGGTACATCCCAAATGGGGCATTGTACTCTATGATGGGTCCAATGTGTGACGAGTAGAGGGGCACTATAACCTCTTTATTTATAGATGCGAACCCTTTAGTAATTAGATGGGCCACATAGAAGGATTTCCTAACTACTTTGGCAATATGATTATCAAAGGAGAGATTACTGTCTACCTGGGTCCCCAGATCTCTTATTACCTCTTCTGTATTAAGGGGGCTGCCACCTTTGTGGTAATTTGTGGATGTTTTATTTTTCCCAAACGGGATGACTATGCATTTTTTGGCATTTAGCTTGAGGCCATGACTTTGACACCAGGTGTCTGTCTCAGTAAGTCCCCTTTGGAGGATGTTTGTGTTAGCTGGAGAGTCAATTATGGCTCCCAGTTTGCAGTCATCGACGAACTTGGTTAGCCATAGTCCTCCTGTGTTTGCCTGTACTTCTGAGAAGTATATGCCAAACAGTAGGGGTCCCAGGACCGAGCCTTGTGGGACACCATTTGTAACTGGTTTAGAGTTTGACCTGGAGCCTGCTATTCTTACCGTGTGAGTTCTGTCTGTAAGCCAGTTGGCAACCCATCTCATGACGTAGGGGTTTATGTTCAGGCTGGTGAGTTTTTCTGTAATACCTGAGTGGGGAATGGTGTCAAAAGCCTTGGCAAGGTCAAGGTAGGCTGTGTGAACTACCTTTCCCTCGTCTATGGCCTTGGTGACTGTCTCGAAGAAGTCAACCAGGTTTAGTAGGCATGATCTGCCCTTAACAAAGCCGAACTGTGTCAGGTCAAGTGTTTGGAGGTTCCCAATGTCTTTGTTAATGAGTTCCATGATGATGCCCTCCATAGCCTTGCAGACCAGGCTAGTCAGGCTTATGGTGTGATAGTTACCAGGGTCAGTTGTTGCCCCTCCTTTGTGTAGTGGAATAACCGTTGCTGTGCACCATTATATGGGCACACAGCCTGTGGAGAGGCTGAGGTTGAACAGCGTGTTTAGGTGGGGGGTTAGCTCATTCTGTAGTTCATGCAAGACGTAGCCTGGGACACCATCTGTCCCCATTGACTCTGTGTTTTTGGCTTTCGAAAGGGCTGTTTTCACCTGTGCGTCTGTGATTTTTGGGATACTACACTTTTCCAGTATTGTTGTGGGCCCTTTTGAAGGTGAGAGGGGGCTGAAGTTTGCACTGAATCTATCTGCCAGGATGTTGACAATATCAGTAGGTTCAGTATATTTTGTGCTATTTTGCTCTAGTTCAGTGCATATCTGCGAGTTGCCACTTAGATTCTTAACATAGCTAAAATAGGCTTTGTGGTCATCTTTTGAATCCTTGGCTATTTTTCTTTTGAAGTTAGCCTTGGATAATTTCATGAGGGACCTTAGTTTCTTACTGATACTGATCAGGGATGTCTTTCCTTCTTGGGATTTGCTTTTTTTCTGAACTAGTTTCCTCCTTCTGTTGTATAGCCTGTTTATTGCAGGGGTCCACCAAACTGGTTTCCTTCTCTTAGAGTAGTGAGTCTTTGTTTTGCTAGGGATGGCATGATCCATGCATCCTTGTAGGTGCTCATAGAGTGCATTTGTAAAGGTTTCTGCATCTTGGGCAGCATTATCCTTTAGCATGGGGGCAGTAAAACTTAACACCTCTGTCTTAAGTAAGGTGAAGTTTGCTTTAGAAAAGTTTTTTACTGTGGTTTCCTTAGTTGGGGGTGGTGGTGTGGTGTGGACATCCAGAGTGATTAGTTTATGGTCTGATCTAACCAGTGATGGGATGACCTCCGGTGTGGAACACCTGTCGCTCATGTTGGTGATGACCAGGTCCAATTTTTTTTTCAAATCTGGTAGGGGAGTTTACCAGCTGATACAGGGTGTTTGAGTTGATGAATTCCAGGAAGAGCTGAGCCTGGGAATTTGTACTCGAGTAGTTTTCCCAGTGAATAGTAGGGTAATTGAAATCGCTCAATATCAGGGTGTTCGATAGGACCTTCATGTTTTCCAATGCTCCAGAAAGGCGGAGTGGTGGTCCTGGGTCATGGAGGGCGATCTGTATCAGGCCAAAATTTGCATTGCAGATTTGCCCGATGTTAGTTGCACATGAATGATCTCAGAGGTATCATGCTGCTCCACTAACCTGGAGGTGTAGGTATCCTTGATGAATATGGATACACCCCCCTCCTTTTGTGTTTCGGTCCATGTTCTGTGGCCGAAACGTGTGGTATGAGTTGTAGCCCAGTAGTGCTGGGGTGCTCTCTGGAGCCTTGAACCAGGTTTCAATTACTGCACAGATGTCAATGTTCTCCATACTGAGGAGTGCTTCGAGTGCATGCATTTTGAGATTTAAATTCCTGGCGTTGAGTAGCATAACCCACAGTTTTTTGTTAATTGTGCTGTTTACAGAGGTGGGTTTGACTTTTGAGCCTTGCCTAAAAAAGGCACTATGGGGGCAGCAAGAGCCTTAGCCAGTATTTGAAAGCCTAGGGGTGACAGGTGCAAGTGTGGCTTGTTGTCGTCCCAGGCTGACAGACACTGGATCCCCTTTGAATGACACCAGCAGCTTAGCCAATTGTTGAACTTGATAATTTTTTCTTTAAACTGAGGTATCATTCTTGGTGAGGGCAGGATGCTACTCAGGGTCAGGGTCATACCTGCCTGGGCTACATGATCAGAGAGCTCTTCCATGTCTCTTTTCATGTAGTCCTGGGAGGTACATCTCAGGTCATTCACACCAACATGAACAATGACAGAGTCATATTTGTACTTGTTCTAGAGTGACCTGAGTGCTTGTGTTATGTGGCCGATTCTGGCTCCTGACAGGCAGCAAACAGTAACCTTCTGCTTGTCCAGCCTAGTGAGTGGGACGTCAGTGTGCCTGACTATAGAGTCACCTATTACTAGTGTGTTAGGTATGTTATTTTGCCTTTAGGGCTGTGATTGTGCGGCACACTGATTTTGTGTTTTATGTGTTGCCTGGTTTGTGACAGGAACTGTAGGTTGTTTGGGTGTCTGCTTTGGAGGTCTCTGATGCTTTTGCAGGTTTTTATTTAGAGCCTCCAAGTATTATTTTGTGTATTTATGTGTATTTTTTGCCAGTGCTGTTTTAGTAGGTCTGTGTGCAGCTGGAGTTGTGGTGCAAGTGTTAACCTTCTCCTCTTGACTGTCTGTTCCAGTCTTGGGTGGAAACAGCTTAGCTTCCAGTTTGGCTGTTTAATTTCATCTCTCGCATATGTTAGTGTTTTGTGGTAGGAGGAGAGGGTTGTCTGTGTACATGAGGCAGTTGTAACATTGCCTCAGGATACCCAGAATCACCAGCTGGACTGGAGAGTGCACTTGAAGTTGCCCTTTGGTCATGCCTGAATAGTAGGGTTAGCTGCTTAGTCACTTGGTTGGTGAGATGTTAATAAAGAGCCTTGCCCTGCTGGGCAATCAGTGTCAGGGTATATTAGTGCTTGCTTTTAGGTCTGAGCAAGTGCTGGGCTCTAAGATGCTTTTTGAGTGCTTAGGTTGAGAATTAGACTAGTTTCAAGGGAAAAACTGAAGAGGAGACTTAGTGGAGCTGGGAATAATTTTAACCGTAGCTAACCGGCACTGCCCGGTGTGCAAAACTGTGCAAACGCGTTTTTTATAGTAGGGAAATGAAAGAGATAGAAATTAGCCCAAAATGGCCAATAAATTACTAACTTCTGGGCTGGAACCACTCCTCCAGGGTCAGATAGGTTGCTCAAAGCTACCCTCTGTCACAGGTGAACAGAGAAACTTCCTTCTACCCAAGTAAGGTATGGGCAATTCAGAAACCAGTATCACAGCCCTGAATTTAACTATACTAGCTTAGAAAGGCAGGAAACAAGGAATCCCAGAAAGTAGAATATTCCTAGATCTAGGCACAATCTCTTTGTTTATAAGCTGTGCAATATCGAAGGGCTTTCTTACAACAATAGACACGTATTGGTCAAAAGCTTGGTCACTGTCTACATAAATTCCCTATTCCCAAACAACTGGGTCGACTCTTAGGGATGTTTGTCAATGGGGTAGTTCCCTGGTGTAGATAACTTCCCAAAGGAAATAATGCATTTTTTGGCATTTATTTTCAGTCCTTGATTTTAGCACCAAGTTATTTACTTGAGTCAAACCTTTCTGCAAGATGGCTAAGTCATTTGGAGATTCAGTAATTGCTCCTAACTTGTAAGCATCTGCAAACTCAGCCAAAGCCCTTTGGTATTGGCTTTTATTTCAAAAAAGTAGATGCCAAACAAGAGATGTCCCAGCACAGACCCCTGGGATACTCCACTGGTGACTGGTCTCTTTGTGGAGGTTACTTCTCCTATTTTGATTGTCTGTGTCCTGTCTGTGAGCCAGTTGGCAATATAATGAGTAGCAGAGGGGGTTTATTCCCAGTTTATTTAGCTTTTCTGCTATTCTTGAATGGGGAATTGTGTCAAAAGCTTTGGACAGATTGAGGTATGCTGTATGTGCAATTTTGTCGTCATCTGTTGCCTTGGTGACTTTTTCAAAAAATTCACTAGGTTGAATAAGCATAACTTACCCTTGATGAATCCAAACTGAGGCGATTCCAGTGTTAGGTGGTTCCCTATGTCCTGATTGAGTAATTCAATGATAAGTATTTCAATGGCTTTGTATATGAGGCAGGTTAGACTTACAGGTCTGTAATTGTCTGGGTCTGTGGAAGGTCTTCCCTTATGCAGGAGAATGACTGTAGCTGTTTTTCATTTGTTTAGTACAAAACCTGTATGGAAGCTGAGATTTAACAGTGTTGTTAGGGATGTGACTAAATCGTGCTTCATGCTATTAAGATACATCCAAGGATATTGTTAGGACCCAACAATGCAGTATTTTTAGCTTTTGGTAGCACTTGTAAGACTTGATCTTGTGTGATAGCTGGAGGTGAGCTAGTTTCAGGTATATCTTGAGTGACACATGGAGGGAAGAGAGGGATAAAGTTATTGGCCAGTAGGTTCGCTATATCTTCAGCCTCAGTGTAGGTAACATTGTTCGCACTCATTTTACATATTAATTATTTGCAGTATTTAAAACAGACATATTCCTGATTTTAGGTGAACTATTCTCTTAGAAATTGTTTATGTGTAATGTGTAATACCTTTAAACCAAAACAAATGTTTTCCGAAGCCAGCAGTGAGTTGACAGGCACTGACCCTTCATTCTGGCACTTCTGCCTCAGATCTTTAGACTGCATTAAATCCAGGGGCAAGTGTACAAAGCAACCAGGGAAGCATAACAACGGAATATTCTGCATGTTGTACCAGGAGTAGCTTCCATCTTATGTGATTACAGAAACTCATTCTACAGTGGTGCCTCTAAATGGTTCGTTGCCAAGCCTTGATCTTTCTTAGTCTTCCTGTCAATGGCTTTCGAGTACTCTGGGAATGCTGTGATCCACCACTTCTGCCCTCTTTTCTTCCTTCTTTTTCATCTTTGCAACAGTAGTGCTTCTTCTCTCCTTTCTAACTTTTAATGTATCTCCCTATGCTTGACTAATTTCTTTCAGTCAGTTTCATAAGATAGCTTACCCACTAGTTCAGTCACAGTTCCATTTAGCCATAATCAGCCTTATCACAGATTTTTTTCCATGTGAATTTCTTAATGTTGCATGTTTTCATCAGCCCGATCAGATTGTTTAATCTTCTTTTACTAGAATTCTGAGAAATTTGTATAATAATTATGCATATATGTTAATATTACTAATCACTGTAACCATACCTCCCAGTTGTTCCTCATTATGAGGAATGTTCTTCATTTTTAGTCTTTAAAATTCTGTGTTTCATACTGTCTCATGCTGAAATGGTTTGGAACACATTAAATGTCAATAATTTTTTAAACAAATATCCACAGTAAATAATACTGAATCATATTAATTCAGTAAAAATGTTTTAAGTAAGATTAAACTGTTAATAACCATGTTGTAAGCTTCCTAGTTGAATCCATTAGTAAGTGTTCCACATTTTTCCCATTTGTTCCACATTATGAGAGGTAGTGTTCCACATTTTATCCATTTGTTCCTCATTATGAGAGGTAGTAGTGTTCCATATTTTGAAATTGGATGGTTAAAACCTATGATTGTAACTATACTTTAGATCCAGTTTAGTTTTTAGCTGAAGTTGCATTGTCAATCTTTATACTCTTAGCAATTACCTTTGCATCTCTTCCTCCAAACTTCAAGAAGTATTTTTGTTATAAAATTTGTATTTGTGCTGTAAAATCAATTTGCTTTTGAACCAACACATTAAAGATCTAAATATGTAAACCACTGAAATGTAGAACTAGCCAAATAGTTATTGGCAAAGATTCATTATTGTTATTCATAGATTCATAGAGTAGCACTAGGCTGTCGGCCCTAGGGCCTATATAAGCCTAGCCGTAACAATTCCCTGGATATTTTTTTCCACAATATTTACTTCCCTGGACCCCTGTCTAGCAGGGCGACTGACATGATCCCCGTGGTGAATTTCCTATCTCCCATCCGATTGTCAAGGTTCCTTTTGAAGAGGGCCAAGGAGGCGCTCTGCTTGACATGTATGGGCAGTCTATTCCAGAGTATGGGGAGTCTGTGGGTCAGGAACCTATCCCTCCAGCATGTTTTGTTCATTGTGATGACAAGGTTTAGATCCCTGGAGCATGTGGCTCTGAGGGATTGGGATTTCTTTAAGTGGAGCATGTCCAACAGCTCAGGGTTTGACATGGCCTTGTATGTTAAACATAGATCGCCTCTGAGTAGACGATATGCTACAGAGTATAGCTGGAGATTTTTAGACGGTCAGCATATGGCATCTGCTTTAGGCCTGTGATTCTTTTAGTGAGGTATTTCTGTGGCCTTTCCAGCTGTGGCAGATCTCTTGTGAGGTACATACCAAATGGGGCATTATACTCTATAATGGGTCTAATGAGGGATGAGTACAGTGGGACAGTGACCTCCTTTTTTCTGGGTGAACATCTCTTAGTGATGAGGTGTGCCACATAGAAGGATTTCCTGACTGTTGTGGCAATGTGGTTATCGAAGTTGAGACCACTGTCCACCTTTGTCCCTAAGTTTATCATCACACTTTCGATGTTTAGTGTACTGCCACCTATGTGGTAATTCATGGGTACATGTTTTTTCATAGGGGATAACTATACATTTCTTGGCATTAAGCTTGAGCCCATGGCTCTGGCACCAAGCATCTGTTTCTGTAAGGCCCTTTTGTAGAATATCCACATCATTTGGGGATTCAATAATGGCTCCCAGATTGCAGTCAGCTGTGAACCTTGTTAACCAGAGTCCCTTAGTGTTGGCCTGTACTTCAGAGAAGTAGATGCCAAACAAGAGTGGTCCCAGGCCTGAACCCTGAGGTACTCCACTTGTCACTTGTCTGGAGCTGGATTTGGAGTCAGCTACTTTTACAGTCTGGGTTATGTCAGTAAGCCAGTTGGCAACCCAGCGAGTGATGTAGGGATTTATGCCCAGCTTAGTAAGTTTATCTATGATTCCAGAGTGGGGGATGGTGTTGAAGGCCTTGACGAGGTCCATATAGGTTGTGTAGACTGCCTTACCCTTGTCCACAGCTCTGGAGATTGATTCAAAGAAGTGTATTAGGTTCAGGAGACAAGATCGGCCCTTCACGAACCCAAACTGGGTGGGGTCCAGTGTCTGAAGGTTGCCAATGTCTTTGTTTATAAGTTCCATGATAATGCATTCCATGCCCTTGCAGATCAGACTCATCAGACTGATGGGACAGTAGTTCCTGGGATCCAAGGTGGATCCCCCCTTGTGGAGTGGCATAACTGTAGCTGTGCGCCACTCAGTGGGCATGAAGCCTGAGCTGAAGCTATGATTAAACATGACATTTAGGTGAGTTACCAGTTAATTTTGTAGTTCTTGTAGTACACAGCCCAGGATCTCATCTGGTCCCATGGATGCTGTATTCTTAGCTTTGGAGAGTGCGGTTTCTACCTGTGTGGCCATGATTACCAGAATTTGGCAATCTTTTGGTATTGAGATGGGCCCTTTAGCGGGTGAGAGGGGGGTGAGGTTGGCACTAAATTGATCTGCCAGGATATTGGCAATATCCTTGGGATCAGTATATTTAATACCATTTTGTTGTAGCTCAGAGCAGATCTGAGCATTGCCATTTAGATTCTTGACATAACTATTGAATGCCTTGTGGTTGTCTTTGGAATCTTTGACAGTTTTATTTTCGTAACTAGCTTTTTATGAGGGATCTCAGCTTCTTACTGAGGCCGGTAAGGGAGATTTTTGCATCCTGGGATTTTCCTCTTTTCTGCAACAGTTTCTTCCTTCTGTTTTATAGTTTGTTTAAAGCAGGTGACCACAAGATTGGCTTCCTTTTTTTGGAGGAGAGCATCTTGGTTCTATTTGGGATGACACGATTCATGCATGAGTGGATGTGCTCGTACAGTGCCTTAGTGTAGGATTCAGCAGTCGAACTTTCAGATCCCATCTGCATGGGTGTCATGACGTTTATCAATTCTGACTTGAGTAGCATGAAATTGGCTTTGGAGAAGTTTTTTATAGCGGTTTCCTTACTGGGGGGGGGGGGGGGGATCTGGATGTCAAGGATGATTTGCTTATGGTCAGACCTGACCAATGAGGGGATGACCACTAGTGTGGAGCATCTATCTCCCATGTTGGTAATGACCAGGTCTAGGATATTGGATCCCCTGGTCGGACAATGGATTAGTTGCTCCAGTGTGTTGGAATTTATGAATTCCAAGAACCTTTGGGAAAAGGTGTTGGTACCCGAGTAGTTTTCCCAGTTAATGGCAGGGTAGTTGAAATCACCCAGTATTAGGGTGTTTGGTTGTATCTTAATATTTTCCAGTATGTTTAGAAAGGTGTATTGAGAATCTTGGGGCATGGTGGGGGATTTTTACAAGCTATAATTTGGATTCCAGTCTTACCTAGTGTTAGTTGCACCTGGAGAATTTCAAATGCATTGTGTTGGGCAACTAGCCTGGAGGTGTGAATATCCTTGGTGAATATGGACACTCCTCCACCTTTAATGTTTCAGTGTTGGTTTTGATGCCAAAATGTGTGGCAAAAGTTGTAGCCTGGTATTGCAGGGGTGCTCTCTGGAGCCTTGAACCAGATCTCAGTTACTGCACAGATATCAATGTTCTCCATTTTTAGGAGTGCCTTGAGAAGTTGCTGTTATTGTCCTTGGTATATTTTATATTGTTTAATTATTAAGCATACCATTGCTACAAATTATTTTGCAATTGAAGTACAAATATATATATATATATATATATATATATATATATATATTAATATGTATATATATAAAAGTAGAAATATTAAAAATATTTGCAAATTTCGGTTGTAGTGGAGACATGGTAGCCATGAGGCTCTGCGTTGGTCATGCCAGCCTCCACTACAACACAAATAAAATAGTCTGACATTCATGCAAGTTCATTTGCCTCCTTTTGGAAGTAATAAAATAACCATCTAAAGACTTTCTCATTGAAAGTCTCACCATTCCAATTGAAAAAACAAAAGGATCCCAATACTGCAAGCAGGTTCCCGAAGCCCCACAGATATCGTTAGTGGTCGAGTTAACCAGGAGACCTCTCGGACTACAATGGTGGGCCAATGCACAGATAAATATGATGGCAAATTTGAGATATGATGGAAAAACTTCAGAAAATTAGTGGTGTTGTTGGGAATACTTTTCCAAACTCCCTTCTAAAATAAAACAAATTGAGTTGTCAGTTTTGAAACACTCAGACCAGCGAACAGCACATGATCAAGTCATAAGGGAGTGTCTCCAGAGATTAGAAAATTTGGAGGCAAGTGTGAATATGCTATTAAATATATCTGACATGGAGGACAGAGGCTGTATGAAAAATCTTAAGAAAGTGGGGAGAGCAGAAAAAAAATGGAAGGTCTGAACTGATCCACCGAGTTTACATGCATCAACAAATATTCCTGCATTTTCCAAGACCATTGTTGGTCAGACTGTTAAATTATACTTGCAAAGAGAGAATTTTGGGGAAACTTTGCATTCCTGGTAAACAGATGTCAGTTCATTCTAACAAAATGTTCATTGTGTAGGACAATTTTGTGGACACCCACAGATGCAGGGCAGAGTTCCAGCTAGGTATGAAACTTTGCAGGGCTAATAGATGGAAATTTAAACTTTGTTACTCAGCTACATATAGGATGTGCTTTTACCTAATTCTTCTGCCATGTTTACTACTCCAGAAGATGCTTTGACTTAAAAAAAAAGCGATCCTCTTCTGGTGATATTGCAGGACAGTGTACAGAGCAAGTGTTTTCAGTGCCAACCAGTGTGAAGGTAAGCAGCTGAATTCATGTATAGGTGCTTGATCCTTTCCCCCTTTTTTGCACTGGATTTCTAGACAAACAAAAACATTTTACATTGCACCCATGTGAGCAGCAGGTATCCATTAGACATTTATGTAGCATGGAAGCGGCACCACTAATGGACAAATTTGTGCTTGTCAATTACAGCCTGCTTATAGAAAGAGGTTTTGCATACCTACCATACTTAGATAATTCAAACTTCTATAATTAGGTATTCTAGGCATGTCTTTGAAGACAAGTCTTTGAATGCTGTCAGTACATAAGGGAGTTATTAAAATGTTTATTTTCCTTAGAGGGGGCAAGGCTTGTTGGTGATTCTGTGGTTTATTGTTATGTGAAGTAAGAGAGTGTGATTCACTTCTAAAGGTGCCTTGAGTACTTTCTGCCCAATGTCTGCCTTTTGGTGTGCAGATGGAATTTTTTGTACATAGTTCTAATATACAGCATATTTCACAGTTCTTGCTTAACATTTTTGTTTAGTTACTAGTTGTTTGCATTCATCTTGCATGGGATATTAAGAGAAAACGACCACACTAAGTGTGAAAGCTGTATTCTTTATGTAAAAAGCAATGCTCTCTCAGCAACAGGGTCCTTCAGAGTTCTGTCCAAGGTAGGAAAGCATGTAAAAGTAATTCATTCAGGGAGTATTTGCAAGATTTTTTTCTGTGGATGGAGAGGAATTTCTGGCTGGGAAGACTAGGAGGTGATTATAGATTAGGGCTATTTTAAATACTTGCAGGCAGATAACCTTAAATTCTATACAGATATGGTGCATAGCCAGTACAGGGCCAAGTTCTTTTCTCTTCAGAAAGACCACTTGGAGGCACATGATCAAGTGATGCTGGGGATAAGGGACAACCTTAATAAATATTTAGTACATAAGGCTGAACTGGTGCAGAAATCTTTGAACATAAGGGTATTCACACTTTTGCCTGCCAGCAGTAAATAACTAGCATTATAGCTACATAAACAGGAAGTGGAAAGACATGCACACCAGATTAGGAATGTGAGCACAACCAGGATGGTTTCTTCTTTTCAGGATATCCAGGCTATTTTTGTAAAGTATTACTCAGGTCTGTATGGAAGAGCAGAGGAACATTACTCTTCACTTGGTGAAATTAGAAGATATCCCAGGGCCTTACAACTTTCAAAGTTAGATCAGGCTGACATTGTGAATCTGATGCCTCAGTGTCAGCCTTTGAGGTTTAGGAGACTCTGTGGTGACTGCCGTTAGGTAAGAGTCTGGGGTGAGATGGAATACCCCCAAAATATATAATAAGGATGGGGAGAAATGTTTAGCTAATTTTCTGGTGTTGGCTAACAAGATCCTAAAAAATGAAATCCTCTAGCAGTTATGGTGGTTTTGCTCAAACCAGGCAAGGGCCACTCTCTTCCTTCATTCTACAGACCAATTTCAATCCTAAACTGATTATAAACTTTTTTTTACTATTCAGGTTATTACACCTAGACCAGACAGACTTTTTTTTCTGTCAGAACTACATATGAAAACCTTATTGGGGTTTCATTGATCATAGAAATGCTTATAGTTTCTCAACAATCCTTTCTGTTAACTAGCATAGATGCAGAGACAGCATTTGACACAGGCTGGAAGAATTTCCTTTGAGAAACTCTCTCTGTGATGAAATTTCCAGTGAAGTGTATTAATATAGTATGTGAATTATATGATGGCTCTTCAGGTAATTTAGAACTAAAACGTATCACTGTCTACAGCTATATCCATACATAAGTGTACTCAGCAAGTATGTCTTCCCCTCTCCTTTTTATGGTATACTTGGAACCGTTGGCAGTGAGATTGAAAAATATCTATTTAAAAGGCTACAGACTGGATGGAATGAATACAAATCAGCTTTATGATGATCTTTTTTTATTTTTTCTTGCTAATCCAGAGGCATAATTGCCCTTTCTTTTTGATGTTCTGAAATGCTATGGAAGACTCTCCAGATGTAAAATAAATACCAGTAACAATTAGATAAACTGTTTGCACTCTTTAGAAATAAATTGATGGCTCCCCATTTTTGGAAGGTCTTGACCAAATGTATTGCTTGGGGGATACAGCTGAGAGCCGCATAGTCTATTTCTCTGGACTGCACATACGCTGAAATACTCTGAAAAGTTAAGGCCTGTTACCATAGATGGAAACACCTACGTTGGGATATGTCCCAAATGATGCATGTAATAAAATAGTATGTTCTTTGTTTATATATGAATCACATAGTATTCTATTACCTCCTCCAGTGCAGTTGCTAGGCAAAGTAACAGCATGTCTGAGAGATTTTATGTGGACAGGGATAAACCAAGAGATGAGAAGATCTCACATTGCCATTTTCTTGTGTGTGTGTGTGTGTGGGGGGAGGGGGTCTGGGCCTACCAGATTTAGGATTGTACACTAAGACAGCTATAATTATAAGTAAACCAGTTTTGGAGAAAGAAGTAATCTTTTTATATAAGCTATTTGAATTAAAATATCGGTAGATGAAATGGGTGGCCAACGCTGACTCAGTGACAGTTTATTATGTAAAAGGCAGTCTCAGTTAATGTCTTACTCTAGTCTGAGGTCTCGTTTATTTTAGCCCCCCAGATAGTGTTGGAGGCAATGTCAATAATATCCTCGGTGAGTTGCATTCTTCTCATTAATAGCACGTACCATTTGTGTGGGGGTTCTCTGAGTTTTGGATCTGTCTAGATGTTTGTTTGATTGCCAAATTTACAATTCTGGGAAAAGTTAATTAAGGGATCACAAAGAATTGTCTGGGAGGAATTTTGTACCCTTTTCTCCCTTATGAAAACAATCTCATTGTTTTAAAACTGTCTAATAATTTATTGAGTAATAAATTATAACTACTAATGCCAGGAAAAAATATAGTGACCACTTTGGGTCTAGTGACTTATAAAGATCAGAAGTCAGAGAGTCCTTGCATGGGGCGATTGGTATGTTGTATATAATTCTTCTAACTCCTAAACAAAACCTTCTAGACAAATACAGGCACATGTGGGGGAGTGACTTAAACACTGAGATTACTGGCTCTGACTCAGCTAAATCAGTTGCTGCTCATAGATACACAGCCTGTTCAGGAAAATTTTGATTCTTCAGATAGTAGTGTCGATTTAAGTATTTTTATACACCAACAATGTTTGCTAGGCTGTACAGTGGAGCTGCTTCTAAATGTTGGAAGTCTACAACCACAGCATTTGTAAACTGGATGCATATATTCTGGTGGTGTTCAGTGTTGGGGCATTAATGTGACCCTTCAAAATGTATGTGACTTCTATTTGGTATATGTTTCGGCTAAGACCTTTTTTATTAGGGTTTACAGAGTCACCTGAAATTAATCTCTTGGGCGTAAATCTTTGGAGCAAAGAAATATATAACAAAAAAATGGAAAACATCAGTGCCTCCTACTTTACACATTTAGTAAAACCAAAGGATGAACAAGCTGGGCTCAAGCTTGCTACTAAGGATGCTGTTTTTAAGGGCAAGCACAACTTAAAGGCACTTTGGATAGCATTTAAGTCAGATATTTGTTTTCAGGAACATTAGCTGTTTTTGTATCTTATTTGCATTTTTGACATGGGATTTATATCTCATGATGTAATTTTACTCATTGTTCTAGTTTAATATGTAAATTTGTTTTTATTTTTCTTGCATAATTTTACTATATTTTTCAGTGAAAATTAGTTATGGAAAATATTTGCAAGTAATGACTCGGTATCTACTGATTCTGACCATTAGCTGATCCTGTTATAGTACTGCTGACCCTTTAAACTCCTTAACATCTGTATAGAATTCATGAAACTGTAGTTCATTTCTTCCCAAGTCTGAATGCATATTCTCCTCATATTTCCCTTTTCCTTAACCTTTCCTCTATGCATGAATATAACATTTAGGACAGAGAGTTGATGTGCCTCGACTGCTTCCTATACTGCTCTACTGAACGTGTTCTGGACAGCTTCAGCTGCCTGTAGACTCCTGTACAAGTATGGGCTGAGATCTGGCCAAGTTGTTCAGAGTAGAGCTGGAATGACAAATCACTCTGTTTGCCTAACTATTCCATTAATCCTATCCACTACACGCTGACACATTGGGACCGTTATGGCTGAGTCATTCCATCTTTGATTGCTGTAGTAGTCCCTCTTTATTCTTTTATTCCTAAGTTTCTGTGCCTTTGGTGAATCCGAAAGCAAAAAAAAAAAAATAAAATAATAAAGAGTCCCATGTCAAATTGATGGTGGGCACAGACAAAGAAACATGGTAAAGCATAGAAAAATATCTATGAAATAGTTGTAAACAAGCTTCCCTTGTCAAGATGTCATGGGAAATGTGCAAGTTTCTCCTAATAGAGAGGAGAAAAATAAACGTTTTGGCAAGACTGTTAATTGCACAGTGGCTCACAGGTCTTTAATAATTTACTTAACCTTTACAGTCACACTTTACAACATTGCTGGCTTAGCTTATGCCCTCTTCTCTTTAAATTGCACTGAACTATTAGGCCTTTCACAGATGTTGTGCCACTGGCAAACTGCACACCTTTCCTGTGCTCCCATCTGTTAAGTCGTTGCTATTATCTTTAAAGTTTTATGAAACTCTTTAAAAATAACAGCCTCAGGGACAATGCTTACAGCATTCCACAGGTCATCTACCCTCCTTGTAAATAACTCAGTGGCAATATAGTCCAGCTGTAATTAAATTCCTAACTTTATTTGCTACTTTAAGATCAACCCACAATTGCTAATCTGTTCTTCTCACCAAGAATTTGCTATTGAAGACCATGCAGAAATCCAGATAGGTAAAATCAGCTGATTCACATGGACTTCTCCTGAGTTCTTGGCATAAATCCATATGGCCTTTTGCCTTGTTTGTGCTAGGTACAAGACATATGATGTCATTATTGATACTACTCCCCTCAACTAAGGCAGGACGTTGTTTATTTTATAGTAATGTGACAATGACAATGACTGACTGCTTGTGAGTGAAGCTGGAAAAAGGAGAATTGAGTTGATAGCTTATCAATGGGAGTTAATAAATCTGGATTCATCAACAGATGGGAAGCCGTTATTGCTATATAATTTGGTTACTTATAAAAGATTACTTGCATAGAATAGTACTTCTTGTTTCTATCTCCATATACTAAAATGAGTCAGTGGAGACATTTAGGACAAGTACTCTGCATATGTGCACATTCATAAATATGTTGATATGTATGAAGTATAGGGTGTGACTGAATTTTGTGCCACTGATTGTGTCAGTTTAAACCTTTCTCTGTTCTCTTTACATTAACATTTTTTTTGGAAATGCCTCAACATTTAATGATTACGTCAGGGTTTTTTCTAGCAAACAATGCTGTTGTGCAGATGTAAGTTGTGTTTTTGTTTATACATGTAAACAAGCTTGCCACCAGTCTGATAATATTGACAAGCTTAACAGTTTTAACTATATTGCTGTTTGGGGCTTACTTCTATTTTTAATGAAGTTCACAAATGGTGGCAGTTGCATTTTCCAGTGATCTGACTGGTTAGTCGGTTCACAGGTTTTAGGTTGTTACTAATGACCACTACGGCCCTTACAAGTCTAGCCACACACTCAGAACCATTTGGGTCCCAAGTATCATATGAGGGAGGTATGTTAATAGGCAGGTAGCAAAGGATTTGTATGTGTGTGGGGGGTGTTACGATAATACTTATTGATATACTCTGTCCATAAAGGACATGGAGGCCAGACTGGGGTAAATTTACAATTTTCCATCCAATTGTCAAGGTTTTGTTTGAATAGGGTCAGGGATAAACTCTGTTTTATATGGATGGGGAGCCTATTTCATAGTGCAGGGATACTTTGGGAAACATATCTGTCTTTCCAGCACATTTTGTTTATGTCACTAGTTGACTAAGTTGTATAGATAGTAAAGGACATGTTCTTGTGTTTGTAAGGCAAACACCTTAACCATTAGGCTACCCTCCCAACCCTCTTTGCACTGAATGTATCACTGTTCTTTTGGAATATTCCCTCCACTTCAAATGGTTGACTAGTTGTGTTTATTAGTAGTATATTTTTGCAATATGCAAATATATTTCATTTACTTCTCTATCTGCCAGCTACCATGGAGTTGTAAGTATCTCTTTTCACATCAGTTTCTTTCATTAATGCTTTTAAAAAGCTTAATTATGTTATCATCAGCTCTCTTTCAGTTTCTGGGCAGGGATAATAAAAAATGAAGTGATTGCTATGTCATTAGCTAGGAGTAAAATAATAATGTACTTTTAAAAGGACATTGAAAGTTTAGTATGCAAAGGATAAC
>NC_056725.1:904706207-904761207 GCF_019279795.1 Protopterus annectens | reverse complement strand
TGTGTGTGTGCGTTGGTGTATGTTTATGTACAGATAGAGAGATAGATTAATAGATAGATAGATAAAAATATATGCATGTATCTTTATAAAGAACTCCCGGTTTGTGACTGATTTTCCTGAACTGTATGCTGGATGTGTTGGCAAATCTTAATTTGTGGTCAGTTATGATTACCAGCAGTTTTGTGTTTTTTTCCTAGATTATTTATATTACTGTTGACAGATAATATGCTTAAATTGCCATAAATTGATTTGTTAGGTTAAAGATGAAAAGTCCATTAATTTAATTTCATTTGGACTTAGGAGTATTTTAGATTGTTTTGTCCAATTTTCAGTTTTTTAAAGGAATGGTGTAAGTCATCTTGAAGCTTTATAACTAAAGAGGTAGCACTTACTTGTTTTATTTTGTCTGCATGTTGGATTATATTTGTTGGTTGACAGACTGTACATGTTTTATTTATAAATATATTATCTACTAGGCTTTAAAGCTTGCACTTGTGGTTTGTAGAGAGTTATTTTTTATATTGCATTTACTCATTAGGAAGGATTTTCAGGGTGTTCTAGTAGTCTGGCAGCTCTTATCAGTTAGAATTGTTATGTTGGTGTTAATTGCATAATAATATACATTGTGTTTTGATCATGCTTACGTATCTATGATTCAGAAATGAGGCACACAAGATCCTCCACCTGAAGCTACTGTTGGCAAAATGCAAATTGTGGAAGACCTTTTTTTTTACTTATTCAATAGAAATGCTCATGATTTTATCTTTCCTGTTAGAGTAGTGCATATTATTATTATTTCCTGATGCATTCTTTTCTCCATATCTATTGCTATAAAAGTCTTGCATTAATAACATCACAAGGGGTCTCAGTCCTGTTGTATTTCTGCTCACCTCCTTTGATGAAGTCTTGCTTGTGAGGATACCACAAAACAATTGTTAATACAGGCTAAGAAGTCCTAAGACATGAGGACCCAGAAAAATTAATGCAATATACACAACGTCCTACATTTTTGCAAGAAATGATGTGTCTTTCTCATATCTTGTATTTATACCCTCAATTTAGAACACTCAGCACTTTGTAGGCTTTATTGACGCATTCATTTTTGCTTCTGCCTCACAGCCTGTAACTCTTGGGAAATGAACAATCAATGCATTTCATGTTTCACTTAGTCTCAGGATTTACATATACTTAAACAGAACGTATCTAATTTTTACATAAAGTATTATTTAAAATAATACATAGCAAGACTCCTGGTACTGTATTGAAAGTCATCCAGCTTTTCATGGGCTGGTGTCCTGCAGGAGTTCATGCTTTACATTAAACCTTGTTGAGAGGGTTACAGATCCAGAAGTAATCAAACTATTAAATTGCAGTATGAAGTGTATTTTTCATTAATTCCTTCAGCTAGCCAACAATGACTTTTTCAATTAAAAGATGAACAAATAACTAATTGTTTTCTTTTTTTTCATTTTAAAGACTTCTGTGCAAGGCAAGCAAAACAGTGTAATACTACAGAAGCTTCAGCCTGATACACCTTACTCAATCGTAGTGTCATCTATTTACTCTGGAAACAGAGAAGGAGGACAGATAGCTGGAAAAGGCAAAACAAGTAAGTTAACAGACGTAACCTTTCAGTCTCCTTTCTAGTAAATGGCTCTAAATACATGACAATGTCTAGCGTTCTTACCATATTTCAAGGAGTGTCTCTACCTTATACTTTACTCTGGATACATTAATGTGCATGCTGGCAGCAACTGGAAAGAGAGAAGAGTAACGCTGTTTCTGCAATCTGAATTTCATACTGAACTTTAATTGCTGTATAACAGTGCTTCAAATCCAAGAGGCTGGGAAGCCATGAATAAGACACCCTGAATAATACAATTGTATTTCCATTAATAAGACTGTCAGGCATCATTGGAACCCCCTGACTGAAGTCATAGAGGTCCTTGATTAGAGGTCCTCAATTTGTAAACCAAATGGTTAATTATGTGCTCTAGTTTATAGCTGATAAACTGAAAAATGTCTATCATTGCAGCCTCCAAAGCATTAATCTGTGTTTTCAAAATTATAATGCACCCAGTGAGGCTCTGTATTTATGTAGCTGGTACACTGCATAATACATTGCTCAGGCTATACTTGTAAACTACGCCTTGCAGTGCCTTATGAGGCCTTGAGTATTTTATGTCTATATACTATGACAGTTAGCAAAGTCTATTACTTTTTTTCTTGGAACTGTATTGTTTCTTAGAGTCCTGCACAACATTGTTAGTAAAAGTAATAGCAACATAGACAGACTATTACTAGTATGAAGCTGTGTTTATAAGAATAATGTATTAAAATATAACTGCATATTTGTTGTAGAACCACTTGGCGGAGTTAAGAATCTTCGAGTATATAATCCAACAGTAAACACTCTGAGTGTACGGTGGGATCCTGCTGAAGGCAATGTTCTTAATTATAAAGTATTTTATGTCCCAACAAGTGGTGGACCAGAGGAAATGGTAATTGTTTCATTTTTGTATTTATTTCCCCTAGCAAAGAAAACTGAATGCTATGTTGTAGAGAAACAATTTCAGGAAAAAGTAATATGCTAGTACAGTCCATTGCAATTCATTATGCACTGTATGTTCAGCTTGCAGTTTAATACCAAAAGACTTTAATAAGAAAGCATTTTAAAGTGACATTTGTTATATTCTATTTTCTTTATAACATGGAAAAGAATATGTTAGTGGTCTTTCTTCATATAAATAACAGTTGAAGAAAATGTTTCATAGTATTATATTGTTACATTGCAGTTACAGCTGAGATTAAATTCCCATAAACATCAAATGTAACTTAAAACAGTAAATAGTGAGTCTGCCTGTAATGTGCATTCAAGAGTGCGTGCACAAAAAAAAATTAGTTGTAGTTTCTTTTCCCACTAGTGTCATTGCTATGACTTTTTTGAAATTAGACTACCTTCAGCATAAAAATTTCTTCCACAGTTCTGCTACAGGCACAGAAAAGGTACAGAATCAATTTGCCCTGTTAATTGTGGGCGATTTATAATTATTTCATGTTATTTTTTAAAGAATATATTGTATAATTTTCTTAATTCAGTTGGCATCTGTAAAGGAGTAGAGCATTCCATTCTGAAATAACCATCCTAATGAATGTGCAGTATTCTTGGAAAATATTTCTCCCACAAACCTAAACACTTTGGTTTGGTCATGTCTGAAATTCTTAATATGACAAATTTGAGAATGGTAGGAACCCTGCATACTATGATTTTACTTAGAAAATAAGCTTGGGGCCATTGCTACTGCATCCTGCTGGAAACTGCATTGCCATAAAGGGTAATAACTAAACAAGGACATGGTTACATTTTTTAGCAATACCTCTGAATTTAACTGCACAGGATGTCTTGGATTTAAAGTGACCGCTATAGTCAAAAATTGAAAAAAGTACATATTTTATCTTGACATGAAAATCTACCAAAACTAAACCTTCCAGCAGAACAGCTGCTTGTGAATAGTTTTATATTTTTTCTAACCCTGAATGCCTTCATGGGGACAGACATTGTTTTCTTGCCTGTACCATAGTGTGCGACCAGAGCTGATAAGTATGCAGCGCCACAGGCTGTTTTAGAGAATGGAAGTAGTAAGATACTGTCATGTTGGAGATTCCTGCAAAGAAATACCAATGCCTTTTTTTGGCGCTACTGTTACATGTTTGTTTCCTTTGTATGTGTTAGACAGTTTATGAAAAGCTCCTGCATAAGGTTAAAGAAATAACTAAGACAACTTGATGTATCTAAAAATTGATATTTTGTGGATTTCAAGTCCTTTCTTCCTTGCCTTAGTCAGCTAGAGTGTGATATTTCCTTATTTGCAAATGTCATTTAATCAGTGAGACTGAATTTGATGCCACATCCTTTTCTGTACGAAGAAGGGAAAAAGGGATAGATAAGTCAGAAGCAGAAATGTCATTTTGTGCTTGTAACTTCTGTGAGAAATATATCAATGTACAGAACTGAATTGCCTTTAAATGTGTATTATGTGTAAATGTGAAGAAAAAACAGGTATAAATGTTAATTTTCAAGATCCATTATTTCATGCTAACATTCATTGTAGTTTTCATTTTTACTTTATCACCTTTTACAGTTTTGCAATACACTTTTTCTTGCCATATTAGTATTATAGGTTCGTAGATCTGTACCAGGGTAATGACCATTGCAGCCTTTTTAAGCCTAGCAATGCATCCCAAATCTCCGATAAGTTCTGGTACCCTTGTTAAGTTTAAGTAGGAGATTGAGAGATGAAACATTTTCAAGAAGGGGCCTGGGATATGAACCATTTATAGGCTGCCTGTGTCCATTAGAGACATAGGTGCAAAGTCAGGAATGAATTTCCTGTTCCCCATCTAATTTTCCAAGTTACACCTGCATTGGGTTAGGGAGGAACTCTGCTTCACATGGATGGTGAGCCTGTTCCTTAGAAGGAGTAGTCTCTGGGATACATACCTGTCTCTCCAGCAGGTCCTATTTATATTACAGGCAATGTTTAAGTCTTTAAAATGGGTAATTCTGGTGCTGTTTGTTTTGCAGATATGCAGGAGGTCCATCAAAGTGGGGTCCAACAATACCTTGTATACTAGCCTTAGGTCTTCCATCAAAAGCTTGTAGGAGACAGAATACAGGGATAGGGCTTTGAGACTTTCTGCTTAGGTCATGTTGCTTATGCCCTGTTTTCTTTTAATGAGGAACCTCTGTGGACATTCCTGGTGTTGGATATGCCTGGTTAGGTACATGTCAAAGGGCGATTGTGATACGTCTGATGAATGCTGACCTCCTTGGACCTAGATGCCATACCTTTGTTAATAAGCTGCACAACATAGAATTATTTCCTTATTATGATATGATAGACACATTGATAACCAAAGGCTAGCTCACTACCTGCATGTGCTCGCAAGTCCCTAACTACTGTTCGACTTGTAGGAGTGTCTTGTCAATATAATAGCTGCCAGGGATAATTGATTTCCTGAAGGATACTATTAATCATTTTTTGGCATTTAGTTTTAGTCCATGGCTCTGACACCAGTTATTCATCTGTGTCAGCCTTTACTGGAAAGCATTAGTGTCAGTGGGTGATTCTATTACTGTTCCTGATTTGCAGTCATCTGCAAATTCAGGCAGCAAGAGGCTATTGACATTGGCCTTGACTTTATAGCAGTAGATGCCAAAAAGAAGCAGTCCCTGGAACTCTGGAACTCTGCTGGTGACTTGCCTCTTTGTAGAGGTGGACTCCACAATTCTGATTTCCTGGGTCCTATCTGTGAGTCAGCTGGCTAACCCCTGGGTGACATAAGGGTTTATACCTAGCTTCTTGATTTTGTCAACAATGCCTAAGTGGTGTATTGTGTCAACTGCCTTGGCCAGGTCCAGGTAGGCAGTGTGAACCATTTTGCCCTCATCCATTGCTTTGATGACCTTCTCAAAGAAGTCCATCGGGTTGTGTAGGCACAGCCTGCCCTTGATAAAACCAAACTTGGTTTGGTCCAGTGTTTTGAGGTGTCCTATGTCATTATTGATCATTTCCGTGATACTTCTTTCCATGACTTTGCATACGCACCCTTAAACTAATACTTTGTTGAAGCAGCTTTTGATTTAATTACATCATTCAGTCTTCTTGGATAGGAGTCTTATCAGCATGTCGCATCTTGACTTGGCAATATTTGCCCACTCTTCCTTGCAAAAGTGCTCCAAATCTGTCAGATTGTGAGGGCATCTCTTGTGCACAGCCCTCTTCAGGTCACCCCACAGATTTTCTATTGGATTTAGGTCTGGGCTCTGGCTGGACCATTCCAAAACTTAATTTTTTTTCTGGTGAAGCCATTCTTTTGTTGATTTGGAAGTATGCTTGGGGTCATTGTCATACTGAAAGGTGAAATTTCTCTTCATCTTCAGCTTTCTGGCAGGCTCCTGAAGGTTTTGGGCCAAAAGTGACTGGTATTTGGAACTGTTCATAATTCCCTCCACCTTGACTAAAGCCCCAGTTCCATCTGAAGAAAAGCAAACCCAACGCATGATACTGCCATCACCATGCTTCACCATGGGGATGGTGTTCTTTTGGTGATGTGAAGTGTTGTTTTTTGCACCAAATGTACCTTTTGGAATTGTGGCCAAAAAGTTCAACCATGATCTCATCAGACCATAACACTTTTTCCCCACATGCTTTTGGGAGACTTAATGCATTGTTTTGCAAATTTTAGATAGGCCTGGATGTTTTTTAGTGTAAGAAAAGGCTTCCATCTTGCAACCCTAACAAGTAGCCCAGACATATGGAGAATATGGGAGATTGTTGTCACATGTAGTACTCAACCAGTACTTGCCAGAAATTCCTGCAGTTCCTTCAGTGTTGCTGTACGTCTCTTTACAGCCTCTCTGACCAATTTCCATCTTGTCTTTTCATCAATTTTGGAGGGACGGTCAGTTCTTTGCAACATTACTGTTGTCCCATATTTTCTCCACTTTTTGATGATTGTCTTCACGGTGTTCCATGGTATATCCAATGCTGTGGACATTTTTTTGTATCCTGACCGATACCCTTCAACAATGAGATCCCTTTGATGCTTTGTAAGCTCTCTGTGAACCATGGCTTTTGCTGTAGCAGGCAACTGAGTAAATGTCAGGAAAATCCTACTAGGACAGCTGAACTTTATTTGGGGTTAATCAGAATCTCTTTACTTGATGGCAGATGTGTACCCAAGAAGACTGAATGCTGTAATTAAATCAAAAGGTGCTTCAACAAAGTATTAGTTTAAGGGTGTGCACACTTATGCAACCAGCTTGTTGTATGTTTTTTTATTTTATTATATTGTTTCCCTAACAGATTTGTTTGTTTTCCAGTTGAATTTTGCAGGTTATAGGTCACACTAAAGCTGTGAAAAGTTTTGAAATTATTTATTGTGGACTCATTTTTTTATATCACAAAACCCTGGCATTTTAATAGGGGTGTGTACACATTTTATATCCACTGTATGTCTGAGGTCATTTACATCTCCAGAGACTATGACTGAAATATCCTGGTACTTGTGGTCTATTGACCTGAGTGCATTTATAATATGGCAGATCCTGGCCCCTGATAAGCAACTAACTGTGACTTTCTCCTTGCTCATCCTGGTGAGAGGGACATCAGAGTGTCTCACAATGGAGTCTCCATTGATATGAATGTTGGGCTGTGTGGTGTCTTGCCTTATGGGCTTAAAAGTAGAGGCTCCATGAGAAGTGTTTGTGTGTGTTGTTTTGAAAGAGTGCATTTGGGGTTGCTGAGGATATTTATATGTACCTCATCTAGGGGGTCTTTGGGATTTAAAAAGGTTACATTTAAGTGCCACAGCATATGTGGGTCTATATGTTTGCTTCGTACTGTGTGTGATAGGTACAGAGTATGTAGTACTGACAACCTGATTGACATTATTAGTGCTTTTCTCCGAGAGCTTTTCCTCTAGTGACGTTGTGTAGATGCATCTGTCACATACCTTATCTGTTTGTTTTAGCATTAGCTGGTTGCCAGTAAACATGAGGCAATTTCTGTATTTCCTCAGGATGCCAGTATCCACCATACTGGTAACAGAGGTAGTGGAAAGTTCATATTTATGGCATCAGGCTTTTTTAGTGATTAGACAATTGCGATAAAAATATAAAGTCAAGTCAGGAGTATCTGGTCTGCAACTCTGGGGCAGTGCCTGTCACTGCAGACTAGTTACCCTATGTGCAAGTAGGTATCAGTGAAATTTCAAGGGTGGTTTTACAGGAAAAAATGTCAACTCAAGGTGCCTGGATCTATACAGGGGGAAATTGCTAAAGTAGACCATAATGGTTTATGGGTGAAGTATTTAGGGAGATATTCTGAAGTTAGGTTAGACAGTAGTTCCTGAAAAGAAAGAAAGAATTAGCTTTGTCAAGACTGATGAATAATGGGGTTTCACCTGATTGTTTCCTACCTGTCTACTACTACTGCTGGTCTCAAATTGCTGGGATACAGTGACCATTTGCTTCTTCTCTCCCCAGAAGCAAAACATTAGCACTAATCCCAGGATGAAAAGCAGGCCTAAGGCTCTTTGGTGATCAACAGTCTTGTCCCAGGTGATGCAGGGATCTGTAGGCTTGTTGTGCCATTTTCCTTGTAGATGCATTGAACAGCAACCAGACCAATCAGGAAGATCCTACATGTGCACTTACTGCTCTCATCAGGAGCAAAACAGAAACACAAATCTTAAGCTGGTATGGGCAGTACAGTGGCACAGCAGATTGTGTTGTTGCCTCATAGGAAGAGGTTCCCTAGTTGGATTCTCTGCTGGGGTGCCTTCTGTGTAGAGTCTGCATGTTCTCCATGTGTTTGCATGGGTCTCCTCTCGATGCTCTGGTCACATCCCACATTCCAAAGAAATGCAGTAGGGGATTGGATACTCATAACTGGCCATAGGTGTGAGTGTGCATGCAGGTGTATGGTGTGGAAGAAATAATGTGGCATGGGTAGCCATCTGGTGGTGTAAACCTCGATCCTAGATAATTGTCACTTTGAAGTGACACCCTGACCCCATGTGCAAAAATGGGAAAAGACATCTTCTAGTACTCTTGGTCTTTTTGCTAATAAGCTAACCCCACTCCTTGCTGATCATTAGACTAAATGCAGTGATTGCTATGTCAGAGTTGCAGTCAGTGTGCTTTCATGATATCATGCTCTATTATTGTTAGGGCTGCTGTCAGAGATTCATCATTCTGGACCTCTTAGCTTGCTTTTGTTGCTGTCACTGATGCTACAGCCAGAGCTTCATACATCCGTGGTAAGAAGCCAGCATTCTTTCAGAGTTTTCTACACTCTTGTTATATGTGTTCCTTCTTTTTCTTCACCACTGGTATCTCTACCTAATCTGCATGTGAATTTACTTGAGTACAGCCAGTCCTTATTCCTCCCATCATTTCCATTTCTAGAATATTCTGTGTACCCTTTGACTGCCCTCAATTTAACTTGGGAGTTGGTAGAATGTTTAAGGTGTTTAGCTCATAAGCACAAGGCACAGGTTTTGATTCTCACCTTTGAAATGGAACTTGGCTAGGTTTAAAATAGCCCACGAGGCCAGCTTGTCTGCAGCAGCTAGCCTAATACTCACCTATGAACCTATATGTGCTGTCATTCTTATCTAGTCCATGTCCTTTCATTTCCCTGTGATCTTTTCCTTCAGCCATCTTTTTAATGTTTACATCCAGTATGACTACATGCCATGGTTTGAGATGGCATTTTCTGGTTTGTTTTACAGACAGTTTTCTGGTGGGTCTGTTCAGTGATTCAGACCATACTGCTGTCATCTTCAGTGCTGAAATGTTCCTTTATGGAGGAGATCCTGTATTCTTTATACCTCACACTATATTGAATCCAGGGAGGCTTTGTCTCTAGTATTTTGTGAAAGTTAACTTCTGTTGTGATCAACACAGTGGCTACCATCTGTTGCTCCATTGTGATTGGCTGTTAAGATCATTCTTGGGTGTAGAAACCTCCATTGCAGAATCTGTATGCCCCTTTGTTTTTTTTTTCAGGTAATCTAGTTTCTTCTGACATTCCAAAGAAATGCAATAGGTGAATTGTTGGGTCTCTAAATTGCCTCTACTTTTGCATACTTTTTGAGTGAGTTTTGTCTGCCGTACAGTAGATTGGCATCCTATTGAGGACTAGTTTCTTCACCATGTACCCACTGAGAGCTAAGACATGCTTCCTTCTGACCCTGAATTAAATTAAGCCGTTAACAAGTGAAAGACTGAATATAGGAACCTTTGTTGTTACCTGAATTTCAGGCACTAGTCATGTCGGGCACTGTGTCTTCTTTGTTTAGCAAGCAGTACAGTTTCATTAAATAAGTGTGTGTTTTGATAAACCCAAGAGTTGGGAGACAATGTATAATATATAAATGCTGCACTCTGTTTTGAAAACAGAAAGCCTGATGCCATTACAGCAGCTCTTGTGCATGTATGTGCATCCTAAATAGTTTTTATAACGCTAAATATATTTTATATATTTTGTTTTGACAAACAGGTGTCAGTACCAGGAAATTCATATTCTACTGTTCTTAAGAATCTTCAGCCAGACACTCCATATACTGTCACAGTTGTTCCAAACTTTAGTGAAGGGGATGGCAAACGTCTTTCAGGAAATGGAAGGACCTGTAAGTAAATAAAAATTTTGAAAAAAAAAACTTTGTAAACTTTTATATTGGTCAGTCCTTGTTAAATACTGACACAAGTTTAGAAACGTATCAATAGAAATGAAATTATTTGCCATGATGCTTTCTGGTAACAGTTTACCTCATTCACCATTATTTATAATGTCTGTTGTATAACTGTAGGGAGTTTTATTGGCTTGAAATAACTGCCTGAATATTATCTTATTGTTGTTCTTTGAGAACGATCTCTGCATTACATTGAGTATTGATACTTTTTAAAGTACTTAATAATGTTGGACATTGGAATGTTAAGATGATAAGCTGTAGACCTGAAATGTTTTAGGGAGTTGAATGCTTTTGTGAACTTCTTCTTCTTCTTTCGGCTTTTCCAGTTAGGGGTCACCACAGCAGATCACCTGTCCACTCATGATTGGCAGTGGAGTTTTACGGTGTCGAGTCGCCAGCCTGGCGCCCAACCTTCCACAGAAGACACACACACGCATGCACTCACGCCTAGGGCCAATTTAGAGTGTCCAATTCACCTACAGCATGTCTTTGGGATGTGGGAGGAAACTGGAGCACCCGGAGGAAACCCACAAATGAGATAAATCAACATTTAAGTCTCTTAATCTTCTAGAATGAAAGTATTACAATTCAACTATGGCCATTTTTATTGTTTTCAAAAGAGATGCATTAATTATTTGTCATGATTTTTACTCAAGCTGTAAGTCTGTCTCATAATTAAAACATATGACAGTTCAGCACTGTAAAATGAGAATGAGTGATTTTTTTGAGAGTGTAGTCGCTGTAGGTTCTTTTGAAGTAATCAAAACAGTACAGAACTTGTACCACAGTCCCTATTCAAATACTGAGTAATGTCACTTAAACACCCAAACACCATTGAAGATGCTTATAATGCTCAAGTGTAATACTAATAGGTAAGGCTACGTCATAAGTAACATTGAAAGGAGTGACTGCCTCATATATGTGGTTCTTTATTACACTAAGTGGGCTGAGTGCCCTATGAATGCAGTGGTGCTAGCAAAAGCGTGATAAATAGAGGTTACTTATGATGCTCGTCACCTTGCAAGAAAGGACTGCTACAAAGATGAGAAAGTACTTATTTTGGATTAGTAGCATCAGCTGACTACAAGTGCATTTACTTTGCCATATACTCACATTATTAACAAATTCTAATTTTATATCTAGACTGCTAGAAGCTGCAGGCAATTATTTTCTCCAGGATGAAGCAATCTTACAGATGAAGCTGGAGTTGTAAACTACAGCTGTCCTGCTAGATATTTGGATGGCACATGGAAAAAGTGAAGGCTTCCCCTCAGTTGTAGTAACATTAATAATAACAATAATAATCTGTCACCCTGGCTCTTTTTTAGCAGTCTTTTTCATTGACTAGGTTATAATAGACAAATTGTTGATCAGAATCCAATGATCCTCAATTCAGCAACTACGTGAGGGACAAGGAATCTGGACTTTCCCATCTGGAGAAACAATACAAAAACTTGTTCCTGAGGTTCATGGTTCACTGATTCTAGGTTCATGGGAATAGGATCAGCAATCTGTGAGATGACCACAAACTGCTGTTTATCTACATATCTTTATATAGTTTGTCTGTATATAAATACATGTGCCGATTTATAGCACAATCGCACGCGTATATAGATGCGCGCACACACACACACACACACACACACACACACACACACACACACACCCACACACACATATTTAACTATGTGTCATCAAATCAAAGCGTATTGCAATGGGAATGAAATCATATAATCAAAACTGCATCGCTGCATGGAAAGGTACACAGTTTCACTGAAACTAGTGAAATTAGAAAGATGTAGTAATTTATAAACACAAACACACTAAATTTTCCATGGAAGGTTGACAGAATAAAACAAATCCTACATCTTTCTAACTGGCATGGTAGTATTGCCACCAACCTAAATTTAGCTAAAGGTCACACAAACACCATTTACCTGCAACATTTTATTTTAGCCAGATGTAAAGCTTAAAAAATGATATTTCCATGGTAGTAGGTTCAACCAGTCCAGCTAATTGAAAGTGAAAGCTACTGCTTTATCAGCCTGTCATGTTAAATGATTATAATCCATTCTCAGATAATAACTAAAAATAATGCATATAAAAATAATAAAGACCAGCCAATAGCTTAAAAGTGAATAAATAAAACTTTACTTATACAACAAAGAAAACAGTGCTGATAGAGATTAAATATGCAGAGGTCAAAAGAGAGCACAGAAGAAGGAAAATTAACAGTCACTTATACGAAGAGGAATATTTAAAGAAAACCTCTTAGTGTTTTAAGTTCCTAAAATGCATAAGGCAGAATTGCTGGCAACAAGCTTAAAGGAAAGTGATGACCTCAATGTGTTTGATAATAATAATAGACCGGGTTCATTTGACTTAGTGTACATGCTCAGAAGAACCATAAAACACCAGAAAACTTAGATATAAAAAGATGTTCCTCACATAATATGTTGCAGTACTAATCCTTGGAACTTCCTGCCATGCAGAAGCCTGTGACCAGCCCAATATCCAAAATCTTAGTGTCATGCTAAACCGATGGACACTCAATGACCAATGTCTAGACATCAGGGTATAAGAAAGGCATCTACCAGTGCTATCTTCAGTTCTTTCTAGCCGTGCAGTCTGATACGCTTCTCTCGTGTTTTACATGCACACGGTCTGTTGGTTGGCTGGTGTTTCCAGAGTTCCACTGCTTCCAGACAAATAAATACTGCAATGGGGAAATTTCTTCTGTAATTAATGTTCAAAAAAGTTAACAACTGTCTTTTAGGAAATAAATCCTGCATAATGATTGTCACTCATTTTGCTTATTTTGCATGGGTTCTTAGCACGACGGCTCTAATAGCTCTGATTGTGCTAAGTTTTGTGCAAAAAATCCTAAATGTAGGGTTGAGGTACTCGCTGCTGATATGGAGCCCTTGTTGTTGACTTCTTCAGTAGCATTGCGACCTTCAAGTCCTGCAGGTCCAGCAGTCGCTACATTGGCCACTCGTGTAATCCCTAAAAAGCAAACAAATAAAAACCTAGGGATCCTGAGACTGCAGAAGAAACTTCTGTGTCAACCACTATGTCAACCAAAGCGCCTGGGACTGGTGACTGCTAGGCTGGAACCCCCTCATGTGACTCCATATAAGGTCACCACAGTCCCTGGCCTACCAACTAGCACCACTGCTGACATGTTAGTTGGGTCTGACACCACAATGCAGGCATTAGCTTTTGTCTTGCATGAAGTGGTCTTGCAGGGAGACCTTATATTCCCCCCAACTTCCGATGTTCCTACTGAGGTTATGAATGGATGCCTGCATCGCTCAACCATGCCAGTGAAATGATCTTTCAAACCCAAATGAGCTTTCACCCTGGCTTTGCCTCCACCCTCAGCTCCGCATCTCAGACTGAAATCAAGATCTGGTCAAAATAGCACATGGAATTCTTGGCTTTCATTATATCCAGAGAATGCTCAAAACCCTTTTCTAAGGCTTCTCTGATGCCATCTAGAAGAACAAGGGAAGTAGCCTTCCAAAAGGAGGATAATTCATCATCCTCTGAAGATGAGGAAGAGCTCTCTTATTTGGGTCATTTACAACTCCAAACCTACCCTAACTCAGACTCATATGATACTGTCTCTTTAGCATCCCCATTCAAAGACCTTTCCTTTGGTTACGCATTACACAAAATTAGGAAAGCTTCTAACTGGAAGAGTAAGCAGGCACAGTCATACACTACAGGGAACTTTTGAATTTATCTTCTCCTAGACCATAGGCTATGTCTCCAGTACACATTGTACTAGATGTTTTTGAGGATAGAGACCTACATCCTGACTCCTTATGATCTGCACCAAAAAAGTCAGGCAGATTTTTCAGAGTGCTTGAATTGCACAAGAATCTCTACAAAAATCTCAAAACTGATCTCTCTTTGGTCACCACTGAATCTAGTAAAGGGGTGCCTAAAGGACCTTCCAGGCATTCCTTACCTAATGACAGGGAAAACAGACTACAGGTTTGGCAAGAAAACTTATACCTCTGCAACCCTAGCCATTAGAGATTTAAATTGCCAATTCCATATGATAAAATACTTAGAAGAACTTCAAGATAAATTAATACAAAACATGATTCATTGTCAGCTAGAACCTTGTATAAGGAGGCACAGAAGATAGCTAAGTAAACTCTACAGCTAGCCAGACACTCCTTGAAATGTGGTTTTCACACTTTAGGTAATTCTGAAAGAGAAGCTGCCACAGGTTCAGTTATCCTCACACATTCTTATCTCAGAACTCAGCCACTGTCAGACCAAATAAAAGCAGAGTTATTGGATGCTCTACTAGACACAGTATTTCTGTTTGGACCCCCAGGTGAACAATTCTTCAAGGAACTAGACAAATAAGGAAAAAAAAAATTAAAACTGTCAAAGAATTCTACTTGTCCTCACCCCTGAGGTACCATAGAAACTAACCCTCTAAACCTTGACCCTTTACACTTAGACAAGAAAAGGGGAGGCCTCTTTGTGGAAAAAGACCAAGGTAATCCAGAAGATGGCAAACAGAGCAGCATCATAGATTGGGTGCCACCAAAGAGCACACCCAACCCAGAGAACAGCTGTGACTGTGTTCTACCCCTCCTCCTTCCTGGATCCCTAGCAGGAATGCTATCAATGGGTCCTCAGTGCTTTTGAGCATACCAAGACTTCCAAAGGAACAAGAACCTCTTACCTCCAATTATCAAAGATTTACTACAGCAAGGGTCCATACAGCCAGTTCCCTAGGGTCAACAGGGAAAAGGCTTTTATTCATGAGTCTTCCTGGTCTTAAGAAAAGGGGGAGCTTGGATACCTATCCCGGGTCTCTCAAAGCGAAATAAATTCCTCTACATGCCAAAATTCAAGATGCTTATTTTGCAAAAGCTGCTACCCATTATTTCTCAGGATGCCTACATGGGCAGCATTGACCTAAAGGACTCTTACCTTCATGTTTCTATAACAATCAGCCATAGAAAATACCTATGATTCTTAGCCTCAGGCTCCCACTTCTAATTTTGTACCCTGCCATTTGGCCTTTCTTCTGCCCCAAAAGTGTTGTAGAATACTTGACACACCTAATAGGACATTGCAGAATGCTGGGGTACACATCTATCCTACCTAGATGACTGTGTCATCCAGAGAAGATCCACCTTAGAGACCCTGGATGCCCTCCAGACCTCTGTAGACTGCTTCCTAAAGGGTCGTGTTTCTGGAGGACCTGATAGACTCAACCCAACAGAAAGTGTTGGGTAGAGTGTACCCAACAGAAAGTGTTTGTCCCTCAGGACAAACTGGTTTTCCTGATAGATTATTTAAACAGCCTACTCATAACAACTTATCTCAGCCAGAGAGTTCTTAAGGATGTTAGGGTACATGGCTTCATGTATCCTGATGGTCCCTTTAGCAAAACTACACATGAAGAAGCTCCAGTGGTTTCTCAAAAATGCCTGAAAACAACACTCTGTCCCTATAAACCCTTCCCCCCTTGCTCCCATGCCTCAAGAAGGAACTCCTGTAATGGAAGAACACCATACAAAAGAACCCAGGAGTAATCTTCACGCTGCCTCAAGCAAGTCCATCACCACAGACAGCTTAGCCATAACCTAGGGAGCTTGTGGAGCCCATTTAGGCCTACTGAGGGTACAGGGCATTTGGTTTCCACAACAGAGGAAGTTGCATATCAATCTAAAGGAAATGTTCAGTCCTCCTGGCCTTAAAAGCTTTCTGACAGCATTTAAGCCCAGAAACGCTAGAAATCTGGACAGTCATGTGGTACATAAACAAACAAGGGGTGACCTTGCTTACTCACTGTGCAGCCTTACCAGAAAGATGCGGATGTTATCCCAAGACTTGGGATCACTCTCATAGCATTGTACATTCCTGGCCATAGCAATCTCCTTGCAGACTCCCCAAATAGAGATTTACTAGATTCAAGTGAGTGGATGTTGAAAAGGGAAGTAATCCTATTATCATCACTTTTTTGGGAATCCCCTCTGTACAGCATTTTGCCTATCTCCACAACAAACAACTTGTTGGGTTTTGCTCCAGAACACAAGAGGAGGGAGCCTGGATGATAGATGCCTTCTCCCTTACATGGACCTACAGGTTCCTGTATGCCTTTCCCCCATTACTTTTGATTCTGAGGGTAATTACAAAGATCAGGACTGACAGGCCGAGCAAGTTACAGGTAGCCACCTTTTGGCCCAAACAACACTGGTTCTCCCTACTCACCCTCAGCAAGGGGAGGTTTTATATACTCCCAAAGGACATAGACCTATTCAGACAAATCAGGGATCAGTCTTCCATCCCAACATGGCATCACTCAATCTAGCTGCCTGGAGGACTGACTCATGACACCTACCTTTATGTCTTACCCAAAAGATGTGCTATTGATTCTAAAGGAGGCCAGAAAGCCTAACACCAGAAAAATCATACGTGGCAAAATGGAAGAGATTTTCCACCTGGTGTCATGGCTGATAGACTATCCTAGCTCATGCAGACATCAATTCAGTACTGCTTTATCTATCACACCTGTTTGAACAGGGCCTTTCTTATTCCAGAACAAAGATTCATGCTTTTGCTAACTCCGCTTACTTGCAGATTACTCCACCATTCTTCTCTCAGCCTCACATGAAACTGTTTGGAAAAGAGGTGATTCACTTGAAACCTACCAGAAGGGACCTTCTTCCAGCATGGGACCTAAACTACATTTTGGAAAAGTAACCCTACCTCCCTTTGAACTGGTTGCTACTGCATCTCTCAAGATGCTCACCTAGAAGACCACCTTCCTTATAGTCATCACTTTTGCTAGAAGAGTCTCTGAGCTGCAAGCTGTCATGTGTATAGAGCCCATCACTGTCTTCTACAGGAACAGGGTAACCCTCAGAACAAACCCATCATTCATGCCAAAAGTAGTTTCAGAACTCAGCCTTAACCAGTCTTCTATCTGACAGTCTTCTTCCCAAACCCAGAGAACAAAGTGGAAAGAATCCTCCACTCACTGGATGGTGAAAGACATTTCAAGTAGTACTTAGACTGAGCAAAGACTATGAACATGGTAGACCAGTTGTTGGTATCATTTGCAGAAGGGAAAATGGGCAAGCTTGTCTCAAAACAAGCAGTCTCTAAATGGATTGCAAAGTGCATTAGTTTCTGTTACACACACCATAGAAGACCTCTACCTGGCCACTTGCCCTTTCCCAATTGCTGTGTGAACTCGAAGTTGATATATATATATATATATATATATATATATATATATATATATATATATATATATATATATATATATATATATATATATACACTCATATAAACCAGCAGGGATTGTAGAGGGCATGCCCACCATTTTTTTTACTTTTGTTTTAGGTGTTTTGACTTTGAATCTTTTTAGATCAAGCTTTTTGTATTTCAGCCACACGCATTGTCTTCCAGTTATACATAGCACACTCCATAGAGCTTAAAACTTTTTCTCATTTGCTTTATTGAACATACTTATCAAATTTATTTCTTCTCCATTTTCCCACACCCTTACTGTACAAAATCGTTCATTGCTTTTTCCTTCTTCCACTTTCATTAACTTAATTGATCTTTATTTTCCACAAGGTTGTTTTCACGTACACTTCCATTATCCAGTCTTGGCCTTCACCACTCTCCTTTTTTTCTCACACTTTGTTACTTCACCCATCCCACTTCAGCATATTCATCAATAAAACCAGCACTATGTGTTCCAGTTTTCTTTGAGGTTATTGCAAATGAGTCTTTATAATATACATAAACCCATCTTATTTACATTTTTATTTTTATTTTATACTTATTTTTGTATTTTACAAGAGTTTCAAACATATTGTCTTGCTATTTGTCATACATATATTTTCCATTTAAATGCTCCAACTTTTCACCCATAACCAAAATTAAATTTTTTCTTATCTCAGCAATATTCTAAAACTTCACTACATCATGCCATCCACACATGCAAATGCATGTAAAAATTATTTTGGCTGTTTGATCGATATTTGATTTGTCTTCTATAATATATCTGTGCTTAAATTCTGTACTTTTTTCATATCTCTACTCTTGTCCCAAGATTCCCTTTGTGTTTTACATTCTAAAATGACATGCATCTCGGATATGGCAATTCCTTTCCATGTATTGCTTAAATTTCTTATATTTTACATTACCTTTACTGGCAATTTATTTAATGTAAGTTTCCATAAAAAAATGTGACATGCATTTTGATTTTAAAACTATTCCTTTATCTCAGTTTTTAGTTTTCTTAAGTCCAATTTCTTCCTCTAATCCTCTTCAGTGGCTGTATGTTATATTTATTCATAATATCTTATCTTTCCTTTCTTGTCTTACTTATCCTGCTCAACATTATTCTTTATTTTTTCTGTTTTGTAATACTTCTTGTCCCAACTCTTATCTATAATTGTCTTCTTTTTAGCTGCCACATCTGAAACAAATGCACTTTAATTCCAAAACTCTAGCCATCGCATCCTCCCCATCATTGAACATAGAGCTTAATGTCCAATAGGTACCCAGTGCTGCTAAAACACTGGTTTTGTTAAGCTCCACCCTTCCCTTTCCTCTTTGTTATATAAAACCCAGTTTTTATTTAGCTCAGCCATGACCCCCCCCATATAAATGAAAAAAAAAACACTTCTAACAATTATCTCTATAAAGTAATTAACATAAAAATCTGCCAACATAAATCAACTTCCTTAATATAACAAAATCATTCAAATAAACTTTTTTTCAAGATGTAAATAATAAAAAAATAAGAAAATTCTAGTTGTGCCCTAGCCAAATTTCCCCTAGTCAATATGAATACCATGCCAAAACTGCTCTGAAAAGAAGCTGATGGCCTAGCTGGACCAACCTGGTCAATAAAGTATAATTCAAGAAAATAAACAAAAAATATAGCATTGATTATACTTAACTACCACTGATTATAATTTGCCTCTTTTCACTGGAATTAGTCTGTCTTCTCAGGAAAAAATAACAATAACAGCAGCAATAAATAATAAGAATAATAATAGAACTAGAACAATGACTGCAATACATAAAAACGTAGACCAGAATTGATTTTTTTTTTCTTTTTACCATCAATTTGTTTTTGTTCTTTTTCATTTCTGATGCCTTGTCCATCTTTTAAGTCTATCCACTGCTATCACAAACTTCACTTTTGTGTTTTTTTTTCTCCTCACTCCCACATAGTACATTTAGAATTATTTTTGGTATATTTTCAAATGTAACACCTTCTTTCATATATTCTAATTCTTCCCTTTTAATCTCACTCAGGTGCCTTCACAAATATGCAATTTATCTCCATTTCTCTGCATGTCTAAACTGCATTTGCTGTCTTCCTTGCTTTTCACTAAAATGTACATATTGTTAGCACAGACAACTTTTTTCTGCTACTGCTTAATCCCTTCCTTCATGTCTACTATTTTTATAAAACAATGTAGACTTCTCTCATATCTGTGCCCTTTCTGATTTCCCTGTTACGTGACTTACTTGTTTTGTCTCACATTGTCAGATTTGACTGGCTCAGCACAAATCTTTTTGCCATCTGCTCTGGGTAGCAAAGCGGGACTGTCCTCAGAAACCCTCTGAATACATTTTGGGATTTATGAAAAGAGTGTGTTGTACAACTTAGAAATGTGTAGCTTTACTGCTGCAGATATGAATTGTACTAAAAGCTGCAGTTATCTAAAAAGGATGTTTTCATCCAAATGGCTCCCCTACACATGGAGGCTGATCTATTCAACCTTTGCTACAACTGTGTTCTGCATACCAGGGTTTGAGTCAGATGTAAGCTGTTTGAAAAAAAATGGCCTTAGTATTCCTTGCACTCTACCACTACCTTATTTCATAATTTATATAATTAACTTTATGCAAGTATGAGTGCAGTCCTTTTCCTAAACCATGCGGCAACAAGCTGTCATGGTCATTTCATCCACCAACTGTTTTTCAACAATCTTCTGCTCTGTGAACTTGGTTTTGACTCTCCCAATTGCTGTTTCTTTTTTTCACCAGGTCACTAAACTTTCTAATCGATAATTTCATTTATAAAAGTTGGGCTATAATTTAAGTGTACTATGTCTTTTGACTCATGCCCTGAATGCAAACCAGAAAGTAAAGCCAAATGTAAAAATTATTCACTTGAATGAGTTAAACTGAGTCTTGTAGTCACTATTCACATCTTGTCTTTATTTTCTTGAATCATGCACAGCAGATATCTTGTTTGATGCCACTTCCTGTGTTTAATATGAAGTATTCTGAATTTCAAATTACAAGCTGTGACCATAGTGAGAGGCAACAGGTCAGACAGTACGTAAGCACTTCTGGAACAAATGGACTAGTCTGCCCATTGGGCTGTGTTTTGCAAGAAAAATACAGACTGTATAACATAAAAGCTCTTATTGTTATCTCTGGTATCACCATTGCCCTTATGTTGCTAGGATTTCCAAAGAGAATCATATGCACTCTTGAATACACTCAGTGTGTGTGCCCTCTTCTCAGCCTTTTAAGACATTACTTCATGCATCTGCTGCAGAGTTTGTGACAAACCATTTCTTCATATTGCTTTATATTTCTTCTTGTTTTACTGTTGTATGACATGCCCCTAGTAGGGTTTTGTAACACGAAGGGCAGAAATTCTTGTACAACAGTAACTCACTGCTTTTATCTAGATTAAATAATGCAAGCATTTATGTCATGAGGTTCTAATGGCTATAACCACCTAGCATTTTTGTGGCCTACCTTCTTGTTTATGGAAGTGATAATTAGCACATGGGTATTCAAACATTATGGGCAGATTATTTGGCAGATTTCTCATACATAACTTAGATAAATATAACAGATGAACAAAACAAAATAAAGTGCCATAAACTGATGTGTATAGTCAATATAGTATGCACAGATAACAAAATAAACTGTATAGAAAGCTGTCACAGAGTTAGCTACTCCTTTGACACCATACACTGTGACTTTAAATGCTACAGTTTCAGTATGTATTTGACACAGAGGTATGCATCAAGGAATTTGTGCAGGTTAGCACACCTGGTGAGGGTCATATAAACAATGAAGTTCGAGATCAGTAACTAAAATAAGGTGAGAATTATAGCAATAAAGAGGTTCCATATCAATAACCAAAAGAAGATACCGAAGTGGCATAGATAAGCATGAAGGATAAAACAGTTTAAGAGAAGATGAAAAAGTTGAACAGAGTTATGTCCTGGGAATAAAATGCTAATGGTGTTAGCAGAGTGAAGGAAGGTGCTTAGACATATTAGCTTGCAAGCTGTCAAAGGTTGTAGGTAGTATGCATGACAAGAGAAGGACAATAGTGCAGGCCTTGCTAGAATGCTGCTGAGATGATTAAAGTATGGTGACAGACATGAGTCTACAATCTGTGTTTGCTATATTTTGAAAGAGGGCAGTAAAGTTCACTGAGGAAGAGGCTATCATAGGAAGGATAACATATGATACAGAACAACAGAAACATTTGTTTTTTATTTTGTGAAACTGCAGCCAGAGATCAGATATGACACATGCAGACTATCCAACTTAAAGAGGGAAATGAGCAATGAGCAACTGCTGATAACAAATTCAGTTCAAATGTTATTCCACCCACAGTTATAGCTGTTCCACAGATTCCACAGTCCCAGCCACCTCCTTTAATCACTATGGAACAAGTTCTTTCAACCCTCTCAAAAGTTAAAAACATTGCATTCATGGGATGTAATAGAATACCAGGTCACCTGATTATCAGTACCAGATATGGCCTATCTGAAGCCCTGCTTAACCTCTTTAATCTAAGCCTCTCTACTGGTTGCAATCCTGAAGCCTGGAAAATAGCCACTATAATACCCTTACATAAGGGTGACCCAAACATGGACCCAACTAACTACAGACTTATTAAGTCTCACTAGCCTCATTAATCTGGACATTAAAACATCTGTTAACTCTGGGCGCTCATCAATTTGGCTTTGTGAAAGGAAGGTTCTGCCTCTGTAACCTCATTAATTTGCTTTGAAAAAGTAACGGAAACACTGGATAGCATTTAAACTGTTTGTTTGTGTCTTTCGGCTTTTCCCGGTCAGGGGTCGCCACAGCGGAACTCTGGTCCGCTAATGATTGGCAGTAGACTTTTACGTGAAGAGTTGCCATCCCTGATGCACAACCTTCAACGAAGGTATGCCCATTCACGCATGTCTCCAAACAGAAGATGCTCTAGCTGAGAATCGAACGGGACGATGTCTAGCTGTGAGGCGACAATGCTACTGCAGCACCACCACCGCAGTACTTACAGTATATTGGGACCTGGTCAGGACCATTGGCACTCTTCATCATGCAGGCATTATTGACAGACTTGTAAATCTAAATGTAAAACCTTGTGTTGTGTGATGGACAGCCTACTTGTTTTCAGAAAGAACACATGTAGCTAGACTCAAAGGTGCCATTTCTGAAAGCAAAAAAGTTACAAGTGGTGTACCGCAGTGCTCAGTGTTGGGCCCTCTCCTATTTAGCATCTATTTTTCAGACCTTCTGGTTAACTGTCCTGGCCTATAGTTATCTAAGATTCCAGTTGGCTATAAATTGGGTGTTGTTATTCAGTCTTCCACTGATTTGTAATTATTCCAACACAGGTTAGAGCATGTTAACAATTGGTGCAAGGACAGTGGTCCCAAACTAAATATAAAAAATGTTGTGGCATGGTTCATTTTGGTTAATAAAACATTTTCGCATACAGTATAAGTGACACTCCCCTCCATTTAGACTTTATTGTAAGGGATCTTGGCAACCTCATTGATAATTCCTTATCATTTGAACATCATGTCTCTGCTAAAGTTCAGAAAGCTTTCTATCTGGCTCATCTAATTTCTAAGGGCATCTTCACTAGATCCAAAGAAGTTTTAATTCCTCTTTACTTGTATCTCATAAGACTTGCTACTGAATATAATGTCCCTTTTGGCATGTATTTTTTCTAAACATATCATTCAGTTTGACAGGCCTCAGAGGTTCTAAACTATAAAGATCAGTGTCCTGAAAAATGTTAGTTAACAAGACAGACTGGGAGTCCTCTATCCACACTCAATCTCTTATAGATTCCTCCATAGAGATCTGTCTAGCCTTTCAAGCCATGACAGATACAACCCTTTTGGAACTCATTTTCCTTCGAAGAACAAATAGTTTCTCAAATACCTAGCTAATGTAATTAATTTTTCATCAACAGATAAATAGTACACATTGGCTTGATAGATTGGTATTTCAATGTATCTCTTACCTCTGGAACAAACTTCCACTACATGCCAAGAAGAGTAGCATCCTTGTCACCTTCAAGGTAAACCTGTTTAATTGGAAAAGTCTCCCTGGTCTGTTTTGTCTTGCCCTTCTTGAGGCTATAACAATCCTTTGAATAGTGTGTTTTGGCTAGGTTTGTAATGGTCTGCAGACTGATTGCCAAGTTGGTACTCATGAATCATATATACAGGTATGTGAAGTTCATGTGATGGCTGTAAAAATAATTGAACCTGTGCATAGTCAGGCTGTAATTTCTATCAGAAGATCCGTTTCATTTAAGTTTACAGTATGGGGATAATGCTACCTATGAGCATTTAGTAACCTTTGTCTCACAGGCCTGAGGTGGACGCTCTTTTCACTTGCATGTAGTGTGATTTACCAAGTCACTTCGTTACTCCCAGGTTACTCTTTTAAAGAAAAACGTTAACTTAGTGGGTTTTACAAAATTAAATCCGTTTGCCTTTTTGTGTACATGCTCATTTTGCTAGGCAGTTTTTACAGTACAGTAAAATTCTACATTAACTTACTGGATAGTACTGTCTGATGTATAGATTTTAATTCATTTTGTACCAATCTTTTTTGCTGATATACAGAAGTGCATTACTTATTTTCAAAGGTTTTAAAAGTAAATGACAAATTTCTTTCACAAAATATGTTTGATTTTTCAGTGCATAAGTCCAGTGCTTTTCCAAGTGTTTTAATTCTTCCATTTTTGATTAGTAAAGAAACCTCTTATTCTGGTGTTGTGTAACATCCCTTTCATTATAGTTTCACAATACCTTCACTTTTGCATGTAAACTAACCAATCCTTTTACCTCATTTATCTCATCTATAACACCTGTATTGTGCACTGTAGGCACCTGATCCTACTTTTTTATCTTTATTGTAATATGTGTATATAATTTTATGGCTCTGTTATGTCATGTCACTATACTGTAAAATTTATTTGTACCTTTAAACTTCTTTTACTGTTGCTGTTATGTATGTAACCTGGGTTCAACCTACAAGTGTGCACTTTCCCGATAAAAATAAATAGATAAAGTAAAATAAAATGAATGCCAGCTTATTTTGCTGCTGATAAATCTGCAACTAAAAACCTGTCTGTCTACCAGAAAACAAGAGAATTACTTAGTTAAAGTGACCAATTAAGTATTGTCTAGAGATGTGTTTTAGGCTTGTAGATGGGACAATACTATTTGATCTCAAAATAACAGATAATGTGAAGTTGTTCAAGCTTGCCGTTCATTCTTACACATGGTTTGGAGCCGATTTATCAGCTCCAAGCCGACCGCTTTCACAAGCTCAAGGTCTTAGAGTAGCTCGAGGCCCAGTCCCTATCCCATGATGCTCTCTGTCTCACCTCAGATTGGAGGTCGAGAGAGAGCTCAGGCCAGTATTTCTTCTTTATTCAAACTTTTTGGACAGTTTTCCATATATTTCCATATATAATTAGTGTGTTTTTGGCTAGTTAGCCTTAGTTTGTTGTTTAGGCTTTGTCTTTACTGTTTGGATGAATTTCTTCATCTTTATAGACCGGCTGCTCTTAGGCCTTATTGGCCGCGTTTTTGTTGTTCCCTCTCTCATAGTTTAGATAAGTTAGAAAATTCAAAATACTTTTATCATACAGTTTAAATAAGTTAGCTTTGTAGAGTCACAGCTTTAATGTTTTTTGGTGTGTGTGTGTGTGTGTGTGTGTGTGTGTGTGTGTGTGTGTGTGTGTGTGTATGTTATTAAATTAATCTGTTTTTTCTTGACTGGTTTGCCGGCTGGGAACCAGATTTGCATATATATATATATATATATATATATATATATATATATATATATATATATATATAGACTTGGGTTGTTCACTGGACTTATACTGTTTTTTGGATATAGCTGATCAAAAGGAAAAACAAAAATCTGGATTTAAGAAATGCCCTAAATGTGGGCAGAAAATGTCCATAACTGATCAGCATGTCAGTTGTCTGCACTGTTTGGGGGCAGTCCATCTTCAGGAGGATTGCTCCAGCTGTCACTCGTTTAGCAGCAGGGTGTTACTGGAGTGTAGGAGGAAACTGGTAGACAGGGGCTTACTGAAACCAGATTTCCAGGAATCGTTGGACAGGGCTGACCAGGCTTCCAAATCATCAAAGGGCTCAAAATCATCTAAAACTTTGTCAGAATAGTATTGTACTGTTTTTAATAGCTTGAATTGTTTCTTGCACTTCCTTGTTTAAGTTTTGCTTAAAAGTTAAACAACAGGCTAATACACTCAAGTGTACTAGCTTTTGATAGCAATTAGTTGAAAAACACAGCATTTATTGTATTTTCTGCCTATCTGAAAAAAAACTTGAAAAAAAAAAAATACTCTTGTTTTCCATACTTTCCTAATAGTTTGTTCCAGAGATCAGATTTTGCTGATCCCTGGGCTTTGTCTTGGTTCCTGTGTTTCTCCATTTTCCTTGTTTGGTCAGGGGGAAGTTTCTTTACTCACCAGTGAGAGTGGGGAGTACTGAGCTGCCTGTTTCTCCTCAGAGGAGTGGTTTAAGGCAGTAACTTGTAGTTTATTGGCCATTTTGGGTCATTTCCTGTCTTTTCCAGCCCCTGCTATAAAGCACGCTTTAGCGCGATTTAGCACGGAGTTGCTACAGGAGCACACAAGAGCAGCGGCGGTTAATCAAGGTTAAACTATTCAGGCTACTTAAAGTCCACTCTTCAAATTTTCCCTTAAAACAGCCTTCCTTGAACTGTACTGCTGATCAAACCAGCGTATTCTATATATAAAAAGTTCAGCTCTACTTGATTCTTAAGTAGACTATTCTTTATCTGTAAAGCCTAGCACTTGCTTCTAAAGTATTTTTTTACTTTGATATAGCACTTTTACTATGCATTGTACCCCACCAGCCAAAAACCCCTTTTCGATCACCCACATCCCCCGGAGCCTTTTTAAAGTCTTTTGTATATTCCTTCTAGCATGTCGAGGGATTGTTTGCTAGTGTCCTCTCCTGCTCAGCTGGTGAATCTAGGAATATTGAGGCAATGTTACAATTGTCTCATGTACACGGACAACCCTCTCCTTCTTCCACAAAACACAAATACATGCGAGAGATGCAACTATATAGCCAAACTGGAGGCTGAGCTCTCTCAACATAGGACTGGCAAGACCAGACAGGAGGAGAAGGTAACCACACACACCACAAACCCAGTCTCACATAGTACTATCACAACTTCAAATGATACACATAAATACAAAAAGACATACTCAGAGGCTCTGATCAAAAATCTACCAAAACAGCAGAGGCCACCAAAGCAGACACCCAAACAACTGCCACCTCAGGACACAACACATGCAACACATAGACCACATAGTCAGTGTGCCAAACAGTCACAGCCCTTAAGGCCAAACACAATGCCAGACACACTCGTCATTGGTGACTCCATAGTCAGACACACTGACGTCCCGCTCACCAGATTGAGTAAGGAAAAGGTCACAGTAAGCTGCCTGTCGGGCGCTAGAATCTGCCACATAACGCAAGCACTCAGGTCTCTCAACAGCAGGTACAAGTACAACTCAGTCATTGTCCACGCTGGTGTGAACGACCTGAGACGTACCTCCTTGGACTACATGAAAAGAGACATAGAGGAGCTCTCTGATTATGTAGCCCAGGCAGGTATGACCCTGACCTTGAGCAGTATCCTACCTTCACCAAGAATGATGCCACAATACAGAGACAAGATGATCAGCTTTAATAATTGGCTTAAACTCTGGTGTCATTCAAAGGGAATCCAATGTCTGTCTGCCTGGGATGACATGCTGGACAAGCCACGCTGCTTCAAGGGACGGCTTACACCTGTCACCCCTGGGCTTCTGGATATTGGCAAAGGCTCTTGCCACCTCCATAGTGCCTTTTTTAGGCAAGGCTCAATTTCTAAACCTACCACCCTAGAACACAGAAAAGAAAAAAACTAAGGGTAATGCTGCTCAATGCCAGAAGTCTCACCCTCAAGATGCACGCACTCGAGGCCCTTCTCAGTATGGAGAACATTGATGTCTGTGCTGTGACTGAAACCTGGTTCAAGGCTCCAGAGAGCACCCCGGCACTATCAGGTTTTACCTCATATCATGCGTTCCGGCCCCAAAATCCGGACAACACCAAGAAGGGTGGGGGGTGTCTATATTCATCAAGGACACCCACACCTCAAGATTGGTGGCAATGCATGATGCATCGGAGACCATCCAGGTGCAATTAACCATAGGCAAGACTGCTCTGCAATTTGTAGCATGTTACAGGCCACCCTCTCAATCTCAGGAAGCTCACATAGCTTTCCTGAAAACACTGGAGGGGATAAATGTATCTCCAAACACCATCATACTAGGTGACTTCAACTACCCAAATATAGACTGGGATCACTACTCAAGCCCCAACACTCTAGCCCAAAGGTTCCTAGAGTTCATAAACTCAAATGCCATGGAACAACTAGTCACCATCCACACAAGAGGAGAAAACATACTAGATCTCATCATCATGAACATGGGGTCACAATGTTCAACACCGGAAGTATACCCCTCACTGGTGAGATCAGACCATAAACTAATCTCACTGGAAGTCCACATCCCGCCCCACCTGAGATAAAAAAGACCACAGTGAAGAACTTCTCAAAAGCCGACTTCACACTTCTAAAGACTGGTGTGGTCTCTTTTAAGGCCCCCGAGCCTGCGGAAACCATTACTCAAGCCGCTGAATCACTTACAAATGCCTTCTACCAGCACCTACAGGACTGCATGGATCAGGCAATCCCAAACAAAACAAAGACTCTTTGTACCAAAGGCAAGCGTCCAGTCTGGTGGACCCCAGCCATAAACAAACTCTACAACAAAAGGAGGAAGCTACTACAAGATAGAGCAAAATCCTTAAAAGGGAAAACACCTTTGATCTTTATAAGTAAAAAACTAAGAGCTCTCATAAAATCATCCAAGGCAAATTTTGAGAGAAAAGTCGCTAAGGACTCAAAAGACAATCATAAGGCCTTCTTTACCTATGTTAGAAACCTGGGAGGAAACTCTCAGATATGCTCAGAATTAGTTCAAAATGATGTAAAAATTACTGAACCTACAGACATTGCCAACATACTGGCTGACAGGTTCAGTGCAAGCTTCCCCTCCCAAAAGGTGAGATATCTATACCAGAGGATTGTAACCCCCCAAACATCTCTAACGCTCAGGTGAGAACTGCTCTCTCCAAGGCAAAAAACACAGCATCCATGGGACCAGATGGTGTCCCCGGTTGTGTGCTCCACGAACTCAATGAGGAATTAAACCCGCAGTTAGGGCAGCTGTTTAATCTTAGCCTCACCTCAGGATACGTGCCTAAGGAGTGGCGTACGGCAACTGTGGTCCCACTTCACAAAGGCGGTGCCTCCACCGACCCTGGAAATTACCGTCCCATCAGCTTGACAAGCCTGATCTGCAAAGCTATGGAGAGGATCATAATGGAACTCATAAATAAAGACATAGGGGACTTGCAGACTTTGGATCCGACCCAGTTTGGCTTTGTCAAAGGCAGATCATGCCTTTTAAACTTGGTTGACTTCTTCAAAACAGTCACCAAGGCCATTGATGAGGGAAAGACAGTCCACACAGCCTACCTCGACTTGGCAAAGGCTTTCGACACAATACCCCACTCAGGTATCATTGAAAAACTCATCAGCTTAAATGTAAACCCACACGTCACAAGATGGGTTGCAAACTGGCTAAGAGACAGAACCCACAGGGTCAGAGTTGCTGGCGCCATGTCAGACTCAAAGCCTGTCACAAGTGGTGTCCCACAGGGCTCAGTCCTGGGCCCACTCCTGTTCAGCATCTACTTTTCAGAAGTACAAGCAAACACAGGAGGATTATGGCTGACAAAATTTGCAGATGACTGCAAACTGGGCGCCATAGTTGAGAACACATCTGACACAGATATCCTTCAGAAGGGTCTTATAGAAATGGATAACTGATGCCAGAGCCATAGCCTAAAGTTAAACACCAAAAAATGCATAGTCATACCCTTCGGGAAAAACAAGATTACCCCTAGCTACCATATAGGCGGCAATCCACTAAGCACAGAAGAGGTTATCAGGGATCTGGGGACCCAGGTTGACAGTAACCTTTCGTTTGACACTCATGTTGCCAAAGTAGTTAGGAAGACCTTCTACATTGCCCACCTGATCATGAAGGGATTCACATCTAGATCAAGGGAAGTCATCATCCCCCTGTACTCATCACTCATCAGACCAATGATTGAGTACAATGCCCCATTCGGAATGTATCTGACACGACACCTGCAGCAACTGGAAAGGCCCCAAAAGTTCCTCACCAAAAGGATAAAGGGTCTCAAAAATATGTCCTATGCTGCCCGACTGAAGGAACTCCAGCTCTATTCAGTCGCCACCGTCTGCTCAGAGGTGACCTGTGCCTGACATACAAGGCCATGTCAACCCAGAATTGATGAATATGCTTCACCTCAAAAATCTAGATCCCTCAGATCTACAAGGCGGAGACTTAAACCTTGACACAGTTATTAATAGGACATGCTGGAGGGACAGATTCATCACCCAGAGACTCCCTATGCTGTGGAACAAAATCCCGGTACATGTGAGGCAGAGCACCTCGCTGGCTTTGTTCAAGAGAAATCTTGACCAATGGATGGGAGATCGCAGATATACCCCAGGGATTATCTCAGTGTCACTGCTTGACAGAGGCACAACAAAATAATGGGCATAGTATCCTCCAAACTAAAGGGGTGGCGAAAGCCACAAAAACTCTGGGCTAGGCTTATAAATGCCCTTGGGCAGATAGCCTAGTATGAACCTATGAACCTATGAACTGAAGTCGTCTGCTCCAAGCCTTACTGAGAAGGTGTGGTCACTAGTTCTGCAGTTTTCGGTGCTGAGCACTGAGCTGGTGTTTCGGCGCTGGTCCCTGATATTGGAGCCGGTCTCAGAAACCTTGAGGTCACCCATTTTGTAATCAGTGGCTTCCTTGATTCCTTCTACTCAGTCTTCAAGAACCCTCTCCGATGTGGATGTGGACCATATGGTGCAGAGGCTTCTCGAGAATCCAGCACTGGCCAAATAATTATCGGCTTCGACCCAACCAGTTTTGGAGCTAAAGACTATGTTAACTGCTGTGTCTACTCCTCCTCCGAGCCGAGCTGGGCCTTTCGGAGCTGGAGGAGGTGGGCCTGATGATTGTGGAACCTTTGGAGCTGAGGCCTGTTCCAGTGCCATCAGCTCTGTCAAATCAGACTACTTTGGTGCCGTTCAAGGAGTCTGGGAGCCAACACTCTCTGGTTGGCTCCGGGAGGAGAGTTGAACTGATGGGTCAGTTCAGACCCTTCCACTCAGAGCTTTGGCTCGGATGAGCTTGGCTCCTTCCTTCCTCTGGGTTGGAGTCCACTGTGTTGGTGCTGAGGAGATTGCCGTCTTCTTTGGAACCGGCTGCTTCCTTGTGTTGGAGCATTGGAGCCTTTGATGCTATGAGGAGGGTTATGTCTTGCATCATCAGGGCCTTCCTCCTCCTCCCCTAAAGTGCCACTTTCTGCCTCTACATCGTAGGTCCCTGTAAAGCGTTGAGACCGAGAGCCTCAGGTAGCCCCATTGAGTGACCCATATTCTACTGAGACCTCACCAGAAGTCCCCACTGATGAGGTTCCCAGGAAGAAGCTTTGCAAGAGGAGGCATTTAGACTCCCCACAGGAGTCTATCACATCAGACACTGATTTAAAGGAGTCAGAAGAGTCTCCACGGTCCCCCTCAGAGGATATCTCCTTTGATGATATCCTTGAAGTCTTGAAGCAGAGGGGTGGCTGGCAGTCCATTAGCCCTACTGATGATGAGTCGGTGCTCCTGAAGGCCTTTGAGTCTCAACCTTCCACCTCCTGGGTGACTCCACCCTTCGATGAACTCATGGAGTTAGTTGCTTAAAGGGCGTGGGAATCTCCTGATACTGTGGAACCTGTCCCTCGGAGGCCCAACAAATTTATTACTTCACCCCAAGACAAAATGTTCCTTACCAAGGGAGTGCCAGTTGATGCCATGGTGGTGGCGGTGGCCACCAAGAAAGAGAAGTGTGAAACCTCTTCTACTGTCCATCCTCCTAATAGAGACTCTAGGATGATGGATAGGTATAGCAAATGCATCTCTAGTTCAGCGACTTTTGCCATGTGATCGCTCAACTATTTGACACATTTTACTTGCCTTCAAAGAGATCTCCTAAAAGAGCTTGGAGATACTCTGCAGGGTAGTACACCTGAAGGTGTCTTGGATAAGGTGATGGCCCAGCTCAATACCCTTAATTCCATAGTTAATTCATCCATGCGGCTCATTTCTCTTGCAGCTGATGGTTCAAGTTGGGCAGCGGGTTCAGCAATAGCTCTTAGGAGACATTCCTGGATGTGCTTATGCTCCTTTGTGGAAGCCTTCAAGTCTTCCTTCGTGAATACCCTATTTGATGGCTCATCCCTTTTTGGGCCTAAAGTCAAGGAGACCCTCACTAGGTGTGAGCAAGATGGAAAGACTATCTGCCATAAGAGTCCATTTTTCCACCTCTACAAGACTGTACCCCAAAGGGCAAAAGGGTGGAAAAATGTGGTTCCAGAGTCCCAAGGAGCTTTTCAGACCACACGTAGTGAACCCCACTCCAGGGGCAGAGGAGGGGGTAATAATGGAAGGTGCCACCCAGGCGGCAGAGGGGGGGTCCACAAAACTAGGCCGACAGGGATCAGTTCTTTGGAAAGCCCTACCAGCACTCCTGAAAGGAGGCCAGACTGTCCTACGCTGGAGACAGTTGGGAGTCGTATGTCATTGTATCCAGATGCCTGGCTAGAAATTACAAAAGATTCTTGGGTACAAAGTATTGTTACCAGAGGTTACGTCAACCAGTTCTCAGAAATTCCACCTGTTCGAAGGAAAATCCCAGATATTCCACCCAGTCTCAGGGATCAAGCAGCCATAGAAATCCAAAGGCTGGAGGAAAAGAGAGTCATCCAGCCAGTCCCAGCTGACCAAATAGGATCCAGAACTTACTCCAGATTCTTTTTAGTTCCAAAGAAAATGGGGGACTGGAGGCCCATCTTGGACCTCAGCAGACTCAACACCTTCAAAAAAAGGTCACGCTTCAATCGATTCTTCTGTTCCTAGGACTGGGCGATTGGATGTGCTCTATAGATTTCAAGGATGCATACTATCATATCAGAATGGCCAGACCATCCAGAGATAACTTGCATTTCTGGCTGGGAGCCAGTCACTACCAGTTCCGAGCACTGCCCTTTGGTCTCACAACAGCCCCCCAGAGTGTTGACCAAATGCATAGCAGTGGTTATGTCTCACTTGAGGCATCTAGGATTCTGAGCGTTTCCGTATCTGGATGACTGGCTCCTCACTGCCACCTCCAGGCATCAACTAATTAAATCCAGGGATCACATTCTCAATCTGTGCTCTCAGTTAGGAATAACTATAAATGTCAACAAGTCTGCGTTGTCACCATTGCAGCGCATCTCCTTTATTGGAGCAGACTTAGACACCACCACTGCCATGGTAAAATTGCCAGTGGACAGAATAGTCACTCTTCGGCAACAGGTATCAGACATTCTAATAAGCAGAAAAGTACCAGCATCTCAAGTGTTGAAACTACTAGGTACTATGGTAGCAATGCTCATAGCAGTTCCTCTGGGGCATACGCACATGAGAATACTTCAGTGGTTACTCTTCACCCAGTGGTCTTACCAACAACTTCTGATGTCATTCTTGATAATGATTACAGATTCATGCAGAAAGGATCTTCTTTGGTAGTTGACCAGCCATCAGGTAACAGTAGGTCGACCTTTTGTTCTTCCCCCGCCATTAGCCACGGTGACCACGGATGCTTCTCAGATAGGGTGGGGGGGCTTTTTCAGGGAAGAACAGCCCAAGGCACCAGGTCAGAGACAAAGTCACAGTTGCACATAAATGTCCTGGAGTTGAGAGCGGTACTTTTGGCATTGCAGTATTTTCATCACTCTCTACCTCTGGGGATGATTGCGATCCAGACCAACAACATGTCTGTGGTCTGGTACATCAACAAGCAAGGAGGAACCAGGTCTTATCCATTATGTCGAGAGAGGCTGAGAGTTTGGCAGTGGGCTGTATCCACCAGGCACTTTCTGATAGCAAGGCACATCCCGGGAAAATCCAACATGATTGCGGGCAAACTGAGCAGAGCCATTCTGATGCCGCATGAGTGATCCCTCAAAAACGAGGTTGCGGAGAAGATTTTCTGCAGATGGGGCCAGCCTTCCTGTGACCTGTTTGCATCCCCTATGAATGCCAAATGCAGAAGCTACTTTGCCCTGAATCCCCCACCAGGGGACAGCCCAAGCGACTCGCTAGTACACGATTGGCCCCTGCGACTCCTGTATGCCTTTCCACCAATTCCCCTGATTCTAAAATTCTTGCAGAAAGCCAAAGCCCTGGGGAGGACTGTAATTTTATTAGCCCCATTTTGGCCTTGACAGATTTGGTTTCCCTTCCTTCAACTCTACCAACTGGCAAAACCTTGTATTCTGGACCCAGTTCCAGATCTACTGACACATTCATCAGGGGCCCTTTATCCTTCTCTTCACTCCCTCAGATTGGCAGCTTGGCTGCTTCAATTCCTAACTTAGCCAGGTCACATGATTTTTCCTCGGAGGTACAACATATTCTTTTGTGTCCTCTCAAAGCTTCCACCAGAAAGTTGTATGCCTGTAAATGGAAGTGATTTGACTTTTGGGCTTCCCAAAATAATATTTACCCTTACGTCACCCCAATTGCTAGCATTTTGGAATTCCTGACTAAACATTTTAAAGAAGGTGCTGCAGCTGCCACTGTAAGAGTTCAATTGGCTGCAATTTCAAATTTTCATCTCGGATCTGAAGGTTTTAGCCTAATGTCTCACAGGCTCTGTACAGCCTTCCTAAAGGGTACCATTCATCTCAGACCACCTGTTAGACAACCTTTTACCCCCTGGAATCTGAATTTTGTGTTGTCACAGATTATCCTTCCTCCCTTTGAGCCTGCATCATCCTGCCATTTGAAATTTCTCTCTTGGAAAACTATCTTTTTGGTAGCCATTACCTCAGCATGTAGAGTGTCCAAACTTCAGGCCTTATCTATCAAACCCCCATATTTGGTGTTTCATCCTGACAGAGTGTCACTGAGGGCTAACCCTTCTTATCTTCCAAAGGTGTGTTCAGAGGCTAACCTGAATAAAACTATTGAACTCCCAACCTTTTTCAGTAATCATTCTAACAAGTTGGAGTATATGTTGCATAAACTTGATGTTCACAAGCAATTAAGATTCTATTTGGACAGAACAAAAGAATTTAGAAAATCTGAACAACTCTTTGTTTCTCATGCTGACACAAAGAAAGGGCTACCAGTATCCAAAGTTACTGTTTCCAAATGGTTAACTGACTGCATAAAATTTGCATATTCCTCACTGAATCATCCATTCATAGCGTGAAAGCGCATTCCACTAGGGCAGTTTCTACTTCCTCAGCTTATGCGGCTAGGCTACCTTTGGACACTATAGGTGCAGTTGCCACTTGGTCTAAGCTGCATACCTTCATCACTCATTACAAAGTAGACAGGACCTCCAGAGATAGGGCTTCCTTTGGTTCCACTGTCCTCAGGAATATACTCCCGTGAGCCACCCAGGATTAGGGTGCTTGGGATGCTACCCATGTGTAAGAATGAATGGCGATATTGAACAATTTCACATAAAGAAATTATGTACTTACCGTAACGTTTCATGGGAGTTGTTCATCTTGCCTTCATTCTTACATTCCCACCCGCCTTCCGCCTCCAGGTTTCTCGAAGAACAAGTAAGACTTGCGGTCTGGTGGATCTTCTTATATGATTTCTTACTCCGGCTGGAGTACCTGTTAGGTGTTATATATGTTACATGCTGGGATCAGCAAACTAGATCTGTGGTGAGACAGAGAGCATCATGGGATAGGGACTGGGCCTCGCTTGTGAAAGCGGCAGACTCGGAGCCGATGAATCGACTCCGAACCATGTGTAAGAATGAAGGGGAGATGAACAACTCACATGGTACGTTATGATAAGTACATCACTTCTTTTTTTAACTAGGCTGGATCTTTAAAAGACCATGATGATGTGGTCAAAAGAGTTGCATGCTCTAAATCCTGCCTTTTTGTGCAGTAAACACGTGCTCTTGCTGAAGAGACTAGTTTATTTAGTTTTATTGAATCTTTTCATTATTTGTTATAAGTATGGCATTGTAAGTAATACGGCTAAATATACCCATTAAAAGGCTGCATACTAAATACAACTAGTAAGTTAGAAAAAAAAGAGTGATAAGAAAACATTGTTAGTCCCTGCCTTGTCTCTCGACAACTCAGTCTGAAGACACAGTATTCTGTCACGGGTGAGACATTCCTGTATGTTTACTATCATGGGTACTTTCAGATATAGGGTGTAAGGTGAGGACAGGGTGTGAGGTAATCACCATTATACATAGACATGATAGACCCGTCTGTAGACCCTCATTAGAATGGCTGTGGTGTAGTACAGCACACTTATGACCCCAGATGTTATGAACTATCTTTGCATTTAAAGGAAGGTTAGCAACATACCTCAAGAAGACGTTGTCTGTACATGCACAATCTATGCTCTCTTTTCAACATGTTGCCACGTGCTTGGTCATAAGGGAGTAGACAGTGTTAGTGTGACCCTTCCTAAAACAACAATTGAGTCACTAATCCAGGTGCAATGAAGAACATGCCTGAGCTGCAAACCTACTTTTGTAGAGTTTTAGTTGAATCTAGAACAGAAGCTGCTGTTATAACAGGGATAATTAGTAGGGCTTATAAAATATTGCACAGTAACTATAGGAATCAATCAGAGGAGGTTAGAAAAGACAGGGAAGTGAGATTGGATAGTTATGCAACAGAGTCTGGAAGATTTAGGACTTTGCTTGGAAGTATTTGCATAGATATTTTTATACCCCAAACAGAGTCTAATAATTTTTCCTCAGGTAGATGGCATATGTTGTAGTTGTGATGGGGAAGAAGGAAGTAGCTGGGAACATATGCTAAGTGTAATTCTGGTGGGTGCCAAAGAAACACTTACTAGAAAATGGAAATGCAAGTCTAAACTAACTGTATTTACAATATTGACTATAGCAACTCAGGTAAAAGAACTGGAAGTGGGATCTCTAGAAAAGGGTAGGAGCAAATTATATAGACAAAATGGAAATTGTGGGAACAATACATGCCGAACGATGTTTGGTGGAGGAGTGAGGTTTAAGGGAAAGCAGGAATTGATTCATTTATAAAATGTTGGATTGATGATGGTTATACAAAAGAATATAAGTGGTGTATAATGTTTGTAATCATGAATATGTTAATATGGTTTATTTTCTTTTATATAAATGTATGTTTGCCTGTGTCTTAAATGATAATTCAGTGTAGGTGTTAAAAAATGCCCGAGTTGCAGACAGAAAGGTAAAGTATAACATATTTTGCATTCTCTCTCTCTGTCTCTCTCCCCCTCGCTCTCTGCTTTTTCCTCGAATCTCAGTAATACTGCATGGAATAATATACTACACTAAAGTGTACTCTTATCTTTTGCTCTTCTGACCACAGTGTTATTTCTGAAGAATTCCCCCAAATGTGTAAAGCATTATTCTAATCTCCTTTGCTTTTCAAACCTGAATCAGTGGGAAGATGTCCTGCCATTTAAACAATCATCATGCTAACATCATGAGAGGAACCTAGGGAGTTCATATCTTCCCCTGCATTATTAATAGTTGTCTGTACAGCAATGGGCCCATATTTGTTATTTGGCTGAGGTCCTATAGATACTTTCCAGCATTAAAAATACTTAACTAACCCCTACACACAAACTGGAGAAATTTCAGCTGTATTTCTGCCTTGTACAAATTTTCATACTTCATTTCATAGAGCATCAGATGTCTTACAGTTGTAGTAGGAAGTATTGTTTTTGATTTCATCAGTTTCTGCTTGCAAATGTGTGACTAGCAGAGTCACTTAGCCAGATAGTGTTTCTGTGTTGCCCTTAAGGAGAGGCATTTGAGCCTAGTTGGTCTAGTGAGCCTGTCTATTTAATAAATAAAATTAACAATTAAGATAAACTACCACCGAGTCATTCCTGACCAGCGTGAAGATGAACCCATTTCATCCTAATAGCAGTGTAGTCAGAGACTAACAATGCCCACTATCTCAAGACGTAAAACAGTGAAGCAGTACTTTTGTGCAAAGGTGAAAAAAGTCCAGGCGTGGTTTTTATTTTTGCACTTTGAACTCAAAAGTACGCCAGTGCTCTTTCACATGGATGGAGTGTCGCATTCCTACCACTACAAACTTTACAGAAACACTTAATTATTCTTTGACAGTGCTCACTTGGAATTCAACTTTAATCTGCGCTGTGTTAACACCTCTAAAGAACATTTTCTTAAACAATGTAACTGCTGTTTTCTTTAAATTAGTACAGTAGTACAGTTGCTTATCCAAGACAAAGCAAGTTCATAGGTTCATAGGAGGTTACTAGACTAATGGTCCTAGGGCCCTTACAACCCTAGTCAAGTTCAGCCTTTGTTCCCGTATGGGTCTAGAAATATGGTTTATTTTATAAGCAGGTCTAAACCAGCACTGACTGCCCCTATTCAAGAGGGACACAGGTGAAATCCCTGGGATGAATTCGCGGTTTCCCATTCAATCGTCCAAGTTACACTTAAAAAGGGTTAATGAGGGGCTCTATTTAACCTGTATTGGAAGTTTATTCCAGAGGAGAGGCAACCTGTTGTTGATGTCACATGCTAGGTTAAGGTCCCAAGAATGAATGAATCATGCACCATTTGACTTACGAATGTGCAGCATTTCCATTAAGGCAGGATCCGAAGTTGCTCTGTATGCGAGGAGCAGGTTGCCTCTGAGTAGTCTGTACAGTACAGAGTATAGTGACAGTCATTTCAGTCTGTCCACATAAGACGTGCTGAAGACCCTGAATTTCTTTGTGTGGAACCTCTCCAGTTGCTGCAGGTGCCTGTTTAGGTACATACCAAAGGGCACATTGTATTCTATTATTGGCCTGATGAGGAAAGAGTAAAGGGGGGGTTATAGCCTCTTTTGTTCTGGAAGCTATGCCCTTGCTTATGAGGTGAGCAATGCCAAAGGCCTTCCTTATCAACGTAGAGACATGGTGATCAAAAGTAAGGTTGCTGTCAATCTGTGTGCCCAAATCTCTCACCACTGATTTAAAGCTTAGGGTGTTGTTATTAATATGGTAATCTGCAGTAACATTGCCTTTGCCAAAGGGGACAATAATGCATTTTTTTGCATTGAGTTTACGACCATGACTTTGTTACCAATCACTGGTTTACGTAAGTCCTTCTTGTAGAATGTTGACATCATTTGAGGATTCATTTGAGGACTCAGAAACTGCTCTCAGTTTGTAGTCATCAGGAATCTTTGTCAGCCACAGACCCTTTGTTTTTGCCTGTACTTCTGAGAAATAGATTCCAAACAATAGGGCCCCAGCACCAATCCCTGTGGAGCACCACTGGTAACAGGTCTGTTGGTGGAGATGGAGTCCCCTATTTTGACTGTATGTGTTGCATTTACTATCTGCTTCAAGGCATTTGAGTTAACAAAGTCCATGAACCTTTGGGTGAGTGTGTTTGTAAATGTATAATTTACCCAGTCTATGGACGAGTAGTTAAAGTCACCTATAACCAGGGTGTTTGGTTGTATTTTGAGTGACTCAAGTAACTCCAAATAGGCAGTGTGGATTTCATGGTTCATGGAAGGGGATCAATAGCCGATAATAACTTGGAGAGGGTTCTTTCCTATAGTTATTTGCACATGGAGTGTTCCTTAATGTTCTTTTTTTGTCGTTTGCTCTATGTTTAGCTGGCATGTTGACTAAATAAAATCTTATGCTTTAATTGACATCTTTAGCTGATAATTCTCAGTTGATAATCTGTTTGTCTAGTGAGTGTATCACTCTTCCAGATTGTTTTCTTCAGAAGTCAGATTTGCCTTGGTGATTGGGCAGGCTTTGTGGTTTATCTGTTATGGTATGGTAATGTTTTAAGGATGGAACAAGTTACCAGTATAGGAACATAAAGCCCTTAGCTGGAGTTGTACATGTTGAGCTTTGCAGTCCTGATGTGCTCCCACATCAGTGTTTGTTCTCAATACTGTGGCAAGCATCTTGACAAATACAAGGCAAGGATGTAAGAGATAGCGCAGTGTCTCCTTAGCAGACATTCACTACCACTTGCACAAGATCAAGGCACCTGTTGACAAGACAGGGCTGAGACTCTGTTTGCTGCCAGACACTATTTTTTGCTAGCATCTTCCTGCAAACAGAGAAATGTTTGATTTTTGTGAAAGCGAAAGAAAACATTGTGTGCACCTTGTCTGGCTTCTTCGAATTACTCACACTGGCAGCCTTGAATTCAAGTGCAGAATGCGATAATGAATTCCACCTCTGTAGATAGCATTACAGCTGTGGCAAAGCTATTGTTGTGGGAACATGAATCATCTTAACTTAAAAAATGCTGTCTGATGTACAATAAAACTGCAGCATTTTTAGGTGAGCAGTGACATGACTACTTTAAAAAGTTTAATTTGTGGGCTTTTGTCTACTGGAAAAACATTAAGATATGGCACCATGTCTTTGCATTAAAAAGGAGAGTTAAGCTACCCTGTAGCCCAAACATGCTCTGCAGATGCTACATTGAATTTGTTGAGACATGTGAGATAATGCGATTATGATTTTTTTTCCTTACTTATATTAGCAGACAGGCTGTAACCATTAGCTGGTGATGATACATGTGTCATAAACCACAACACAGCTCGTCTGGACAGGTTTTGGTCATAGGCACAGTGGCTGCCTGGTGTGATCATCTGTTTATTGTGATGACAGAACATTATATTCTTTTAGATAGCTAGATAAAGATTTTAGGATATTCTGTCATCTAATCTGAAATCTGCTTTGACTAAGGATCTTGAAAAAGCACTTGATGCATAAATAGGGCTAGTTTTGTGAAATCTTCTGTGCTACATTCCAGCCCCACCACCATTTTCTGTGAGATAAAAGTAAGATGCCATGGGCTTTCTGCTTTTGCTTCACTATACTGTAGCCGTCCGTCTTGTGCCATCCCTGTAGAGCTGCAATGGTCCACCGGTCCACATAAAACTGTGTAGCTATGAAACATTAGTTAAGGAATGGATCATGTCTGGTAAATTTAATAAAGCTGTGCTATAATAAACTTTTATGTTGAGTATAATATCCTCATTTTAGCCTGAAATACAATCTGTTAGTTACTACTAGAAAACTAACAGAAAGAGAGAGAGAGAGAGACAGAGAGAGAGAGAGAGAGAGAGAGAGAGAGAGAGAGAGAGAGAGAGAGAGAGAGAGAGAGAGAGAGAGAGAGAGAGAGAGAGAGAGAGAGAGAGAGAGAGAGAGAGACACAGAGAGAGAGAGAGAGAGAGAGAGAGAGAGAGAGAGAGAGAGAGAGAGACAGAGAGAGAGAGAGAGAGAGAGAGAGACACAGAGAGAGAGAGAGAGACAGAGAGAGAGAGAGACACAGAGAGAGAGAGAGAGAGAGAGAGAGTTTACATTTTTGGGGCAGGGCAACAAAATCAATTGTTATTCCACGTGTTTATCTGGCTTTATAAGAATGCACTTATGTATGCCATAAGTAAATATAATATAAATAATAATTTTCATATGAAAATGTATGCGTGTGTTAAATGTTTGTTTTCATTACTGCATTTCTTTGGTTGTTATTACCTATCTCTCTTTAACATTTTTCTGTGCGGATGAATCTCGATAAATAATTTGGATAATGCCAGTAATGAAGCACCTAATTATAAATTGCTAAAAGAGCTGCTTCCCCATTGTTCACAAGATGGAGGACTACTTACTCAAGATGTAGTTCCTGAGACAATCTAAATGTTATGTCCTTCTCATAATGGCTTACATTTTTGTTGCACCTGCAGTTTATGCTGTAAATAATGTTGGGAATGCTTATCATGATCAGTCTGCCATTATTTTAGCCATGATTACTTTTCTGCTTATCTGTGCTGATATTACCGCATATCTACCTCTTGGTTTGGGAGAAAGTGGTAGGAAATGGGGAACAGAGAAAATCATACTGCAGACATCCCCACTTTCATTGCATAACATTCAGCAATGGTTATTCCATGGACACAGTCGTCATATCTCCTGTATGGATACTGGTGATGGCAAGGAGGAGGCAAACAGTCTTAGGAATGCAATTAGTAAAGGCATACAGGAAACATAGTATATTCTTTTATAGGCTTAATTCCCATTGGGGTTGATTAATTAACTGCCTTTCACTTGTTGTTGGGGCTACTAATGGTGCAGACAGATAAAATAAGAAATGTAGCAAATGTGTTTTCACTTCGGAAACTCTGGTGGAACATAGGAGGAAACTGTGTGAAAAAATATATCTGTCATTGTTGAACAGAGATTTATGCAAATTATAATCAAATCCCCGTTGAAGCCATCTGGATTGCAGTGCAAAATCACATAGCAATTAATGGCTCCCAGAGCAATCAGCAGACAGCAATACTGCCAACTCATTTAGAATCATGTGTGTGCCACATCTGTCTCAACATCTAGTTAGGCAAGTAGTAGCAGCTACAACAGGACTAAGGTAGCTCGTATAGTGGAGTCAATGAAACAGCATAAGAGAAGAAAACTATAAGCATCCCAGTGCATATTGCACAAGTTAAGGATTAGCTGAACTCCAGTAACCATACTGCCAACCATTAAGAGAAAACAAAATTGCATATTCATCCATAGTATGGTGCTGTAAACTCAAGTCACCACTGAGTCATTCAGATGGTTTGAACTTCAACTAGAAATTCAGGTAGTTTCTATCTAAATGGCAAAAGCCAAGCAAATTCAGACTAGTATTGCATCTCCAGGCTCTTATCTGCACTATAACTGCATCCCAACCTAGATGGAACAGAGAAGATGATTTCATAGGACTGGATTTCATTGAAAGATTTGATCAGGCAGTCAGATGCTCATAATGAAGCCATACTGGAGAAAGGAGAAGAATTTGCGAACTGAAAAGTATACACAATAAGTTAAAGTGAACCATAAGCCTATTCATACAACGAAATAACAAAGCTGTATGTTTTCCAGAATCAAAGTCCTGGTCAGGAATTTGAACTAAGTCAAGTACGGTCAAAGCTGTAGATTCTTATAGTGCAAGCAACAAAATCTTACGAGTGTAGCTATGGTAACCTAGTTTATATTCACTTGCACATCCTTGTGAAAATCTTCTGAATCTTAGCTGCTGTAGAAAAGGTCTAGTCAGATTCAGTCCACTGTAAGGCATGCCGTTCTTTTTGGGAGCTTTCAGAAGCCATTATTAAGTATTTCTACATACTTTCCATCAGAGTTTCCTTTACAAGATTTTATGCAATTTTTCTACTAATTTTTTTGATTTAACATCCAGTGTCCACGTGGTAGCCTTTTTCTTTCAAAGAACATAACTGGCTTTGTTTCAGTCGCTGTTTTCTTTATGTGACTTGCATGCTTTAACCTGTTTTGTTTTAGCAATCAGACTACACTGACACATTCCGATATGTGTTTTATAATATCCTACAGTTTTCTTTGTATCAGATTGCTGGCATTTCACTTTGGTTCTAGACAGCAGGCAAAATAATGGCGTTCCAGAAAAGATTATTATTTTGTTTGCATTGGTTGTCTCCATAACATGCCTGAGTGATTTCAAATAGACCAATTTCATGCACCAGGCATACTTTTTCTGTATCCATAGACCTGAGTATTGTTGCCTGGATAGTTGCGCCTACTGCAGAAATGTGTAATGCACCACATCGCATGAGTAAACCATCTTGTATGCATTAATAATGAATGATATGTGGCAACTCCATGACTGATCCTGAATGTAGTTTAGTTAGAGGCAGATAAAGGACCAGGAAATAACAGAGACATAGAAAAATAATTAAGCTGTCTGCAGCAAGCTGGACACCACCCCCCCAATGAAGGGCATCTGTCTTATTATGTAACATGAAAACATATTTGGCTATTTTTTGTTTTCTGGGGTGAATCAAGACCTGTGCAGCACAGACCTTTTAGCTTTACAGGCTTTATGGGTAAGATGATAAAGATCTCTTTTTGTACTATTTTAAACTCTGTTATAGGACTAGAGATATGTGTTCCTAAAGAGAGTACATCTTACTGTGCTCACCAAGGCAAATTACAGTGTATACCTTAATTTAGCAGATTTCTTCTTTTTTTGAGTGTATCAGTATATAGAAAGCACAGATGCCTATTATTTTCTTGAGCATCCCAGTAGCCGAGAGCAAGGAGGAAGTTAAAAGAATCTGCTCTGAGTTATACACTGTGCAAAGCCAGAAAATGGCAAATGAGTCTCCCACTTACTGGAGTTATGAATTAATGGCATACTTTTGAAAACTTTAAATTTGTTTCTTTTACAAATATGTTTGGCAAAAAGGCATTACTTTTTTATTTGAGAACATAGATCATGACACACTACCTTACTGGGCCACAAGGGAATACAATATGTAGCATGAAATGTTTTATCCTGTGACTAATAATAATAATAATAATCGTAATAATACCCATTTGTTTACCAGGTAGGCCCACAGGACATACTGGTTAAGTGACTTGCTTAAGGTCACAAAATGAGGACTTAAGGAATCAGTTCCTGTGCCACAGGGAATACGGCTCACAGACTTAAACCTCTGTGCCAAGTGCCATAGACTATTTTTTTTAATTTGTACACCTGCACATGTTATGGAGGGGCTTGTAAGAAGTTAGATGGTTTGCCTCTTACATTACAATGGACTAACTAGGATTTGCCTCTTTCTAAATGATAGTAAAATGGAAAACATATCTATTCAAATACCTGTATGAAAATTATTTAAGCACTGTTGTATTCAGCAAAGTTAGGAAAACAGGTATTTTGAACTTAAAACACATAGAAATTAAAACAGTCTATTGTTACAATGAGGACAAGTCCCCCCTAATATCCATGGTGATTATGAACCTCACTACCTGCAATGTTATGTATTAAAAGCTGAGGCTACCTCCACTTAGAGAAGCTAAGCAATTCTCTGATGCACCAATTTCAGACAAAACAGTTGTTTCTCTCTCTTTTTAGCAGTACAAATGTTTCTGTAAAATAGCCGACAGATATTTATGCAACTGCAAGTTGTACAATGCAGCCATTTATCATTCAAACAGAAGGCTGAGTCACCAGCACTGCTATCACTGCTTCACAAATGCTTAGCACTGTTGGTCCTGTCTCCCTTAAAACAAGTTTGTTTAATCATAATCCGTTCTGTTTCTGCAAATATATGTCATTTTCTTATGCTTTATGCTACAGTGCCTAAATTGCTGAAAATCCTAGAGCTCAGTTTCTTATTCCAATTTATTTTCCATGCTTTGAAAGGCAAGACAGCCTAATTTTGACATTATTATTTTATGTTTTTTGTGGCTGTCTAGGTAGTATGGGCTCCATTGGACTGTTTTTTCTTCAAGCATTTTAATTCCATTTATTTTTTTTAAATGCTCACCAAATAGAGGAAAATAAAGATAACTGACATGCTTTAGTGAACCACCATAGCTTTTCACAGGAAAATAGGTATTTTAGATTTAAGATTGTCCAGTGCTCTTAATCCAAAGTTAATTAAACAAATGCAAAAGACCGCAGCTTTTAAACCATTCTCTACATTTTTGTAACACTCTCATTATGTTGTGCTTCATTGGGTTGTAGTGAAAAATACATCCGTTTTGTCCATGTCTTCTTACCCCAAGGCACAACAAATAAGTAACTGTATGCTTATGACCAATTATGGGTGCACTACTGTTAGTTCAGGATTCAACAATGCAATACCTGGGACTGTAGAAAAATAAGTGCAGTTTACTATAAGTAATAGCAGACTGCAGAAATCACTTTTACTCATTTTCCCATTACCCACCATCATCTATACTACTTAACTTTTGAGACTGCTGTACTTTGGAAGAAAGAGTAAATACATCTCTGTATCTATCTATATCTGTACCTACAGTATCTCTCTCTCTCTCTCTCTCTATATATATATATATATATATATATGTCTGTGTGTGTATGTATTCTCCTAAATTCTCCTAATCACAAAAATGTCCACATTTCCAAGGATCCCATTTATAGTCCTTGAACTAACAAGGAGAAACGTAATTATGATGAATTCAGTATGCTGGGATGGGTAATCACAACAGATATGAACTGTAGGCTAAAGGTGTTCCAGAACAAGCATTGCCATGCACTGACTCCGCTGTGTCAAAATATTGGCAAGTACAGCATATTTCAGGCTGCTGATGTTGGCACTGGGGCTGTCCTTCCAAATTCTGAAGAAGACACATGGTGGGTTGAAAGCTGGCAAATGTCAGTTTTATTACATAGACATATAGTGCTGCCTTTATTCTCAGAATATGACACAGGAAATGACTGAAGAAGTGTTGTGGTACTGCTGTACAGGATCTGTTAATCAGAAGTTAACATCCACAAGCCAGCTAAATGGAATGGTGATGACATGCTTCTCCCGATTACCACCGTTGGTAGCTTGCTGCATCTAGCCATGCCACACTTCCTAGCACCAGATATCATGCATTGCTGTGTCACCTTTTTCCAGTAGCTCTGTTATGTCACTGTTCTGTGTTTCACACAGTTATTATACACATAGCCTGTCAAGCAAATTGTTGCATAACACACAGGCCAAATGACTGCTTCAGGGGATTGCATATAGCTCACCATGAAAGTATGCATGAAATCACAGTAAAACTTGCTCTGAGGTAGGTCTGCATGATTTTCACTTAGCTGTTCATTCAGACCTGCGAGGAACCCATAATAACAGATGCATTTTCACATAGATAATGTGCTGTGAAAGGACAGTGAAGTAGTCAAAAGGAAAAGGAAAGACGTATTGTACAGCAGATTGTCAATCACCTTGTCAATATGGCATAGGTCTGCACTGGTGTACCTGATAATCATTGAACCTTCACTGGTTCTGGTAACATAGCTTTTAACTTTTAACCTTTAACAGTTTTTAAATCTCATATTGTGCACTTAGTAATTGACAGAATAAAATAATTTGTAGTGATGCAAAATTTCTGAAGTCCAGAACTGTAAAGTCAGGCATTATTTAGTGACTGTAATCTTCCTTTTTTTTGTTATAGCCTCGCATAGTTTACAAGGGATAAAACAAACTTTTCTTTCCAAAACAATGATGTCTCAGATTTTCAGGGTCATTTGAATGCTAAAGCGACTTGTATTGTTATACTTGGTTCCATGAAGATTTTGTCTTGAATAGACCACCACGTAAGTCTTTTGGCACACACAACAAATCCTTTACCAGACACAATTTCCCATCATGTATGTGGTATACTACAAAGCCTCTGAGGACATGGCCATCACAAAGAACTGTACGGAAGCTTGCCTTTCATTGCTTAATGATTTAATGGAATGGGTGCATTAAATAATGCCATTACATTTTTTGTTTGCCAGCCAGGTAATCTTGTCTGGATGCATGTTCTGAGTTCCTGACATTTTCATATAGTTTCCCCTAATTTCTGCATGAATGAATTTAAGAGCCATTATGACATTACTAGCTTCCACTCTCACAGTTCTTGAACACTCCATTGTATTAAACATTCCATAGATTTATTGACATACACGGATAAAAATAATGCTTTTTTGATAATTCAACTGTAGCTGGAAAAATATTGCCACTTATTTGATTGAAAAGTCACACTGGAAGAGGAGTTTGTGCTGTACTATCCATTTCTGCAGAAGCTGTTTTGGTTGCAGTATCTGCAAACTGTTGCAAAGTATTGTACAAATTCTGAAAGAAAAATTGAATGATTCAATAGATGTGTAATGCATGGAGTAAGGTGCTTACGTTCCAATATCTGGAAAAACGACAAATCATTTAAGTGCTCCTATAGCACGAGAATCAACCTTAACAATTTTTACGCATCCCTGCTTCACTTGTTAAGAATATCCCACTAGGCAGTTAAACCTGCCAGTATTTTCCAGCAAACAACGACAGCAGAATAAAAAAAGAGATTTGTTCTGCCTGCTTTCTGTGCCACCAATGTGTCCTTGACTTTTTTAACATAACAAAATCTCTTAAACTGTGTTTCTGAGAGTGCCTGATAAGTGCTTTATGGCTTTGTAAGTTGGCAAAACACTTAGCGCTTTTTTGTCTAACTAGTGCTACATGGAGCAGATAAAGCTCCATGCACTACAAAGAATTATGATTGGGTCTCCGATCATAACCCTTTATTATGAGTTCTTGACATGGTTGCCAAGCTTCATCAGCTTCTGTTTAGTGTGTGTGTGTCTTTTGGCTGTTCCCGGTGATGCAAAAATATATCTTCACAGATATCAGATGTTTTAGTGGAATATTGCTATAATCTGTATTAGCAGAAAATTGTGAGTTTGTTAATGAATATACCCATATGTTTGTTTGCACAGTGATTAGTACTTCCTAGATTTCTTGAGTGTTGAGCAGTGGGTCCCACTTAGATCTATGCCTTTGTCCTACAATGGAACCCTCTGTCTATTCTGGGCTTTTCTGTTTGAAACTACTGTTGTGATTTCCTTGTCTTATTTTTGCTTTTCTGTGATGTTCATGGCAAGGCTATTCTGTTTTGTTCCACATGAGGATTGTTTTGATTGTCTGCTAGATTTTCACCATGTCTTCCTTTGCATTTCTCACTTTAATTGTCAGTCAGATTAAGTCTCTCTCTGTAATGTTCCTGTTTAGAGTTATTTCTTTTCCATGACTATTCTCTCCTAAGAACTTTAACTGTCCTCCCTGGCCTGGTGCTACCGAACCATGCTCCATTCTCTGTGTAGTTTTGTACTGTTTTTTTGTCTTACTAACATTTTGACATACTTGAAAATACATAGCTGACTTATTCTTACTTTGTTTTGCTTAACTGTTGACATGATCTTGTTGCTTATATTGTAGCATTTTTCACATTCTAGTTGCTTCCATACTTCTTATTTTCTATGGGCCTTAAAACTGCCGTTCAGTGACATAATGGTACCAAGAAATCATCTGTTGGTCTTTGTGATATATATTGCAAACCCTAAAAAATGTTGACATTAAATGTGCACATCTGAAAGTTAGTAGTGGAGGTTTGCTGTCCATATGATATCCATCATTCAGTAGTGACAGCTTCACCACAGGCCACCAGGGATTCAGGATCAGTTTTCCAGAAGTTTATAGTCATACATTCATACTTACAACATGTTTAATATGACCCTGTGGTAAATATGCTGCCTGAAGAAAGGTTTTGTTGGCTTTCTGATAGGTATCTAGCTGGGACTTTTGGGACTCATGAAAATAAGTGCTTACATCTGAAGGGAAAGGCCAGGGGCCTGCTAACTATAAAAAACCCATAATTTATTAGTAGCAGCAGTTGTAACAGTATGATGGGGGCCTATAAGTAGATCACATTTTTAAGAGCCAGATTACATTTTCAATTCAATATGATGTTCTGTACTGCAATACATTTTATTAAATATGTCCTTTTTTTGAGAAAACTTGTAGTAATCATTTCTTTACTATTTTAAAATCAGGAGACTACATAATCTGCGATATGTCTTTTGAATATTCTTTGTACATTCTTCTTAATGTTTCTTTTAATCTTCTGTTTAGTGATGCTAGGATCACCAAGGAATCTTCGAGTATACAATCCTACAACAAACAGTCTGACCACACAGTGGGAACATGCTCCTGGACCGGTCAAACAGTACAGAGTCAGCTATTCTCCAGTATCTGGTACAAGTCCAGCTGAATCTGTAAGTGATTTTCCTGTGGGGTAATCCCATTTGCAATAGACAATTATCTTGCCTCCTGCAGGGATCATGCATTGCAACAACAGGAAAAAAAAAAGTTTTCATGTGTGATGCATTTATTGGAAACAGCTGTCTCTCACGTGTTGTGAGCATGCATCCAGTACTTTATATAAGTATACAGTATAATTATGTATAGTATAAGCATAGTTATATTTATAGAATGCATTTTATTAAAAAATAAATTGTTGTAACATTTGTTGAGAATTTAATTTACCCGGCAGAAATAAGGAAATGGAGTTTTGTTGGGACTGTCACACAAATGTCCCCGTTCCTACCAATGTCCACTAAGATACAAAAGACAAAACCAAATTAATGTTGGACTGAAAATATCTGTGGAGTTATCTTCTAGGTTACAAGCCTAATGAAAATCTTTACATCATTCAGTAGTCTGTTGCCCAAAATAAGCAGTACAGCTTATCACCTTTAGAGTACTGCATTGGTCAAAGGTAAAAAGCAAAGTCTCATCACAAACTGCATGTTGTATGTAGGGTGGGCAAGGACAGGATAGGCATTATGGTTGCTGTCTTTAAAAAGCATTGTTACGACTAATGAATCAGAGTTTGCAAACATAACAGCATTGCATAGTTCACATTTGTTTACTAGAGACAGTATAAGTATGAATGTCAATATCCAAATCCCAGTCTGCTGCCAGCAGCTTCAGTAAGTTAGGTTGAAGTTTGACTAGTGTGTTAATGTAAGTACTGTTATGTATTTTTGTGAAGGGTGATGATGCACGGCCATTTACACAGCTGTTCTGTTACATGTTTAACACAGCTGAATAAAGCTGTCAGCTTCCAGTGCAGGGAAAGTATGTCTTGTGCATTTAGAAATTCAAAGTCTTCATAGATCATGCAGTTTTTGCAAGGATAAAGTCTCCAAAACTATTTTGTCCAGATGGTTTTCACATTGCATTGTGCACATTTATTCCATCAACAATGAAACTCTTGTTGTCAATGCCTAGAGGTCATTCTGCAAGGTCCATAGCAACATCCATGGTCTTCTTCAGAAATTCCTCAATAATGGTATTTGTTCTGTAGCAACTTTTTCAACAATGCATATACTTATTAAACACTACTTGCTAGATTTGGTAGCTAGGTTTAGATTTTCTTTTGGGTCCACCATCCCCAATAGTATCTTACCTGACACCCGAGTAGCTTGGGATTCGGTCCTAACCGAAGAAGAAAAATAGCCTTCACTCTAAAGCTTGATTTGCCATGTAAAGATGAAAAAGTCTTCCTGCATGATACCTGGTAGATGTCATTCCTTTCTAATATATTTCTTGTCAAATGTTTAACCAGAAATGTCATTGTTGTACTCGTATCTTCTTGTCAGAGCTCCACACCTAATTTTAAAAAAGTCACACCTCCAAACTGTTGCTTCCTCTAAAAACAAACAAATCGGATTTATAATAATAAAACAGAGACAAGAGAAAGAGAGATAGAGAGAGACAGAAAAAGAGAGACATATAGTTTAACTGGCTGTGTAATGTTGCTCTAGTCAGTGGGAGAGTTAATGCCATTTATATTCAATGTCCTACATCCAGATGAACATTATTGTATTATTATGCCTGAATGGATTAATATATTTTTTTTCAGGAACTCCTCTTACAGTCAGTAATGGTCTTAGTGGACTTCCTCTACTTGACCCCAATATTTCTTCCACAGTAAAGCAGTACTACTTCTATCCATTTGTTGCAGTTATCACCTAGAACACATTTATTTCACGCAGAACCTAAACATGCCAGCAAACTGTATATCCTTACATACACACAGAAATTTCTGTCTCTCTCTGTGTCTCTCTCTCTCATTGTATATACCTATGTATGTATTCCTCCATATGCATTTGTCTATGTATGTATGTGTATATGAACAGAAAGGGAAATAACTATAACAGAAAGTGGCATTATTATGTCATAAGACATGAGATGAAGTCATACATACACTATCTGGAGTATGACTGCAGGGGAATGCCATTCTGTGCACACTGCAGTATAAATTGTATTCTTTTTAGGCACAAAATACATAGGTTATTTGACCTTAGGATGCATTCTAAAAACATGTGGGTTTCCACAGAACTGGTTTATGCAGCGCCATCTTGGAGTTAAATTTTAACAGCTGTGCCTATAAACCAAAAAGAATGGCTAAAGATGAAACTTTGCCATAGCTTAAAGCATTTTAGGCATTGCTCTCAGATCTCCTAGATTGTTAGATGCTCTCATAACAACTTTTCATTTTCAATCTGTAGAAAGCAAAATGCTTACATTTTGGCAAAGTACTACATATTTCAAGCAGAAATAAGCACTAAAAACATATTTCATAGCAGAAGAATTGCCTTTGTATCATGTAGTATTTGGCTAGATGAGCACCTTTCAAGGCTGCTTCTCAGATGGCAGAAATCTGATCAGTAGTTTTCCTATGCTAACTCACTGACTTGGCTATAGAGTGGTTATTTAAGTTTGTTCTAAATTTACTTTATGTGAACATAGCATTCTGTCCCTGTAGTTAGTAAGGTGAACGTGATAAAAGTATTATGCTTTAGTCAAATTATTGGTTTGCAGCCTTTTATATGTAATGCGTGCCTGCTTTAACTCCTTCAGCTACATGTAATGGTCAGGTGTTGATGGGCAAACTCCCTTTATCAATCTATAGATAACATCAAAGGAATGCCTGCTAGATGATGTAAAGTTGGATCTGTGTTTGAGACAAAACTCTTGAATTTTAACCTTATCTCTTCAACTTGCTTGAGCTTGTTGAACATATAACTGTAGTACAGGTCTTACTAAGAGCAGTAATCCCTAAAATTCTCAGGCGCACATAGAATACAGCTACAAACAGAGGTAGTAATGATTCCGGCTTGTCATTATGTAAGACACACACACACACACACACACACACACACACACACACACACACACACACACACACACACACACACACACACACACACACACACACACACACACACACATACACACACATATGATTGCAGTTTAGAATGTCCCACATTCTTTCAGTCCACACAGGAATGGTCAACACAATTTGATTGGATCCTGTTTTGTCAAGTACAAGAAACCTGTGAGACATCTACTCGATCAACCACAGGAGCCACTGTAGATTCCATCCAGATTATTTCACTGAGTGAAATTTTGATGGCATGCTTTGATATTATACATGTTGACAATGCAGATTATCTGCATTTACAAATATACTCACACACACACACACACACACACACACACACACACACACACACACACACACACACACACACACACACACACACCCAAACACCAACTTTAAACAATTCTCAGTATTCTTAAACACTAGGGGAAAAAAATGCAAACTAGTCAAATCTGACTTTAGGCTATAGCTTAGTAAAAGCATCAAACAATGAATACAGCAGAGAATGAGAGGTGTTTTGTCAACAAGAGTACCTCTGTAGAAACCATACTATTATTCTTGTTTTTTATATGTTGCACTATGCAGTATCAATAGACACCCAGCTAGATAGGCAGATAGATAGCTAGGCAGGCAGATATTTGAATAGACAGACAGCTAGTTACAGATACACACAGACACACACACAGACACACACACACACACACACACACACACACACACACACACACACACACACACACACACACACACACACACACACACACACACACACACACACACACACACACACACATTCTATTTATGCCATCTAGATTACTGGAAAAGTGCCCCTGCTTTACCGGCATCCTAGGCAGCCACCTAGTTGGCCTTTGCCTAAGGCTGGGTATGGACATGACCAAGCAAAAATCATGAAGATGAAGGCATGCTAAGCCTACATGGAAGGATTTGGGTGAAGTGGTAGGGAGATTGCATGGTCCCTCATACAAATAAAGTAATATGTTTTAGAACATTTTCAATTTGTCAAGGAGCAACATAAATAAGATTGGTTTCCCTTTATAAACCTATATGTTTGGAGGAAAGTGGCCAGGTTATATTTAAACTGGGGGCATTTATATGACAAACTCATGATGCTGATATAAGTAGGTATTTGGATTAAGTACCAATGTCTTTATTTATGACTGAGTGCTACCTAACTTGTATAGGACTAAATTTACAGCAAAGCAAACCTAGGCTTTTACCTAGCAGCTATTGATTTAGAGGGCCCACAAATATTGTTTGATGTCATGGATGAGAAATCTTTTTCTAAGACATGGCTGTACTGTTTTCTGAACTATCAGAAGTTTACTTTATTAGTTTGATTCTAAACTTCATAAGGGAAGGTAAATCCAATATATATATATATATATATATGAAAAACTGCAGTGGTGGTGCTGTGGTAGCGTTGTCGCCTCACAGCAAGACATTGTCCCGTTTGATTCTCAGCTAGATCGTCTTCTGTGTGGAGGCATACGTGAATGGGGCGTGCCTTCGTTGAAGGTTGTGTGTCAGGGCTGCTAACCCGGTACGTAAAAATCCACTACCAATATATATATATATATATATATATATATATATATATATATATATATATATATATAAATAAAAATACAGATGTGCAGTTCACAGAAGTCAGTCGATTAGCATGTTTTGAAGGTGGGTAAACACTAGAGTACCTGAGAAAATTTAGGCAGACACAAACATGTGAAGTTTAAATTTATTAAGTATTCTTAACCAAGCAATGTGACAGTAAAGAAGTAAAAAACAAAACATGGAAGTTGAAAATGAAACCTAGACACTGAGCCATTGAACCACTCAAACCAGAAGAGCACTGGGCATCTACAAATAGCCTTCTTTGAAAGAATAAATTCAGCAGAGGGGAAACTGGCTAGAAGACATGAAGGCAGGGTAGTATAATTCTTGGCTACTTTTATATGTCATTCTATACCATTATAAACCAGTCCTGAACCTTGGATTTAACGCTGGTGTGGCAGACAGTATTGGTGCTTAGTTTTCATCATGACACAGTAACTACAAATATATTAATTTTTTCCATCTCATCTATCAACATATAATTTAAACAGAGCATTTTGATTTTTTAGAATGATCATGCAATCAGTGAGCTTGCGTTCCCTAATCTAGCATATTACATGAGTTTATTTATTCTTTCTTTCTTTATTCCTTTACTTCTCCAACAGCTGTCATATAAAGAACACCCCAGGTTTCAGAGCTCATCATTTCTGATTCTCTCTGTCTCTCTGTCTCATCCCCAGCCTCCCTTTCTTTCTTCAGTGCCTTATGTACTCTGCATTCCAACATGACATAACTACACGACAGCAGACCTTTACCTTTATCGGCCATGCACTGACGACAAGTCTTGCTGTTGATGCCAGCAGCCTTTTTATGTACAAAATCTAAGGCTAGAAACATGGATTTACTTCAGTGACATGAATTATGATGTATATTTTTTTCCATTTTGTGTATTTTTTCTTTCATT
>NC_056725.1:904681207-904698707 GCF_019279795.1 Protopterus annectens | reverse complement strand
ATATTACATATTTGTAAGTACCCATCTATCTGTCTAGCTATCTACACACACACACACACACACACACACACACACACACACACACACACACACACACACATATACTTTTCTAGAAAATCAGAGTGCTTTTTCTAGAAAATTAAAAAAATAAGACTGTGTAGTAAAAAGGCTTTTTCCATAGTCATGCAGTCTCAGAACTGGTCTATATGGGGATGCGAATCCCCATATGAATGCACAGGAGGACTAGCCCATATGAAAACAACACTTATTGGGAGGTAGTCCTTTGAGAAGCTGAGATTTAGTAACTTTGGGAACATGTGACAGGTGAAATTGTTAACTAGAACCCAATGAACATGCTGCTAAAGTAATGGAGGAGGAGGATCACCAGTTTTGTAATGGTGCCAAGTTACGTTTTGGTTTTTACCTGCTCAAACAGATTTTTTGAAGTAGTAATTGTATTTTGCCACCACTAAAAAGACTCTTTAGCCAAAGAAAGGGAAGGATTTGAGTGACCATTATGTAAATGGTTGATATTACATTATACAAACCGTATACGTCCATATTGAAGGGTTGGCTGTGACATCTCACCTGAGCTTTAATCTTACTATGCTCCACTCCTCCTACTGCAGTTTTTTTTTCTGCTGTTAGGAATCAGATGTGGTCTGGCAACCACTTTAGTTCACTATAAGTAAACAATATTTTATTTAAAGATATTCCAGGCTGTTTTGCTTTCATGGGATGTTTCTCTCAGTGATCTCCCTTTCTATCTTCTTATAGTGATTTTATCTTTATATTTTCCCTTTTAGCCTCTCCTCTCCTGGGCTGCTGTGCCTCTGAGGCTGTGAAGAGGGTCTTTTCTGCTCTGGTAGATCTGATGGAACCTTCCTCTTGGATCCAAAGTCTACCACCATGATGACCCAGCACTTAGAGCCTCACCACCTTGTTCCACTGGGCTAGCCAGTACAGAAGCCACAGGCTCCCTCTTTCTTCTTTTGATACTTCTCCAGAGGATGGTCACTGTTCAGACCGTTTTCCCCTTTTTGGGCAAGGATAACTGGATGTGCTCAATAGACTTTCAGGATGCTTGCTATCATATAAAAGTAAACAGATGAACCAGAAGGTATTTATGCTTCCAGCTGGGAGCCAGTCATTAAAAATTCAGAATACTGCCCTTTGGACTCACCACAGCCCGCAGGGTGTTTTCCAAATGCATGGCAGTAGTAGCAGCTCTTCTCAGACTAGAGAGATTCTGAGTGTTCCATACTTAGATGGCTGGCTCATATCCACTCCGACCAGGCATCAATTCATATTGGCAAAGGGCCAGGTTCTCCAGACTTGCTTACTTCTGGGGATGACCATAAACTATGAGAAATCTCATCTACAACCTACTCAGAGCTCTCTGGCACTATCAAAAGTTCAAACAATAAGGTTACAAGTCAAAAAGATAATCTGCAGCACCACAATTTTGGCCTGTCTGGTCCTTCAACCCTTAGGATTAATTGCAACAGCAATAACATTAGTGCAGCTAGCCAGATTTTACACGAGAATTCTTCAATGGATGCTAGCTACAGAATGGTCAATTCTATACCAGTCTATGTCTTACCATATAAGAATTACTCAGACATGCAAAAGAGACCTGGAATGGTAGATCCATTTTCAGCTCAAGTTCTTCTAGGCCATCCATTCATTAGCTCCCAGCCCAAGGCCATAATGACCATGGACACTTCCCAGTTAGGGTGGGGGATGGGGCATTGTCTGGGGAAGACAGTCTAAGGCACCTAGTTCCCCGAGGAGGCCAAATTGTATATAAATGTCCTAGAGATGAGAACAGTCCTGCAAACATTGCAGGCATTCCAGAATGCTCTCCTCTTAGGGACCACTGCAATACAAATAGGCAACATGTCAGTGGCTTTGTACATAAACAAGGAGGAACCAAATCCTACCTATTGTGTTGAGAAGCTGTCAGGGTGTGGCGGTGGGTGATCTCTTCCAACTGCTTTCTCTTAGCAACGAACATTCCTGAGAAATCCAATGTGATAAAGGACAAATTGAGCAGGTGCATTCTTCTACCCCACGAATGGCACCTCAACAAAAAAACTGTGGACAAGATCTTCTGTCATTGGGTCAGCCTTGCTGTGATCTATTTGCTTCCCCCAGAACAACAAGTACAGCAACTACTTTGCCCTAACCCCCCCTGAGGGGGAATCAACAGGAGATGCTGTACTTCATGATTGCCACCCCCGGTCTCGTGTACACTTATGTGCCCATTCCTTTAATTCCCAAATTCCTTCAGAAAGCTTCCAGGTTGAAGAAGAAAGTAATCATTGCTCTGAATTGGCCTTGACAGATTTCGTTTCCCTTTCTTTGGCCTCAGCTGATTCAACCACTTTGGTTTCTGGATACAACTCCAGACCTTCTGTCTCACATGACATACATGATACACCCAGATTTGACATATTGCAGGCTGACTGCCTGGCTTCTCCAATTTATTGATAGCCAGACAACCAATGCTGTCTTCCCCTGTCTGGCATATTTTGATGTCTTCCCATAAACCTTCCACCAGGAAACTATACTACAGCAAATTGAAATGATTTGTTTTATGTGCTAAAAAACATTATTATTTACTTTTTATTTATTTATTTATTTATTTAAATTTGTTGACCGGGAGTGTCCGACTGGACATAGGTCCATTTTCAGAGGAGGCCCAGGGAGAAAAGCTCCACAGTAAAATAAACACACAGTAGTTACATTGGAAGGAACTAGTTCTTCCACAGTTAGAGTCCAGTTAGCAGCAATATCAAATTTCCATATTAGGATAAATGGCTCTTCAGTAGCATCTCATAAATTAAGCAAAGCATTTTTAAGAGGCATACTACTCTAAAGGTCTCCCTTTAAAGATCATAATTCTCCTTGGGACCTAAATTTAGTGCTGCAGTACCTTACTAACCCCCCCTATTTGAGCCTGCAGCTACCTGTAACCTTAAATTTCTTTCACTGAAGACAATTTTCTTAGTAGCCATTACTTCGGTCAGAAGAATTTCCAAGATCCAAGCATTATCCTCAAAACCCCCATTCTTGACTTTACATACCACTGCATCATTTCTTCCAAATGTGGTGTCAGAATCCAATATTAATCAGTCTATTAATTTGCCTGTATTCTTCCCCAGATTTTATAATAAAGGTTAATATGAGCTACACTTATTGGATGTTCAGTTACATTGGCCTAAGAACATCAGAAAATCGGATGTTACCTGAATTCCACAACAGGCTTATCCACAAGGGACTTGGTTCCTTGGTGCACATGAGACTGGATAAAAATGATAAGAGGAAAGAGAATAGATGGTTAGAGAACCTAAGAGCTTCCAGAAAACCTCTATCCTCTAAAGTTTCCAGAAATGATCTTCTTGCCACAAAATCTGTTCAAATTTTGTTTCCCTACCATCTCAGGCTTCTCCACCTGGAACTTCCCAGATTGAGGTAACAGTGATCCTGGATCCATCTCCAAGAAAAAGGATGTGCAGTTTTTCTTCAGAAAGGGTCTTATCCTGATACATGGAATCCAGACCATCTGTTTTATGCATGAGTTCTTATAGGACTGTTAGGAGTCTTTTTTCTGAACACATGAATTGGGAGAAGATGCTGACAGCATTGTTTAAGGCTCATAATGAGATACGTATCCTCTCACCCCCATCAGTTTCTAGGGTGGACATAGAAGAAACTATGCCCTCCACTTTTCATGTTACTTTCCTGGGTCCAGTTTCAGTTTCATGAGTGTTGGAGCCAGGGGTTATTCTGGTGTCATCTCTTGGCACAGGTAGCACTAACTCCATTGACACTGACACAACTGTTTACTGTAGTATCACTGTATATTCTGTCAGTGATGACAACCTCTGGGAGGAATATGTAAGGCTGATGACAAACATTAGTACAAATGCAAGTAGAACAAGCAAATTCTAACAAAACAACATTCTGTTTTCTTGTAGATTTCTGTTTTCTTTAGTGTTGTGTGACCTTGTAGTATGTATATATAAGTTTAGGAAGTGACAGGGGTGCATGGAGAATTTACATATTCATATTCTTGGAGGTAAGGGCAGTCCTCCTAGCACTAGAGACATTTCATGAGCTATTCCCCTAGGATGTGATAGCCATTCACTCAGACAGTAGGGTGTTGTATGGTACTTCAACCAGCAGGGGAGAATGAAATCTTACCCTGTGAGGAAACCATGAGAATTTGTGAGTGGGCGATGCCCTCATAGAGATTTATTTTTTGCAATGCAAATCTCTGATTGTACCATCCTTCTTGTGGACTAGTTCAGCAGGTGTATTTTGATGCCTCATGAAACATTCTGTCAACCCACATGTAAAACAAATGTTGTTCCATTGCTAGAGGAAGTCCTGCTGTGATCCTTTTGCATCCTTGTTCAACACAAAGTGCAGCATCTTCTTTTCCCTCATCCTTCCACAGGGACAGACACGAAGGGATGCACTGGTCCATGAATGGCTGCCGTGGCTTCTGTATGCTTTTCCAGTGCTCACCCTTACAAAGAAGTTCTTACCAAAGCCATGCTTTGTGAGGCACAGTAGTCCTCCTAGCCTCCTTGTGGCTTCAACAAGTATGGTTATTTTCTGCTATGGTCTCCCACAAAAAGTTGAACATACTTCTGGATCCTCTTCCAAATCTCCTGTCCCATCCAGCCAGTAAACCATTTTCATTTGGCAGCCATTTACAGTTTCCATTAAGAATAAATTCTTCTTAGTTAGCAACTCAGAAAATATGCAGGCCCTTTTTAAGAGGTACCATTTTCCTCAGAATTTTGGCTTTGTCCAGATTTCCTGCTCTGAATGGTTGAGAAGTATAGTGTAGCCTTCTGTGAGGCATAATCATTAAAATGCATATTTTCATAAGGAAAAATATATATTTACATTTACTATGTAGGAGAGGGAATGTTGTTAAAATTAAAAATATTTATATTACACTTAGAGCTAAAACTTTACATTTTGTTGCTTCTCAAGGGTTTATGCAATGTAGTAAGGTCACATTTTTGCTTGGCAATTTTAACCAGTTTGTCTTTTGCAGTGCCTCGCAGTGGTCCAAGGAACATTAGAGTGTTTGGACCAACAACCAACAGCCTCAATGTTGCCTGGGATCATGCTGATGGACCAGTTCAGCAGTACCGGATAATCTATGCCCCTACAACTGGGGATCCTATTGAAGAAACAGTAAGGGTTTTCCTCTTTTCAATAGACATAAACTTTGGGATTATACTGTATATGTTTTAGTTTTCTATGTACACACAAGCATACATATAGACACACTCATTTGTCTTGCTGGGAGACATGGCAAAGAAAGATAGCATGATAATTATCACTGATGTTTTGTTACTTTAGACAGCTGTTCCCGGCAACAGAAATACTGTGATGCTACAATCTCTCCAGTCAGATACCCCCTACACGATTACTGTGGTGGCCGTTTATGACGATGGAGATGGAGGCCAGCTGACAGGAAATGGCAAAACTCGTAAGTTCTTCATAATCTACGTAAAAATATAATCTTTATTTGATTGTGACAGATATGCCCATGGACAGAGTTGAGATTAACATTTTAAATACCTTTCTACCATAGATTATCTTGCAGACATGTGACATTATATTAATGTATCATGTCACCAGTAACAATCAGTTTGTGTTTGAGAAATGGAGAACAGAAATTCACACTGAGAGTGAAGCTCAAGATGTGAAATTTGGAACCCATTTCAAGAACATACAACAAACTGGAATTATGGTCAGTGATCCAGTGATATGGCTGTGTAATATGTTGAGACTTTTAGCTGACCCAGTGTATCATCGGTTATAGAGAAAAAAAAGCACAGAGCATGATGTGTTTTACAGGTTTGAAGGATTAAGACACAATTAGTTTTAGACACACACACACACACACACACACACACACACACACACACACACACACACACACACTCACACTCACACACACACACACACACACACACACACACACACACACACACACACACACACACACACGCGCATGCGCACACACAATTTCAGTTACAACACCACATCTTCTTCCATAGAAGTCAACTGGTGAACACAGCTTTTTTTCTGAGTTAAATTTCTCAGCTGGCCGTAGTAATTAGCATTGCCTGCTAATCCAATTTAACTCATTTGCATTTACTATGGCCATTTAGATGACCTTCTGCAGTAATTCTTCCACTTGCAGAAAATCAGTGTAGTAGAGTGGTCTTTGAATCAGAAAGGATTACTGTGAGGGGTTGGCCAATCATGGTAAGGCTTACTCTTTGATGGAACCCTTTCCAAATCCCAGCCATGGTTTTACTTAAAGGGAATGGAACAAGGAAGTGTCAAAAAATACACATCAGTTAGTTTGTGGTTAGTGACTGGAAAACTGAGAAATGAATTATGGAGTACTTTGAAGTCAGTAGGACATAAACTTCAGGGTTAGGGTATTCAGTATGGCATGGTCATGTCAAACAGAGGATGTGCGCAGACCTCTCAACCAGTCGGGAACAAATTTCAACAGAATCAGGGACAAGTCAAGAAAAAATCAGGGACAATCAGGGACACTTTTAAAATATTAGTGCTATTAACTTGAAACATTGACATAATCAGAGCATATGAATTAATACACATTTTTATGAAGTAAAAGAAGTCTATAACTCTTAATTATTGTCATTATTCATTAAGTGTAATTCACCACCTTTCCTCCAAAAGTCACTAGTTTTAGGAGGGATTAAGAGGGGCAGAGCTAAAATTTGAGTCAAAATCAGGGACGTCCCTGAAAATCAGGGACAGTTGAGAGGTATGTGTGCTGTCTAAAATTAAGCAAGATAACACACACACACACACATACACACACGCACACACACACACACACACACACACACACACACACACACACACACACACACACACACACACACACACACACACACTTACTCACTAAAGATGATTATGAACATTAGCAAACTGCAGTACATTTGTAGTTGATGCTTTATATTTGAACTGCCTGTGCAAAACACACAGAGAGTAATAGTAAACAGATTCCAGAGTAATGAAGGAGGAATTAGCAGTATAATGCCATAAAGGTAATTGTTGGAACCATTACTAAAAAAAAAGATTCTACAGTTGTTGGTGCAGGGAGATTAGAGGAGAAAATATGCTTTTTTGTACAACTATACAGCAGGGATTAAAAAGGGACCTTGTGAGATAAAATGAATGGAAGAGCATGTGGCAGTATAGACTCACTAAAAAAGAATTGCAATACTTTACTCTTTAAGAATAAAATAATGAGAAAGAGTACATAATTCGGAGTTAGATGTTGGCAGTAACTGGAATAAAAAGGAAGTAGAACACATGTCTGACAGAAACTTTGGTATTATTATGTCAGATGATTGAAAGGAGGGCAGTTAATATGAGGTGCCATTAAGAGGAATGGGTGAAATTCTGGAAAGAACAACAAAATGTTAGTAGTAGAAAACAAGATGCTATTTTTCATTTCTGAAGATCATGTCTGGAGTGCTGCGTATATTTCTAGAAAGACTTCAACAGAATGGAAGCTGTGTAAGCTGTAACAAATGAAAAGTTGTGCAGTGCCAACCCAAGAACATATACAAAGAGGGGCTGCAGGAATTGAACAATTATACACAAAGAAGAAGAAGGAGAGAGGGGAATGGTAGAAGCAATTTAAATATTCATATTAGCTAACTACGTGCAAGAGGGGCAACCCCTGTCATGAAGCATGTGCACAGGAACAAGGGGTTACAGTTTGAAGATACTAGCATGGTGACTCGGTGATAGTGTGAAGAAGTACTTTTTGGTTATAGCTGCATAATATGTCTTTTTAAGGAAGCCACGTGGTCTAAATGGTGGTATAATTAATTAATTCATAGAAAAGCTGTAGAGCAGGTTTAGTAGGATATTTGATATCATCAGACAAATGAATTGCTACTTATGTTTTAGCCAGCATGATGGACAGACTGTATGGGTCACATGGCCACTTCTGTCATCAGACTTTATCTTCATGTTATTTGCATTACTCATCTCATTAATACAGTAACATTTACAAACTGGGAGAAACACATGAGTTTCAAATTAGGGCTTTACAGGTTACTGTGAATAGATCTGATCGGGAGGTTTTCTGTTATCACAGCCTCAGACCTAGGATAATTTAGGAAAGATAAAGAAATGTATAACTGGAATAAAAAGGAAGTAGAACACATGTCTGGCAGCCATTTTCATAAAGGATAAAAAAGAAGAATAAGCATCTTTATTGGAAAAGGTAAAATTTGATGGAAGTGGAATGTGGCAATAGAAAAATCATGTATTGACAGTACCAAATTGTGAGTATAGTAAATGGGTATGTAAAGAACATGTATGTGGCAAGAGATTGTGACATTAGTAATAAAGACTGAAAAAATGATAAGAAAATAGGTTGCAGAAAGAAATTGCCTCTATGAATTAGAAACAATATTAAGATATATGAAAAACAAAGGTAGTTATTACAGATTTAGCTTTGATGAGGAGCTACACTGCAGAATAAATTGTTGATAATGCCAGGTAAGACAAATGTCTTTATTTAAATGGTGTAGTATTTGAGAATGAGGTGCCTTCTGTGGAAGGTTGGGCACCGGGCTGGCAACTCGACACCGTAAAACTCCACTGCCAATCATGAGCGGACAGGTGATCCACTGTGACGACCCCTAAAGAAGCCTAAAAGCCGAAAGAAGAAGAAGATTAAGATATATGAAAAAAATAGTTTTGTGAGAAATGGCAGGTTAAAAACTAATTTTTATAAAGAAATAATAAAAAAGAGCTGAAAGAACACTTTGTGAAAATATTAATATAATAGCTAGAAAAGGTAATGACAGCAATGAAAGATGAAGATGTTATTTGTTTTATCTCAAAAAAGAAAGTTGAGAGAGGTATATACCAAATTGTTGACCTGTTACATTATGTAATGTTGATTATAAATGACTTCTGACAACTGTAAACTGATAGTAATAGGTAAAGAGGCAGATTGCATTAGAAGGGATCAAAATGAAACAAGATTACTTTTTTGTAAGGTAACAAGCTTGCGAGATAATGAAAATTTATAGTAACACAGTATAAATGACTAAAGTACTACAATCAGCTCTGGTGGCATAGAGAGCTAAAGCTTTGACTGTGGCCTAGGCAACCTGTATTTCATTCCTGGCTCAGACGCTTGAAGAGGCAGCAAGGGGGATGAATATGCCCCTTTTGGAGTGAGTGGTTAGAGTAGGTCATAGGTTGTAGTGGTCCTTCTGCAGAAAAAGGTGGGCACATGAATGCAGGACAAGTATGTGGTCCACCATGCCCTGGAAGGGTGGTAGCCTTCACTGAGCAAGTGCACAGGAGCATGCATTTCATATTGGAAAATATTAGGCCCTGTGATGTGATGCAACCCACACGTCACCGTGCAAAGGGGAGTGGTTAGGTTACTATATAAAAAAATATACAAGCAACCCGTATGGCTGTGTTAAGAATGCCTTCTCCCTCCAGATGGCTCTTACTGTAGTGGATATAAGTGGAGCCTCATGACTAGATAATGAATGGGCTCAAGTCCATTTTGGAGAAGCTTAATGCTTGATATGTGGGAAGAAGAGCATATAGAGAAAAAAAGAAAAATACTACCAGTGCATGGTGGATTAAAGAAAAAATAAACCTAGGAAAAGATGCCGCAATAGCGGGATGCTTTTCATACTTCTGATTAATGTAATGAAAGAAAACTGTAGTACAAAATTTGCTGAAGCAAATGGGTGGTACTTCTGATTAATATAATGAAATAAAACTGTAGTACAAAATTTGCTGAAGCAAATGGTTGGTTTAAAAAGGGACAATCATGCACTTAATAATATACACTAATGAAGTGATGTAAGTGCAGGAAACATAGTATGGATGAAAGAATAACATGAAGTAAGAGTTACAGTTAGGAAATATCTGATTCAAATTAAGTAATGAAAAACTTTAACAGTATAGAAATAATGTACAAGTGGAAGGAGTTTGTTTTTCTGAAACAGAATTTCAGTTTTAGGTATTACGTATGACAAAATGAGGTGATAAAGACAGAATGGGAACAAATATTAGAATGGTGACAGATAACTATTTTATGGAAAAAATTAAATTGTCATTCATGAAGAAAATGTACCAGGATACTAGGAACATGTCTATATTTTGGGGAAGTATTTCTGTTTCTATCTAAAAAAGATAAATAATTGTTAAAAATTATTTTTGGGAAATGTTATGGTTTGAGGGTGAACCTAATTAAAGTAGGAGAGATTTATAATACAATAGATAAGGTGGTATTGGGATTACGAAAATCCAGTTGTTAAATAAACACATTTATACTTGTTTGGAATGCTAAAAACATGAGTTCTGAAAAAAACGCAATGTTAAGTAAAATATTGAACAACACACAGTTGTGGCAAAATTAAAAAAATAAATGAATTGCATAGAAGAAATTATAGAACAGAAAAAGAACATTTTATTATATAAATTAAAAACAAAAGGCATTTCTGAAAAATGAAAAGGATGTCATATGGATAAAATTAAAATTATTGTATAGATGCATTGCAAGATATACAAAGAAGAAAGAGGGCAATTTCTGAAAGACAGAAAATATTTAAAAACTTGAGAAATGGGCAACTTAACTTCTAGTGACAGGACAGCTGCATTGAAAAATGAAGAAAGGTTGTATAATCACTGTAAAGTATATAAAACAGTCAATAATCTCTTTCTGAATTGTAAAAAGATAGTATAATTTTTAGGGAAGACGATATTGGCATTTTAAGTTATGTGAATATCAAAATTGTATTGTACAGTATGTATAATATATAAATGCATATAGATAAAGTCAGTAACATTCAAGTTACATGTTTATGGTTTGCATGGAAAAGTAACTATGAAGAATTATTGTGTAATATGAATTAAGATATAGAAGGTGATGTTAAAATTAAATTTTGTCTGTGGCAAAAAGAGTAGGGGATAAAGTGTGTAAATAGTAAATATATGTGGAAAGAAAACAGAGATTTATTTTATTTTATATTGTTTATATATTTTTTTAAATGTAAATATTCAAATATGATATAAGTAGCAAAAAAACGGTACTCTTTTCCATAAGTACAAAGGGATCTTTAATGCCTACCTAAGCTACTACCAACTCAGGCAGATTGGACTTCAGTTTAATATTGCAAATGAAGGGTAGCATCTCAGGAGTGTATCACCCCCTGCTCTATTTTCTCAGTTCATTTTCTGTTGCCATGTTATATTAACACTTCCCCTGTGATACAGGATAATTTTAAAGATAGGATACATTCCAGAAAATGCTAAAATGTGCCCAAATAATTGGAAACTAGCACTGAAAGTCCAGAACCCATAAGTTGTAACTCCAAATATGATGAAATAGGTGACTTGATAAGTGACCATCTTCAGAAATGCAACTACATGTTCAGGATGTAATATATTTTGAAAGACAGAATGATAAAATAAGTTGTCAGTGGTCTCTTTCCCCTTTGGGTCTTAATATGTATTTTATGAAACTAATATCTTGGCAGAATAAACATGTTTTACTAAATAGTTTGCTTATACCTTGGTAATTCTGTGTGGCACATTCCTAAAGATACTGTTGGACCTACTTAAAAATTATGTTGTGCATCTTCAGAAATGAAGGGCTTTTATTATCACAGTGACGCCATCATACATATGAAGGAGGGCATTTGATTAGTTTTGTCTTAGTGAATATAAGCATATGTACAGAAGAGGAATGTTGATGAAACATGCAAATAAAATGTTCAGACTAAACAATTTTGTCTACTAGGTTGAAATGGAAGAAATATAGCATTTTTATTTACTAGTATTAATGCATATCAAACTACTTTGCTTTTAAGAACATTATTTCCTCCAGATTGAAGTTTCTACTTAAAAATAACTGAACGCTGACATCCCACATAACCTAAGCACAGATCATAGGTTCATAGGTTCATAGGTTCATACTAGGCTATCTGCCCTGGGGCAATTATAAGCCTAGCCCGATTCTGTATGGCTTACGCCACCCCTTGATTTGAGTATACTGTGCCCTTTTTAAGGTTTAGTTTACTGTGCCTCTGTCTAATAGTGACACGGGAGTAATCCCTGGGACAAACCTACGATCCCCCATCCACTTATCGAGATTCTTCTTGAAGAGATTCAGTGAGGTGCTCTGCCTCACATGAACTGGAATTCTATTCCAGAGTGAAGGGAGCCTCTGGGTTATGAACCTGTCCCTCCAGCAAGTTCTATTTATTTCTGTGCTGAGGTTCAAGTCCTTCAAGCGTGTGGTTCTAAAGGATTTAGATTTACTGAGGTGGAGCATGTCCATTAATTCTGGATTTGACATAGCTTTGTATGTCAGGCATAGATCGCCTCGAAGTAGACGGTATGCAACTGAGTAGAGCTGGAGTTTTTTTAACCGAGCAGTATATGGCATCTGTTTGAGACCCTTGATCCTCTTGGTGAGATACTTTTGGGGTCTTTCTAATTGCTGCAGGTGTCGGGTAAGGTACATCCCAAAAGGGGCATTGTATTCTGTGATGGGCCTGATGAGGGATGAATAAAGGGGCACGATTACCTCTCTTGATCTAGATGTGAAACCCTTCGTGATGAGGTGGGCTATGTAGAAGGTCTTTCTAACCACTTTGGCAATGTGGTTTTCAAAGGAGAGATTGCTATCAACTTGGGTCCCCAGGTCCCTAATAACTTTCTCTGTACTTAATGGGTTTCCGCCTATGTGGTAATTTGTGGGCACATTGTTTTTGCCACAGGGTATGACTATACATTTTTTGGCATTTAGCTTTAAACCATGGCGCTGGCACCAGTTATCTGTCTCTGTGAGACCTTTTTGAAGGATGTTTGTGTCAGCTGGAGAGTTGATTATGGCGCCCAGTTTGCAGTCGTCTGCGAACTTGGTGAGCCATAGTCCTCCCACGTTTGCCTGTACCTCGGAAAAGTATATACCGAACAAGAATGGTCGCAGGACAGAACCCTGTGGGATGCCACTTGTGACCGGTTTCGTGTCTGACATGGCTCCAGCAACTCTCACTCTGTGGGTTCTGTCTTTGAGCCAGTTTGCGACCCATCTTGTGACATAGGGGTTTATATTTAAGCTGGATAGCTTATCTATGATGCCCGAGTGGGGTATTGTGTCAAATGCCTTTGCAAGGTCCAGATAGGCTGTGTGGACTACCTTCCCTTCATCTATGGCTTTGGTGACTGTTTCAAAGAAGTCAACCAGGTTCAAAAGGCAGGATCTGCCCTTGACAAAGCCGAACTGGGTAGGATCTAGTGTCTGTAGGTCCCCAATGTCTTTGTTTATGAGCTCCATGATGATCCTCTCCATAGCCTTGCAGACTAAGCTAGTCAGGCTTATGGGGCGATAGTTTCCAGGGTCCGTGAGGCTCCACCTTTGTGGAGTGGGACCACTGTTGCTGTATGCCATTCTGTGGGCACATATCCTGTAGTGAGGCTGAGATTGTATAGCTGTTTTATTTGAGGGATTAGTTCCTCTTGTAGTTCATGTAGGACGCAACCTGGGACACCATCTGGTCCCATGGAAGCAGTGTTTTTGCTTTGGAGAGGGCAGCCTTCACCTGAGCATCTGAGATGTTTGGGAGGCAGCCCTCTGCCGGGATAGATACTCGCTCTTTTGGGGAGGGGTGGAGAAGTTTGCACTGAACCTGTCTGCCAGGATATTGGCGATGTCTGTGGGTTCAGTGTATTTTTGTCGTTTAGAATCAACTCAGAACAAGTCTGGGAGTTGCATCCCAGGTTTCTAACATAACTGAAAAGCCTTATGATTGTCTTTGGTGTCCTGTGCAATTTTTCTCTCAAGCTGGCCTTGGAGGATTTTATGAGGGATCGTAATTTTTTGCTAGTACTGATCAGAGATGCCTTCCCTATTAGGGATTTTGCTCTATCATGTAGTAGCTTCCTCCTTCTGTTGTACAGTTTATTTATGGCAGGGGTCCACCAGACTGGACGCCTGCCTTTGGATGACTGGGTCTTGGTTTTGTTTGGGATAGCATGATCCATGCATTCCTGGAGATGTCCGTAGAATGCATTTATATATGATTCTGCAGTTTGGGCTGTAGTTTCCACTGGTCCTGGGGCCTTGAAGGATTCCACTTCAGTTTTGAGAAGTGAGAAGTTCACTTTTGAGAAGTTTTTCACTGTGGTTTTCTGGGCTGGGTGGGGTCGGGATGTGGACATCCAGTGAAATTAATTTATGGTCTGATCTTACCAATGAGGGATATACTTCTGGTGTGGAGCATAGAGTCCCCATGTTGGTAATGATCAGGTCTAGTATGTTGTCCCCTTTTGTGGGAGTGGTGACTAGTTGTTCCATAGCATTTGAGTTTATAATTTCCAGGAATCTTTGGGCTAAGGTGCTGGGGCTTGAGTAGTGCTTCCAGTCAATGTTTGGGTAGTTGAAATCGCCCAATATAATGGTGTTCGGAGAGATCTTCATGTTCTCCAATGTTTTCAGGAAAGCCGAATGGGATTCCTGACTTTGAGAGGGTGGTCTGTAGGATGCTATAAACTGAAAAGCAGTCTTGCCCACTGTTAGCTGCACATGGATGGTCTCCAATACTTCGTGCAATGCCACTAACCTGGAGGTGTGGATATCCTTGATAAATATGGAAACCCCCCCTCCTTTTGTGGTTCGGTCCGGGTTTTGGGGCCGAAAAGCATGATATAGGTATAGCCTGGTAGTGCTGGGGTGCTCTCTGGAGCCTTGAACCAGGTTTCTGTCACTGCACAGATATCGATGTTCTCCATACTGAGGAGAGCTTCGAGTGCGTGCATCTTGAGGTTAAGACTTCTGGCGTTTAGCAGCATTACCCTTAGTTTCTTGTTCCTTGTGCTGTCTATGGGGGTGGGTTTGACTTTTGAGCCTTGCCTAAAAAAGGCACTATGGGGGTGGCAAGAGCCTTTGCCAATATCCGAAAGCCCAGTGGTGACAGGTGCAAGTCGTCCCTAGCGAAAAAACGTGGCTTGTCGAGCATGTCATCCCAGGCTGACAGACACTGGATCCCCTTTGAATGACACCAAAATTTTAGCCAATTGTTAAAATCGATCATTTTGTCTTTGTACTGTGGCATCATTCTAGGTGAGGATAAGATGATGCTCAAGGTCAGGGTAATACCAGCCTGGGCTACATGATCAGAGAGCTCCTCTATGTCTCTTTTCATGTAGTCCAGGGAGGTACGTCTCAGGTCATTCACACCAGCATGTACAATGACTGAGTCATATTTGTATTTGCTTTGGAGTGACCTGAGTGCTTGCGTTATGTGGCGGATCCTAGCGCCCGACAGGCAGCTCACTGTGACCTTCTCTTTATTCAGCCTGGTGAGCGGGACGTCAGTGTGTCTGACAATAGAGTCACCTATAACAAGAGTATCAGGTGTGTTATTCAGCCTTAAGGGCTGTGGCTGCTTGGTACACTGACTTTGTGGGTTATGTGTTGTGTGTGTTTTGTTTTGAGGTAGCGTTTGCTTGGATGTCTGCTTTGGAGGTCTCTGTTGCTTAGGCAGATTTTTATTTAGAGCCTCCGAGTATGTTTTTGTGTATTTATGTGTTTGGTTCGCTGATGTGGTGGGACTATGTGATACTGGAATTGTGTTGTGTGAGGTTACCTTCTCCTCCTGGCTGGTTACACCAGTTTTGAGATGAGAGAGCTCAGCCTCCAGTTTGGCTAAATAGTTGCATCTCTCACATATATTTGAACCTGTTTGGAGGAGGAGAGGGTTGTCCGTGTACATGAGACAGTTGTAACATTGCCTCAAAATTCCCAGATTCACCAGCTGGACTGGAGAGGAAACCATTGACTGACCTTTGGACATGCTAGAGTAATAGGGAAACTGAATTTAAGACGGACCAATAGAGGACAGAGTAATCGTAGAGAGTATAAGGGTAAGTAGTGCTTATGGTTTAATAGTGCTAACTTGTAGGATTACTTAATTGGACCAGTGAAGGGCCTTAGAATGAGAATATGGTGTTTAAATTGAGAGATAGAGCAGTTCTAAGGGAAAAAGTGAAGAGCAGACTTTGTGGAGCCAGGAATAGTTTAAACCCAATTAGGCGGCGCTGCCCGCTGTTGCGCTATGCACAAAACCATGCAAAACCGCGCAAAAGAGGGTTTTAAGAGAGGAAGATGAAGGAGTTTTGGAATTGACACAGAATGGCCAATAAAACTACAGTTTCAAGTCAGTAACCACTCCCACAGGGGCAGGCAGGCTGCTCAATGTTTTTCACTGCCACTGATCAACAGAGAGACTTTCCTTTAGCCCAAGCAAAAAATGGCCTCACAGAAACTTACAAACAGTTCAAGAACAGCAAGCCTGTAACTGAACTTTTTTAAATCTCAGAAAAGTGGGGAAAAAGCAAGATTTTTTTGTTTTTGTTTTTCAGAGATAGCAGAGGTTAACAAGTATCAACAAGTTATAACAGTGCAGTAAATGACCCCACACAAGAGTGCTAGGCCAAAGACAGATAAAATGCAAGTTTTGAGAAAAAAACGATTTTAAAAATAAGTGCAAACAGGAAATTCGGTAAACAGCTCTAGGTTGTGCTCTAAATACAGTTGCTAATACAGAAATCAAATTTAACAAGCCAGATAATGTTCAAAATAGGCAGCTATGCAGAAAAACTTAGGCATTTCCTTTCTTCTTGAGTTAACATTAGAATGGAGTGAATGCCTAGGAGTGAATACGTAAGAACTGTGTGACTTGCTTTTGTGAAAAGTTGTGATTAGATTGCACCAGTGTATGACTTTATATTCATAAAGTTCATATTTATTTTCTAGTTGGGCTAATGGAGCCACGAAACCTACGTGTTTCAGATGAATGGTATACTAGTTTCCGGGTTTCATGGGATCCTTCACCACTACCAGTCCTTGGGTATAAACTTGTTTATCAGCCCACAGGTGAGTAGCCATCTTGAAATCAAATGTGAGAATTTCTGCTGTTTAGAGACCCTTAATTGATCATTTTCATTTAGCTTTTAAACAAATGAGCTCTTTGTATATTACAAATGACATTTAATCCCTTCTTGTTTATTGAAGAACACTCAAACTCCTCATAGCATTGTATAAATCTGTTTCAGTGATACATAAATATGTTATGGCATGGTGATTTTTAGTTACGATGATGCTTTACTTAGAAAAAAGTTATTTGTAACTCTTTATAAAGATGGGGGTTAGTAATTCCCATAATTAAAAGCTGAAGAGGGCAAGAGACAACTCCTTAAGATCAGTATGAAAAAGTGTGCGGTGTAATAAAACATGCAGTGACACCTCTTCATTTGCAGTTTTACTAACCAAAACGTATTTCACCAAGTTAGATACCAAAAGATGCTACATTTACCTTTATAAGGATGTGCATATGTTCTCTCTAACACTGCGCACTTCTTA
>NC_056725.1:904621207-904676207 GCF_019279795.1 Protopterus annectens | reverse complement strand
CCCTCTGATGCCAGAAGTGCTAGTCATGGAAGAAAGTCCGGGCACCCATGTTGAAGTCTATACAGTGGAGTCTACTCAATATTTCTGTTTAGATACTTTTAAAGAAAAAATCCTGAAGATGTTTCTCTTCCTGCAATGCCATCTTCAAAAGAAACTAGGTTGGAATGGTTTTCCTTTGCAAAATGTCTTTTGAAAAAATCCTGAAGATGTTTCTCTTCCTGCAATGCCATCTTCAAAAGAAACTAGGTTGGAATGGTTTTCCTTTACAAAATGTCTTTTGAAGGCCTTTCAGTCACTTCATTGTGATTCTGCAGCTTCATCTCGTTTAAAATGGAAAAGATCTCCCTCTCCTCCAGACAGAATAAATTGGGCTAGATTATGCTTCCCAAATCTCTTCTCATTATTCCTTGGAGTCAGAATCATAAAAAAAATATTGCTTCAGATTCTGCAGTAGTAGAATTTTCCTTTTCTGACACTGCAGGCAGGATGAAAGATCAATTTCTATGGGAGCAAAAATAAATTTCTAATACACAGAGGAGATATTTCTGTGTATGTCATTTTTTTCAGTCCTGGTACCAGTGTGCTTACCAGGATTGGGCATTTTTTTATCATGGGACTTGTGCACCCAGATATATTCCTCTTTCTCTATTCCTCTATTTCACAGGGGCATTAGAGGATGCATTTAATGCTGCCTGTGATTCACCTGACAGTCAGGTCCCTGCACATATGAAACCGGAACGACTTTAAAAGGTACCTCAGATACACAAGTTCCTTTTCTGTCATCCTGCTGATGACCTATATGTTATTTTTTTAACCAAAAGCACCGGCTTTAAACATTTTCCTGCCTCCGATCCTGCACCGTCAGACAAGGACTGAAGAAGAAACAGTAAATTGTTAAGCACACATGGCTAAATATATTCTGGCAACCTTTGCTGACATAAGGCAGTTACAAAGTTAACTTCTTCTGACATTAAGGCTTCATTACTTTCTATGATTTCCTTAGTCATACAAGTCACTATCCATTCTTTGAGATGCTCTTATGATGCTGCAGATATATTTTCTAAGGCTGCAGTAACTGGATCAGTGATGTGCAGATATGCATGGCTAAGATCCTAAAACCAAACCGAGGATGTCAACTCTAAAATTCTTAATGCTTCCCTTGATAATGAGGTATTATTTAGTATCTCATCTGCTTAAGTCTTGAAGAGATGTGATGAGAGAGAGAAAGCTGGGAATTAAACACATTTTTCAATACCCTGTCTCAGAATATAACAGAAATGACACTTTCAGCTCTGGGACATTTTATAGGAACCCATTTAAACAACCCCTCCCCCCAAAAGTCAGGAAAACAACAATTTAAAAAGAATGGGTAGCATGACTCTAAGAAAGAATGGGCACTTAAGGCCCAATCACAGTCCAAGAAAAATAACTGACTGACTAGGCCTCCCTTTCAAGGAATCCTTCTCTTCCTCTTTCCCTTTGGAACCAGGTCACAACAGATCCATGTGTACTAGAAATCATTCAAAATGAGTACAGGTTGCAATCGGACTCTTTCCCTCCAAACCTATTCATTTTCCTTCACCCTCAAAATCGAACCCAGCTTTTTCCTGCCATCATTTGCCATATGCTACCACAAGGCATAACAGAACCTGTACTAGTGGATCATAAAGGAAAAGAAAAAGGGTTCCCTTTAAGCATATTTTTAGTGACCAAGAAATGAGAGAACATAGAGGCAAGTTCTTGACTTGTCCTTCTTAAATCTTCACGTCAGGGTTCCAAAGTGCGAAACGTTCTGCTTGCATTCCCCTTGTCCTCTTATTCCTCGCCTGTGTTTCTTGACGAACTTAGACCTAAAAGATGTCTATCAACGTATTCCCGTTCACAACAATTTCGGATGCGTTTTACGTTTTTTTGTTTCTGGTTATCATTTACATTTCTTTTCTTTACACTTTGGTCTATCCACAGCCCCAAGGGCAGGCCACAGAGTATCTAGCACCAGTGATTACTTTTTGCATGTTACAGTTTTCCTACTTGGATGACTCTATTTTTGCAGACTCTTAAAAAATATCAGGAATTTGCCAAAAATCTGTTTCAAAACCTTGGTTTTCACCTCAGTCTGGAGACATAGTCTCTCATTCCTTTTCACAGAGTAACAAGTCTAGGATGCCTGGTAGAGACTTCTCAAAAGATGGATTATCTGCAACAGGGAAAAAGTCACCTTTTACCAACAATCATTTCTACAGATTTCTTAGCAATCTATAACTTTCTCAACAAGGGAATATCTTAGGATTTTGTGATATATGGCCTCCACTTTTCCAGGGATTCTACCAGGCAGGTTGCACATGAGAAAACTTCAGTGGATTCTCAAGTCTCTTAGAACCAGCACTCTTTGTTTTTTCTTTGTCAAGAAAGAACTTCACATGTGAGTTGACCAATTGCTTCTCAGTCCAGGTCTTGCACTTTCCTCCTCATCTCCTTCCCATTTTATGATTACAAATGCTTTATCTTCAGTTAAGGAGCTGTATCTAAGGCCTTCAATTAAGGAGCTGTAGCTAAGGCAATAATTGTCTTTAAGACCATCATTTCAACAAAAAAGCAGATAAAAATGGTGCCATTGATAAATGCAACAAAGAATCAATTGTGGACTTTAGGATCTCTTTTGCTTATCATGGGCAACTCCACCATAATGTAGTAGATAAATAAATAAAAAAGGGGAAACCAGGTCTTATCCACTATGCAGGCTAGCCATGATAACCTAAAATTGTGCAGTTCAGTACAGTCTATCCCTCCAGACAACTGTAGTCTGTCAGAGCAGAATACTGTGGCAGACACAACAAGCAGGTCCAGAAGAGACTCCCATGAAAGGAGGTTACACACAGGTGTCATTCATGAGATTAACCATCTGTGATAAACTCACCAAATAGATATGGTTGCATCCATTTATAACAGACAGTTGAAAAGATTCTGTTCCAGTGCTCCTTGCAGAAAGGCCTGGAAGACAAATGCTTTGTCCTTTCCATGTACAGGAATGTTCATATATGCCTACCTCCATTTCTCCTGATAACCAAGAGTTCTTTTAAAGATCCAAAAGGACTCTCCAAAAGTAATATTAGTTACTCACTCTTGGCCCAAACAACATTGTTTTCCCTTCTTGTGCAACTGGCCAAGGGCAATTACCACACACTTCCCTACTGGATGGACTTGCTCACACAGGAAAAGAGCTTTCTGCTTTATCTCATTGTTCAAACTTTATATCTGACAACCCAGATAATAGAGTACTGATCTCCCTCAGGCACCATTTTTAAGGATGTTCTACAGATTTTAAAGGAGCCTAAGAAACCTGCTGCAAGAAATTATTTTCTAGCTAAATGAAGAGATTTTCTGATTGGTGCCATAACAGGAACCAGGACCCTTTTAAGGCTGAAGCTCCATTAGTTCTGCAGTATCTTTGCGATTTGTGAAAATCTGTTCTTTCCTGTTTATCTGTTAAGCTTCATCTCTTTACAGTGTCAGTGGTGTAACAGGTTGTACACTGTCCTTTGATGCAGAGGGCTGTGGGTTCTGCTCTCATATCAGGTAGATCGATAGTTGACAATTTAGTGCGGCATAAGTGGGGTGCTATACTCTTGAGTATGCCATCTTTTGGATGAGATGTTAAACCAAGGCCCTAACTGTTTAAGATACTGGTAGCTCAGGTGGATATAAAAGATCCCATGGCACCTATAGTAAACAGTAGGGGAAGTTTCTGTTGCCCTGGCCAAATGTCCCGTAGTAGTAAAAATACCACCTTGGGTCTCCCATGAAAAGAGGCCACTAACTTGGTCAAAAAAGGATAAATGTAAATAAATAAATAAATAAGCAAAATAAAATCAATCAGACATTTCTGCTTGTATGCCCCTAGGTCCTCCTCCTTCCCTCCTAATCTTTGGTAAAATAATTTCTGAAAGGGTTACGTCAGATTTGCATACTTAGAAAACAGATGGCTCCACTTTGGGATATTAATTTTGTACTAGAATAACCTATCCTTTTACGTTTTGAAGCAACCCAAAAGCCTGCTTTAAAGTTCTTAACATGAGAAACTGTATTACTTACTGCTCTGACTTTGGCTAGGAGACTATATGAGTTGTAATCTCTTATGGTAATTCAACCTTATCTTATCTTTCATAAAGAAGGGGTAACTTTAAGAACCAGCCCTTCCTTCATGCTAAAGGCAGTATCAGAATTCAGTTTAGATAAATTTGTTCATCTATATATGTTCTTTTCTGAGATAAATAATAAAGGAGAGCAAGTACTACATATTTTGGATGTTTACAGGAAACTCATATACGAACTGACAGGGCAAAGGACTTTAAAGTCTCCAATCATCTTGTCATTTTTCTATGAAAGTAAAAAAGATACAATCAGTGTCAAAGCAAACAACATTTCCAAATGGTTATCTCTTTGCAATATAATTTTGTTGGAAACACCTGTCCTTTTAAGGTCAATGTTTATAATACCAAAGCTTTGGCTGCGTCTAGAGCTTTTTGGAAGGGGGTGGACTCTAGAAGTATTCTAGAGGCATGAACTTGGTTATTTGTACACACCTTCACTAAATATTATAAGATTGACTCCTTCAGGACAAAAGCAGGATTTGCTAGTGCTATTCTTTGAGAGCTCTTGTGCTCTGACCTTTCCTTCTCCTCCTCCTTAGCTAGCTAAGCTTTGGTAATCATGCCATATAGCTTATATTACTGCAACAGTTATCTGATGATAAACATTCATAACTAAAAAGATCAGTGGCATCAAAAATCTTAGTTATCAGAAGACACTGTCAGCCCTTTTTCTTTACTCAGTCTCTTACAAAGTCCTTCATGGAGATTTATGTCTAGCCTTTTGTTCCATGAAAGATCCAACCCTATGTGGTCTCTTATTCCTTCACAGAACTAATAGTACATCAAATACTTGAGTAAAGGAACTAAACTTTCATCAGCAGATAAATAAGACACGGCATGATAGATTCATATCTCAATGTGTCACTCACCTTTGGAACAAACTTCCACTAAATGTCAAGCAGACTAGCACCCTTGCTACTTTCAAGGTAAACCTAGATAATTGGATGAGCAGCCCCAAAATCTCTCCCGGTCTATCTTGTATTGCTTCCTAGAAGCTATATGGAAATTATGAGTAGGTTTTTTTTTTGTGTAGAATTGAAATGGTCTGCAGATTCATTGCTTAATATTTACCTATGAACTTACAGTGTGGTTTTGCAAGTAAGCTTACCATAACAGTAGATGTTATGGTAAGATGCAGTAGTCACACCATCCTTCCTTAACTCATCTCTTGTACTTTCTCTGTGACACTGTTACTGGTTCTTATTCATTAGCTAATCTTTTTGCCAGGGTGGGGTTCCCTTTAAACCTGCTATTCTCTTTTCTCTTAGCCCATAAATAATTATATTTGTACAATGAGCCTCCATTTTCTGTGAAGCAAGAATGCTCTTAATTTTGGCACCTGTGCATCTGCTTTTATATTGGCATGCCTTTGTGCTTCATTAGATGTGTGGTACACATACAAGACACTCAAAAGCATTGAGTATGGGCAAGCTATTAACTGTATCCTAATCATTTACATTGAACATTATTTCATATTATTCTGATGACAGAACATCCCTGTAATTCAAGCTATATTAATAAACTGTACTTTCTTCTTGCTGGTGTTATTAACATACACACAGTCCCATGTATAAATCATCCTAAGGATGGTAGTTAGTCATTAAGAAAGTAAGACTTGTTTAGTACTTCTGGATGATAGTAGCTGAGGTCTGTGTTAAGGGTTTGGGATTTTCAGTGTTGTAGGAGTGTACATGTGCATATATTTGTGTATGTGCGTGCTTGTGGCGTATGTTTCATAGAGGGTCATTTCTTCTTGTGGAACACAAGTACTTCATTCAGAAGAAGCTGAGCACTGTCTTTTGAAAATAATTTTTCTGAATATACCAAAGCAAGAAGAAAGACAAATGCTTGATTTTTTTTGTGCAGAAACCAATGTTTTTTGCTCTTGAGTAATAGCAACCATGAATGTGATTACAAGTAGCAGAGTGTGTGTATTTGAAGAAGTGCATGAGCTTGCCCCTCATATAAGACACTGTTCTTTGGCAAGCACCATTCACAATCTTCTGATCAAAATTTTTTTACCTATAGGCTAGAAGGTTTGTTATTTTCAGGAGGTGTATGTGTGTATACATGTATTCAGGCACAATTATACACTAACACCTGTATGTGTCATTTATGTTGTTACTGTGCCTCATTAACTACTCATAGTGCTGTCCTCATCTGATATTTACCCAGGTATAAAATCAGAGAACCAAATAAGCTGCACACTGCCATGATTGTGAAGGTACAGTGGTGGTGTTAACTCAATAGTTTATCAGGGACGGGGGCCCTCTCTTTATTTTGGCAGAATATTTTCAACTACTGAGGGTAGCAAGCTGTTGACTGCAGTATATTGTCAACCAAGAAAGATATACTCAATGAGTTGTTCTGTCCTTCCAGCCTGGCTGGCCACTGCATTCTGCATTTCGCATGCAGTTTCTTTCACTGGCACTGAAAGATAAAGATATGCAACTTGTAGCAACTTAAACTGTGATTCATTTATGTGTCATTTCTAGACATTCTTTGTTTGTAAGAAGAGCTGGATCCAAACAGTACAATCATAGTGTTAGCATCTATCTGAACAGAGTGGATAGATTTTACGTCTATAAAGGTTAAGTAGGTGGCTTCTAAACCAGCACAAAAACATAATAGATAGATGACTGCTACCTGGTAGGAAGGATTCGTCTGTCTCACACAATTGCTTGCAAAATCAGAGTACTGTAATGGACAGACAGCTTTTAATATAGATAAAGATCAGCTTTACCTTCAAGAAAAAGTGCAGATGAATCAGATAACAAAAAGCAGTCACCTTGATGACCCTCAGTAAAGATTCACTAAAGATATGCTTCTCATATGGTTATAATCATTTACATTTAATTTCGTCTTGGTTTACAACTGTCCTGTTATTTTGTCTTTATCTACATATGATAGCTTATCATTTACTGAATAATTGTTTGCTAGTCTATTGTGAGTTCATATTTAATGTTTCAGCATTGATGTGTCTTCATGTCTCATTTTTACTTCTCTGAATACTTTAATTAGTTGTTCTTTACTATACTCTGTTATATTTTGTTTCCTTTATTTCTCCTTCTGATTAAAATTCATTTTTTTTCTAGTGTTCTTAAATGTGACAGGACTTACAACTTATGGAGTTGACTGGGACCGGTTCTGTATCCAGTGGGTACCACACAGAGCTGCAACTTCCTACAGAGTAAAACTGAACCCGGTTGATGGTAAATGAAAATGTGTTATACTAATATTCTGTACATTAGCTTGTTTTAAAGCCTGTATTATTACATGGATCACAACCACCCATATGCACGCTAGCTACACTTTACTTTCTGAAGCAGTTAGCTGAGAAAAGCAGAATACAGGTACTTTTCATTTAGCTACAAAATGCACCTATAAATTACAAAGTTAATTTCATAGCTGTGATGGCCCTTGTGCTAAAATTATATAGGTTAGTTTAGTTTGGACTGAGTAGTTTGTTAACTGCTCTACAGTGTATAACTGACTAATTGTAAAATGCAGCATGAACGGTCTTTAATAAGGATCTGGAGGCCTTTATGAAAGATATTAGCGTCTAAGTAAAGACCGTGACAGGGATCACTATGGAGGGCATTATTAGATTTTTTTTGAAGGAATAACAATCCCCTGCCCACTAGAAGAGGAACGAAAGAGACAGCAGGAACTTGTCCTACACCAGTGTCATGGTATCCAGTTAAATTAGTGGCATCTGTCCATCATGGCAGGAGTATGAGTGGCCAATAGAAAAAGTGTCTGTCTATTCCTCTAGTAACCCATGTTGGGGGGTATGGGGGCTAACCTGTCAGGAGTCTGTTCTCCCATATATGGGTGAAATTCTGTTGTTAGGCATTAAAGTATTTGAATTATGGTGGAGGCCAGGTGGGTAGCACTTGCAGGTTTAAAGTAGTGTTATGAGCAGTGACTCCGCATTACATACTCAGGACAATAATGTGATGAGCATCACCGTTCCCCTTTTCACACAGGAAAAATTACAACTAACTCAGCACTCCAGCCACAATATAATAGTCCAAGCCTGCCTGAAACAGAGTTATAACTACTTTATCACTCCAGCTGCAGAATTATGGGACAAACTCACCTTTACTCCTTGCACCGTGTATGGCAACCCAGATGCATGCAGTCAGATATATTTCTTCTAAACAGAGAATCACCCAATAAAAGAGTTACATTCACCATCGCCCACAGTATTACAGGAAATGTAAACTAATGGGCTATTTATTGATATACAGATGTTTAGGTCAGTGGTAGACTGTAGAAAGGGAAGGTTAAGAGTAAGCCCACTTGAAATTAATATTTACAACTGGATTTTTAAAGTTTTTTCACAATAGTTAGATATTTAATCTTATCATCTCCCTTGTACCCCTTTGGCTAGTATAATGTGTAGGGCATTCTTAGCTTAGTTCACCTGCTCATACTCCTTTTTAAGCAAAAACACAAATAACAAATGTTTCAGTATTTGACGTAATTTTTAGTATTCTCCATTCCTTTTGTTTTAGCATTGTTTAGTCAAGCTGCTGCCTGCTGCTCCTCCTTCCCATATCATCTAGGCAGACTGTAAATGTTGTTCTATTGGTCTTTTGAGTTCTTTTACAACCACGTTTATTTCTCACATCCAGCCCCTCCCACACTTGCATGTTTATGAGGTAAGTAGCTTCCATGTTTTTACTCTTCTCATTATTTATTTATTTTGTGTTCTGGTTACACTGACTGCTTCTTAAAGACCTGAATAGCACACTCATTTATCGTAGGTGCAACTTATTCTGAAACTTTTTGACATTCTCCATTGCTAGGAATGAAGGTTCTATACCCTAATCTTTCACTCTTGAGGATTCAGTCTCCCATGTTTGATTGACATAGATTTGCAACTCTATTCAAACTTACCCCAGTTTTCCACATAACTTATTAGTTTATAGCTCTCTCTCTCTCTCCGGTCATTATTGACTAGGTTTTCTGTGTCTTTCATAGCCTTTGCCATTCCTTTCATTTTTCAGATTGCAATGATGCTTGGTAGATATAACGTATTAATACATATAAAATCTGAATTTTTGCCTATCCTTGTATTTGATTTTTTTCTGTTGGTGGTTTGGTCATTGTGGCATACAATTATAGTCTGGTAATGCATTGTACTGGTTATTATACCTCCCACTACCTTGATTCTGAACCTGCGGATGCATTTTTGATTCTTTTTCTTTTTTGCAAAGTTCTTTTTATAGTATTTTGAGTCTCTGACTTCCCCGCATACCTTCAGCTAGTGGACTTTATAGTGCATTCTTAGTTAAGAAATGCCCCTAATCCATTTCTTTATTGCATAAAAATATCCATAACTGTTACTCTGTTAGCTGTCATGTTTATTATTTTTTTCCTATTCTTTAGCTACCCTGTCTGGAGCAAGGAAATTCTGCACCCCCTATTCACTGCAGCTATGACACTTTCCCACTGCAACCTATATATTCTGGCCCCAAGTCAGACTACAGATGTTTTCAGCCAGGTCATTTTGGGTGATTCTTTTGTTATTTTTGACACATTCATAGTTAAGATTATTTGTTTTAAAGGCTTCCTGGATGCACAGATTACCCCCCCCCCTTTAGTGCTCTTTGAATGGCTCTATATTGCCCATTTCAAAGGTTCAGCTCACTTCTCTACTTTAATATAGTCTATATAACTATACCTACATTTGTCTATCTATCTCTGTGTGTGTGTATGTGTGTGTGTGTGTGTGTGTGTGTGTGTGTGTGTGTGTGTGTGTGTGTGTGTGTGTGTGTGTGTGTGTGTGTGTGTTTGCTTTGTGATAATTTAAAACTATAATCTTGTCTGAAGCAATCTGGTATTGGGATTTTGAAAGTGCTCCAAATAAGCATGTTACCTTTTAACTCTATCTGTGCATTGATATACCAGAATAACAGAGGTAACAGCTGAAACCTTGAAGGGGTGTATCTGAATTAGGGCTTGCATGATATATATTTTTTTCTTTCTGTGGAATTTTCGTCTGTTGTATTTCCAAATAGAGACACGTTAGTATCTTCTCACTGTACACAGTAGTTCATTCTTGAATTATGATATAGCATATAGTTGAAGCTCCGCATGATGTATATAAGGAGTTAGGCCATGTCTTTTAAAATGCCATTAGCGGCATGGATTAAGAGAATTGTGTTATTACCTTTTTGGTTTATTTTCTTATGTTCACTAATCTCTATGTTGACAGCAATGTATAACAAAAAGAAACAGCGAGCAATTATATTTTCTTTGAGCCCCGTTCCACAGCTGCGGCACTAAAGCCTGCAAATCTGGTAACTGAGGTTACTTGAATTGTGTGTCTAGTATCACATTTCACATCATAAGTCAGTCTTTGCTAGGATGTTGTGAAATGCCTATTCAAACATTGCTTCCTCAGTTAGCTTCCTAGAGTGGTTGAATTCACATTTGGTTTATCAGATTTATAAATGGAAAGTAAGATGTTTCATCTTTGTATCTTTATATAGACTTTGGTCATTATCATAGGAAAATTCATTCTATTGGAACTGAAGTGCAAGGTGTGTGTTCACGTAAAGTAGATACTCAACAACAGATAGCACTGTTTCTAGGGGGTTGACATATAATTACCAATCCATTCCACTATATCACACATTTTTAGCATAGTCTGACAAGAAATACCTGCTAAACGTAGGCAGGAAGGTTTCAATTTCACCTTAATCTCTACCTATATCTGCCAAGTAACCAGCTTTAAGATAGATAATATGTGCTGGTTATTCCAACAAGATTCTGTTTGTAAACTGTTTCTTTTGGAAGTGTTATTCTGTCTCAGGTTCTTTGTTGTTTTTTTTTTTCATTTATTTTATTCTATTTGCAGGTCTCTCTCTAATTCTTAACATGTAAACATTTTGCTTTTTCTTAACTAGAAAGGAATATGCCATAACTATGTGGTAGGTAGAATAGAGCTTAGTTAATTTCTAACTCTCTCATTCTAACTAAGGTGCTATGTTTGGGACAAACAGCTTCACCTGGGTGTTTTTTTGACTGGCGTAGTTCAACATAGATTTTTTTGCCTAACTTTGGTCAAGTTGCCATCCTCAGTGTCTGCAGAATGTTTTCTTGCTACTGTTTGGCTGGTTGCAGAGACCTTTTTCTCTGCTACAGTTTATAAACTGTTGGTAGATAAGGCTCCTTTCTGTCTTCTGAGCAACACCTGTTAAAAGGTTAAGTGATTCAGGTGAACTTGGATATAGAGTTCGTGGGACCGCAGCTGCAACTTTTTTCTATTATGTGCATATTTATGGATGCATACCATACACCCAAAATGCCTTTCTATGTTTCAGTAGTGTGTGTCTTCACAGAGCTTTGGAAAGTTTGCTTGCAACTTGCTACAAAGTACTTCTCTGGTAGTCTGTTTCTAGATGTCCTTACTCCATGGTGTTAATATTCAAAAATAAAATACATGACTTTAGCCCATGGCTGACAACCGTTTTTGAGCATAGTGCCAGATACCATGATTTCTGCTCTTCACAGATGATTGAATGCCAGACAGATAGATTATAGAAATTTGAGCAGTGATACCTGCCAGACTTGAATATGCACATTTATTTTAAGTACATTGGATATTGTTGTCATTAAGTATAATCAATAAATGTGCACAAATTTGCAAAAAATCCTGTCAGAAAAGTAAAATAAGTAAGTCAGTAATGTCAGTGATCATGATACTCCTCTCATCTGGTCTCCAGTGGAATGCAAGCAAAATATACTGGGGCATCAGTCTTTATCACTGGTGCTCTGTTTGATGGTAGCACTGTCCATATGTAGTGGGGCAATATTCTCTTTCACGGCTTGTTTCATTTATTAAAATATGCAATGTGAATATTCTGCTTTCTAGAGCATCTGCCTTGTTTTCCCTGATTGGTGTTAGGTGTCTTACTTTATAGTGTAGTCTTAAATGTTTTCTCCTTTTTGAGATGTGACATGATAAACCGTAGACAACGTAATATTTTGACATGGGTATCTGCATGTCTGTAACATCAGAGCTCTTTGTCCTTGTTGTGGTGCAGAGTTGTCAGCTCTTTACAATAAATTAAGAACATATCTGTTAAACTGTGTGTTCACATTAAACTGTGGTCTTTGACACTGAGCCACCTTTCCATGGAGTGAGAGATCATAGCAAAAATTGTTGGCAGTGAAGCAGCTGTGTTACATGATTCATTTTGGGCTGGAGGGAGTTATCAGAACTGTTCTAATTCTCTGTGGTCCTGACTTGGGTGTTTCTTCTTGTTGCTACGATCTGTAACATTCTTAATCTCATCTTTTTCTTAAAGGTACACCCTAGGAAGATCACCTTAGGCATTCCTGGATATCTAGGTGTCTATATTTACCTGACTAGATTTTCTTTAAATTCACTTCAGAAAACTTTTTTGTTAGTTCCGCTTGCAGCTTGGTCTTTCAGGTTAAACAGCACAGCCATTTTGTTGGATTGTGTGTGGATAGAAAAATATATAATCAGAGCTCTGTTTTCAGGTCCTTTCTCCTACAGAAATAGCAGTGGTCTGAACTTCCATCTCCTTAGCATCATTATACGATTGTCCCAGTTCACTTAAGAAATGACATTTATTTCTGCTAGTCAACATAAAACATTTCCATCATTATGGCATGACTCTCTCATGTATTTCAAGTGAGATAAAACCTACAATCAAGGATGTCATTGTCAGTGATGCAGCCCTGCTCTAAAATCCTCAGTGACATTTCCTATACCCTGTGTTTACTTCTCAATGACATTTTGTTCTTGATGAACCACAAAAATCCAGATGTAAAGTATGGGCTACAGAAATATGTTAGACAAGAATGAATTGGACAGCTGGGTAGGTCAAAGTGCCAACATCTGCCATTAAACTAAATGTTTGTATGTTTTTTCCCAGAAGCACACATAGTGATATACTTCAGAGTAGACACTATTTTATGATGACGATAATGAAGGTTGTGGTTGACTAAAAAGCTACACTACATATTTCTACTAATAGGTTATTGTATTCTTGGGATGAGAATTGGGTTGCTGAAATTCATATAGTTCAAGAACTCTGCAGGATGTCATTCCACATATCTCAGGTAGTTGGAAAGAAATAAAACATTGACAGTGGTTTACCATCAGCACAGAGAGCAAACCCACTCAGCATTACTATGCTGGTGTCTTGAAGGGAGATAAGCTGTATATCTGACTGCGTAGACAAGAATGTATAACTGTAATGTTGCTCAAACACAAAACATTATTTTAACTGTTGTAGCATACTTGTTAGCTCCCCAGACCCTACTGCTAACATAAGAAAGACTGAAAATCCTTTACAAGAATCAAAAACCCTTGCATATTCCCTTTTCACCTGTCTGTCTCTGATACCTAGTTTTCTGTGTACTCGTGTTAAAGAAAACACACACACACACACACATACACACACACACACACACACACACGCACACACGCACACACACATGCATACACACACACACACACACACACACACACACACACACACGCATGCATTCACATACACACACACACACACACACACACACACACACACACACACACACACACACACACACACACATGCATGCATTCACACACACACACACACACACACACACACACACACACACACACACACACACACACACACACACACACACACACACTCACAAGAAGACTAATTTGACATTATCTTTACAATTGCTTGACAGAGATTCTCACATATTTTTTGCTCAAATATCAAATGCAACTTATAGCAAAGATGCTCAAAACCTGAATGCAGTTGTCAGTTTTAATATAATTGCTTGGTTTTCTTGCTGTCCCCTTTTATAAATGACTGAGATATGTTTTGGAACTAATTGAGATGCCTGGAACTAAATCTTAAGATAGATGAATACTTTTAATAATGTGAAAGCAGGAACCACCACACTTTGAACTCTGCAGATCCTTTAAAAAATATGTTACAGAACTTTAACATTGCATCTTAATGTCACGCTTTGCTTGAAAACATTGTGCATTATTTACTGAAATTAATTCCACTAATATGCTGAGTGTTTCTGTTCAAAGCTACATTGCAAGCTGAGGAAACACATTGCCTAATGTCCAAAGTATTTATTAAAGGAATAAAAGATGTGAGTTGCTTCTTCAGGGCATAATTGTCTTTACCTGTTAAGAAGTAAGATGTAGTGCAGTTACCTGTCTGCAACACTTTACATTGGTTGCTTGTCTGTGATAGGATGGAAAAAACCTTACTTCAGTGTCATGATAAGAGTATGCAGGTCGACAATCAAATGTACCACCTGGTGACACTCTGGCCTATCTTTTAATGTAGGGAGGTATCCTTATTCTTTGCCTACATTTAGTTGGGCACTCCCTTTACATATTACACGGTAAGATGGCGATGTGATAAAACAACTGTGTTTGCGACGTGATCTCACCATCTGCTGATAATTAAGGTACAAGAATCATGTTACTTGAATATTAGCTGAGAAGGCAGGTAGCGTTGCAGAATACAATTCCAATCCACAAAGATCTGCACTTCTCTACATTGTATTACATGATTTAAAGCAGTTGCTCTCTAACTTTCCTCTTTTAATATACATTGCATGAAAGAAGTGTAGTAGCAAAATAATCTATAACTAAAGAAAGGTCTGTTCTCACTAACTCTGTGCATGTGGGTTTAGTTCCTTGCAGTCCTTGGCAGAGAGTTTGGTTAATAAGCAGCTGTACATATATGCAGTGAAAGTAAACCATCATTTTCTGTTAAAGCTATGTCCAAATGCATTTAAGCTAATTTGTTATTTTTGTCCTCATTGCAGCTACTAAGTTGGGACGACAAGAAGTTACAGTAAGCGGTGCAGAATCTACTTACTGCTTCCGTGACCTGTCACCTGATTCTGAGTATGATGCTACAGTATTTACTCAAACACCCAATCTTGAGGGCCCGGGAGTTACAGTGCGTGAACGTACAAGTAAGTAAAGACTGAAACATTTTTATAATTTACTGTAAATAAGCACATTTGACACATGCATATGCAGGTTCAAAAATCAGAATGTCCAGGCTTATTTGAATTATGTTCATATAAAGCTTACTACTGTTTGTTCTTTGTATTGTAGTCTTATTAGGAGACAGTGGGGGGAGGGCTTCCTTCACCTTTCTATAACCTTAGGAATAAGATAAAACAAGATAAGCAGTGTTTGCACCATTTTAGAATTTACTGATCAGGCTTATAAAATAACCCTCAAATCCATCATGCTTATAACTAGGCAGAATTTGAACTGACATAAAGAAGCATAAACCAGAAGCTGTTGAAATAAAAATTTGAACAACTGTATTGAAGACTCTTACCACACACATTATTATTCCAGTTTTTTGAATTTTTGAATTTTTATGAACAGTTGGCTGTACTAGATTTACCAAGAGTAAGTTTATGTGTAACAGTGACATAAAAACCAGATTCAGCAATCTTGGCACTGGTTTGGTTGTACCACATTTATGTTTTCTGTGGTGGTCAAATATTATGTTGTCCTTGTAAAGTGTGCCTGCTGGAGTGAGGTATGGAAAGTATCAGTCAGAAGCCTTCCATTTCTCTTACCTTAAGGTGGCTTCTAAACACAAAAGCCTTTTCACTCAACAATAACTCTTTATTACAAAATGTCATCATATAGTGAAAGGCACAAACACACAACAGTGAAGACAAGTTTTGTTCGCTCATAATTACTAATTTAAACTTTTTATGTGTGGGACATCCCCACTATGGGCCAGTAATAAAGGAGCCTGAATCCTCATCACTGACACTGGAGACAGACGTTCACTTGGAACAAAAATGGATACACCCAGTATTTCCAGATGCAGCTCTGTGCATCAAGCTCAATTTCCCTTAAGAGTACATAGGAAACACATTCAGTCCACGGTCTGGGTTTCTCTATCTGTCTCACTCCCCATTAAAACTCCCCACTGGCAGAGCTGTAGGGTTGACTCCTCAGCTGGGTCTCCAAGCCAAGTCCTCCAGCACCCTCTCTGTGAAACTAGTGCATCCTGTCCCTGCTAGAAGTAGCTGACACACACACACACACACACACACACACACACACACACACACACACACACACACACACACACATGCACACACATGCACACACACACTGAGATTTGATTTTTACACACACACACACACACACACACACACACACACACACACACACACACACACACACACACACACACACACACACACACACATGGGAAAGGCTGGCACAGATTTACTAGCTGTGCCCCTTCTGCCCAAACTATAAGGTAGTTACACTGCCAATGGGTATACCAAGGTCAGCTACTCTAAGGCTCTTACAAGGGTACCCAGTTATACTGAGTGAAATTAATATTAATACAAATGATAGCGTTTGGCCAATGCAGTAACACTTCCAGAAGTGGCCACAGTGTCGCCAAATAGATATACGTCCTCTCAAAGTTTAAAACATTCCCTAAAGGACCAGCCATAATGAAAAGGTTAAATATATTTAATAATAAATAATAAAATAACATGAAGATACTAAATACCTATTTATAATAAGCACCAGATATTGAATCACAGGAAATATTAAAAAATAACACAGATGGACAGGTTCACACAGTTACAGAAAAAAACAATACTTAACTAATCTCACTATATTTTCCTGACTAGTATAAAGAATTATTATTCCCTGGTTACTTACTAGAGCAAGGCAAGATGAAGTAGGTGAGAGATCCTTTATTGTCAGGTTACAAAAACAGAGTGTCATGAGACTTCAGTCTCGCCTAGTATCAAGCATTATTTTTAGTGATGGATTACAGAATGACATCACATAATTTCTGGTCATCTGACTTCTGGTTCCCATGCTTTCCCCCTTGTCTAGAAGCAGTTAGGATTTAGCACATATGTGTCAATAATACACAAACATAGAACATTGCTAAGATCTACTGCAGCTCCTGGAAATCCTAAAACAATTTCAAACCTGCACCCTTCCAGAGTAGCAATTAGTTCACTCCAATGACAATGCAGGAAGCTTCCTAGTACAGACTTTTTGTATCTGGCTTCATTGAGAACTGTAAGATACAATCTTTATGACCTAAGCCAGGTAATTTAATTTCAAACTATTTTCAAAGTTTGATATTAACCTCTTCTCATCCAGTATCCTCTATTAAAACATATACATTTAAATAGTTGCAATAATGCGTGTATATTTCTTTTGCTGTCCAGCAGGGCACACTGTTGGTACATTTTTAACACAAATAGCTTTACAAATACATTTTTCAACACAAGCATATGTACAAATCAGTTTGACATGCAAATGACATATACTTTTTTACAAAATTCCCAGCTACCTGTGCTGGCATATGTTAGACATCCACTGCCCTACGTCTCTTAGAATAGCTGGCAATACCTCACATACACCCTGATACCATGTGCAAAAATTAGAAAAAGGGGATGTGTATGGCTGGATGGATGAATGGATGAATTGACGTGTACTAAAAAAAACATGCATGCATTCTTTCATATAATTTGTGAGTTATTATTAGGCACTTACAATGTATTTGGCTAGGAGTTGTAATGCATTGTTTCTTTGTTGCTATCTTCATTTAGGTCTTCGACCTACAGCAGCTCCAACAGAACCTCCTCCACCTCCACCACCTCCCACAATACCAGCAGCAATGGAGGGTAAGGATCATATGACTTTGACTATATGTACTATGTGGATAAGATAGACACAACCCACACATTCATGCACATACACACACACACAGACACACACACACACACACACACACACACACACACACACACACACACACACACACACACACACACACATACACATTACAGACTGAATCATAATATAGACATAAATCTGTAATATCCCATGGTAACAGATTTGAAGGAAAAAACTATTTTCACTGGTGCAGGTACATAAAATGTTACATATAGACACTAGAAAGATAAAGTTTCAGAGTTAGTGTTGCCCTTTAATATGACTGCATTTATATTCCTTTCTTGGGCATTATTACAATTCAGGTTTTCAGATTACTAAAACAATGCTTATTAGATTAAAATGAATGTTGTATAACCTTGCACGCTTCTAAAGTTCAGAAACTGGAGGTCAGTATGAAGGACCAGGACTGAGCACCATAACTATTTAATTATTGCTCCTATTTGTAGAGGGTGGTATGTGATAAGCTTAAAACAATGGCTACATTAATAAAGACAGTATGAGAGCAAAATCAAGTTTATTACAAAATAATAATGTATGTTTGCATGGAATATAAGACTGGTTGGCAGTGGTATTGTGTCTAATGCAAACTAAGATTTCAATGTACCCTTTTTCAAGCTATAGACATATTGTGAAATACTGAACATAACATAAGTAATGCAACACAATATAACATAACGTAATACAGTACAACAGGTACAGTACTGATGTGTAAAATAATATTACTTCAATTAGAAACAAAAGTCTGTTAATAAAAACTGATCTTATACCAACAAAAATCAGAATGACAAATACAGAACACTTTGTGTGGATGCATATGATTTACAGTAACTCATTATTTATTTATTTTAATTGTTTACTGGGTAGACCACTAAGCACAAGTGCTTCTCTTCAGGCAACTCAAACAATATAGACTGGTTAAGTGACTTGCTGAGAGTAAAACAGCTTTCATTCAGAATTTGAAATACCCAAATCCAAGCTCTTGATTTTATTCTAGTGTGCTGAACTGCCAGATGTGCATACTCTACAGTCTGCTGTCTTTAGACTACCTTTATTACTGAGTTCTATGGTACTGTTCCACAATGAAGCAAACAACAACATTGGACCACCACTGCCAGAAGTAGCTTGACAGATCAGCAGGTTAGGAAGACTAATGTGAATATCAATGCTGTGATCATTGCTATGTACAGCAAATATTTTGACTTGCATTAATAACATCTGAGAAAATTAGTACTACCCAAACAGCACGAGATAATGATTAGAAATGCATGTAAGTGCAGGTTTATGTCTGTTTTATCACTGTGATATTTTTTGAATTAATGTGGCCAGAGCCATACCTGGCTCATCTAGTGCCCAATGCTGCTGAACTCTAAGCTGAGGAGTGAAAAACAAGGACCTCTAAAATGGCAGCAAATCTCCCACTTGATACAACTTATGCCATACACTAAGTGCTGAAGTAAGCGATTCAACCCTGATGACTGCAAAATAAGTATTTAAATTCATTTCCATGTCATCATTCAGAAATTCTGGTATGGAAATTAATGCTAGCACTGCACTACAGTCTGATCAGCATCTGCTGATTGTGCCTCCCTAAAATCCTACACTTGGTGTAGCTGTTTCCTTTATGTCATCCTAACTCCACGTCTTCACGTGGCAATTATAAAAAGTATATATGCCTTCTATTAAGATGTATGCTTCTCTCTTAAAAAAAAAAAAAATATATATATATATATATTATATATATATATATATATATATATATATATATGTACACATATACTATCTGTATATATGTGTGTGTGTGTGTGTGTGTGTGTGTGTGTGTGTGTGTGTGTGCATGTGTGTCTGAGCCAGAGCCAGAACATAAGTGAAGAATGTTATGTCTAACCCAAGCTGTATTTCGGCAACATTTAATTGAATAAGACGTGCCAGGTAACAAGAGGAGTTTCGTTCATACATACTTTTGTTAGAATCATATAGCATGTTATGCCCCAGCAAATAGAATATAAACATATACCAGCTGTGCATTGTACTGGCACCTACATACCCTGTCCCACCCAACACAGAAATACGTTCCTGAGTAGAATAGTGAAACAGTGACCATAATAATGGTTACTCACACACACAGGCTGAAACACTGTTTGCAAAATCTTTTTTATATAATATGTAGTTTTCACAAGCACACATATTGATACAGATATAGATATTGTGGATATATATGAGTAGGCATATGTCTATATAAATAGCTGTAGAGATTTGACAGTAAAGTCCTATTTACACCATAGAGAGAATAAAAACATTAAGTATACTATTGTTAATAAATAAAACTTTTATTTTTATTTATTTATTTTACATTTGTTAACCTGGAAAGTCCGACTGGCTATAGGTCCATTTTCAGTGGAGGCACAGGGAGAAAAGCTCCAGACATACTTACATAGATACATACAGTGAAACATTACAAAATGGACATTTGTTCAACAATAGATACACGCATATTCAAGATTTTCTGGATTACATACAGGAAATATTTAGAAATTATTAACTTTTAAGGGAGAAGTCATACATTTTTAGTGGTACATGGCTGTGCAAGTTATCATCTTTTTGTGGTACATTCCAGTAGGTAAGAGACATGTAATAAATCTTCTAAATCAGTTAATGAGCCAGAGTAATAACAATGAAATTTTTTACATGTAGCAAGGTTTTCATTTATAGATAGTATTTGAGAAGGGATTAGTCAGGGTTTGTACAGGGACATAGCCAATGCGTTTTTAGGTGTTTTTTTTAAGAGATATTTTGAATTGAGTTAAGGAGGGGACTGTAGTGAGCTCCGCAGGAAGTAAGTTCCAGGTTTTTCCAACAGAGTTGCTAAATAGTGATTCACCAGCTGAATTGTTGGATTTAACAGTTTGTACTAGCGTTCTGTTGGAGGAACAGAGTGTTTTTAGGTTACTGTAAGGGGTGATAATATGTTTCAGTATGGGTTTGCTGTCTGGTTGGTAGAGAACCTTGTGAACAACTATTAATTGATTATATTGAAGTTAGCAGGGTAGTTCTAGCCAGCCTAGCGATTTAAGAGTTAGACAGTGATGTGTTTTATATGCTGAACCTGTGGCAAATCTGGCAATATTATTGTAGCAGCTATTGAGTTTATTGAGGTCAGATTTGCTTAGGTTTGTGAAGATAGGTGAGGCATAAAGAAGGGTTGATAGCAAATGTGTACGGGCAATCACAGTCCTAGCTGATGGGGTTAGGAATTGTTTAATCTTATATAAAGAGCCTAGTTTCTTATTAACTGTTTGTCGATGTGAGCATCAAACAAGATTATTGTTGAATATTACACCTAGTAGTTTAGTACTTGGTTCTGGGAAAATTATGGTGCCATTGTTAGATTTTATGGTAAGTGATGGTAAAAGGACCTTATGAGTGGGGGTGAAGAATAACAGCTTAGTTTTATTTCGGTTTAGTAGTAGACGGCAACCAGTGAGCCAGTTTTCTACTTTGTTGAAGATGTTTTAGCAGAAAGAGTGTAAGTCTGTGGGGGAGGTAGCAGCACAGATTAGGGTCAAGTCATCTGCATACTGAATACAAGTTGCATTGGGATGACTTTATACAGATCGTTAATGAAGATGGAGACTAGGAGGGGGCCTAATATAGACCCCTGGAGGACTCCAAGGATGATTGGTAATAGGGAAGATAAGTTATCCTTCCATAGTACAGGTTGTTGTCTGCCACTTAGATAGGAATGAAATCAGCTAATTGCTAGGTTATCTATGGAGAGTGTTTTTAGTGTCCCTAAGATTAGCTGGTGGTTTACCATGTAAAATGCCTTGGATAGGTCTAGGAAGAGGGCAGAAGAGAGCTTGTTGTTGTTACAGTTTTGATTTATTGTGTGAGAGAAGGAAAGAAGGGCTGAGGTTGTATTATGGTATGGTCTAAATCTGTGCAGGGAGGGGGCTAGGAGATTGTTCAGATTGAGATTGGCTAGGAGTTTTTTATGGATACCTTTTTCTGTAATTTTAGCCAAGGGTGAGGGGATGGCTATAGATCTATAATTTGAGAGTTCAGTGAAATTTCCCCCTTTATGGAGTGGAGTAATGTGGGAGATTTTCCAGATGGAGGGGATATAAGCTTCAACAAGAGGTCTATTGATTAGTATTGAAATGAGATATGCTATTTCATCAGTGGCTTTTTGGAGATAATCTGCAGGTAATAGGTCTGCTGAAAGGATGGTGGGTTTCAATTTCTTGACTAGTGACCTAATAAATAGAAATACCCCACTAAAAGGATCACAGGCCTAAAGCAGATGCCCTCTGCTGACTGTCTAAAAACACTCCAGCTATAATCTGTCACATATTGCCTACTCACAGGTGATCTCTGCTTAATGTACAAGGCCATGTCAAACCCAGTGCTGTTGGACATGCTACACTTAAAGAAATCCCAGTCCCTCAGAGCTACATGCTCCAGGGTTCTAAATCTGGTCTTCACAATGAACAAAACATGCTGGAGGGATAGGTTCCTGACCCAGAGACTCCCCATACTCTGGAATAGACTGCCCATACATGTCAAGCTGAGCGCCTCTTTGGCCGTCTTCAAAAGGAACCTTGATGATTGGATGGCAGATAGGAAATTCACCCTGGGGATCATGTCTGTCACCCTGCTAGACAGAGGACCAGGGAAGTAAATATTCTGGGAAGAAATAGCCATTGAATTGTAATGGATAGGCTTGTATAGGCCCTAGGGCTGATAGCCTAGTACCAACCTATGAACCTATGTTGGTACTGGCTGAAAGTTGAAGAGGATATGATTATTGGGTGTGGGATCAGTAGGGCTTGGGCTATTGGGAGCTAGTTTGTTGGCAAGGGATTGAATGGTTCCTGTAAAGAAAGTGTTAAAGGTGTTAGCAACAATTTTTAGAGGTTTTTGAAGGGTAGTCAAGGGAGTAAGGGTAGACGATTGTCCTGGGTGGAGAAGTTTATTTGTGCTAGACCAACATTTTTGTGGATGAGTTTGGTGTTTCTGTTGCAGATGACAGTAATGTTTTTTTTGTCTAGCATAATAAGCTTCTTTGTATCATTCCTTAGTTGTTTATATATAAGGTGGTCCTTTGGAGATTTAGTGGTTCTCCAGGAGGCTCACGCTTTATTTCTGCATATCATATTTTGTCTGGTATTTTTTGACAGCCACGGTGCTACTTTGTTATTGGTTCTGATAGTATGTTTGGGAGCATGGTTATCTAGGATAGCAAGAAACTTAAAGTACAAAACTGCTTTGTCTAGTGGAAGCAGTTTTAAGTCAGTCCAGTCACATGAGTTAAGTTTATCTTAGAATTTTGTTTGATTAAAGTTCTTATTGCTCCTTATAATTTTGAAGGTGGATAGTTGAGGGATGTCATTTTTTTTGCCTGACTATATAGGTGAGGAAGTGATCGCTTATGTCCTCAGGTTGGGTGCCAGCTTTATACATATGCAAAGTAAATCATATGCTGTATACATATGGGGGTGGTTGTTTATTAGAATCCAGTCTAGAATACTTTCTTTGTTGTTAGGCTTACTGATTCTAGTGGGGGAAAATATGACCTGGGTGAAACTATGCAAATATATGTGGGTGGTAGGGAAGTCTGAGGAACAGGTGTTCCAGTCAATATTAAAGTCCCCGAGAAACAATGGTTTCTTGGGGGCAGTTTATGGGCAACCATTGGAGGATGCCCTCTAGGGTATTTGTGTTGTTACCTGGAGGAATATAGATGTACACGATGTTTATAGATTTGTATTTATTGATTTGTAACGTAGTAGTAAGTATTTCTGCATTATCAGCTTATGAGGCATGTGGAGTACTAGATTTGGTTACATCTAGTGTGGATTTATACAAAACGGCTGCCCCCCCTCCCTTCTTAGAGATGCGATCTAGTCTTAATATATTATAACCTGGAGGTATAACCTAATTATCAGTAGTGGTAGGTTTGAGCCAGGTTTCGGTAAGGCACAGTACATCAGGGAATGTACATCCAAGAGTGCATGCAAGTAATGAATTTTATTATTTATACTTCTAATGTTTAGGTGGCAGATTAGGAGTGAGTTGGAGGGTTTGGTTAGATTTTGCAGGCTAGTAGGGGTGTTATTTGTGGGGGCCGGTTACATCAGTTGGGCTTGGGCCTGGGTTAGGGTGAATGTCCCCCTCAATTATGAGGTTAGATTGTAATCTGATTGCGAGTCTCTGGAGTTTTAGTAAGGGTTTTTGATAATATTTAGTTGTGGGATTAATATATGTGGTTTGAATGGGATGATGAGTTTTTGCATTCGAGGAGTTAGATGAGAGGTGGGGTAGTAGCTGATTAAAGTTATTTGGTAGATTAGGAGTGCTGGTTTTGGATCTGGGGTAGTGAGAGCCTGGGAGGTACTGATATTCATAGGCTGTGAGAAGATAGAGAATTATTAGTGGGGGTATTAGGCAGTAAGAAGGCTTTGATTTTGGAGGTTTGGTGGAGGTTTGTGGAGGCATTTAACTAATGCCTGTTTAAAAATAGAGAAGGAAGGGTTACTAACTAGACTGGAGTAAGAGACTGGAGAAAGTTTTGGTAATTGGGATTGGGTCCTATGAATGAACAGGGTAATCATGCATCACACTGTAATAACATTATAGTAAGTTATGTATATTGTTTATTTGACAATTATTAATAGCACTTTAAAATGTTAACATAAAATGGTAGCATTTCTTAATCCTTTCCACCAAATGAATTGCCTCAGTGGCAGTTCAGCTGCCGAAGGCAATTTCTCTGCACTTCATACAGGTTTTATGTAGCATCAGGTATGAAGTACGGCATATCTGAATCAGGTCCGTTACCTTTTTGACCCTGTTTGGTGAGAGAATTGATACTTGAGAATCCCTAATTTGGGGGTCAGTGACAATGACATTTGCTAATTGTTCTGGAGGCACTGGTTCAAGTTAGTGTTAGGTAATGAAAAATGACTTTGAGTGGTCATCATACATCTGGAGATAGTTTGTGGTCATCCACCATATTTATCCCACATCTGGTAGTCTTTATGTTGTTATCCTGCTCTAAGTATTGCCTAGCTTTTTCACAGTGTAATTGTAGCTGCAAATATTCACACTAAAGCTCTCAAAGCAAGCATATGTGGTGTAATACAAAATGCATCATTTCAGCATTTACACATAGAGATGTATATGTATATACAGACTCATACTTTGAAATACGCACAAACATGCAAAGAATCTGTAATTAAGGTGATGTTTTGTTAAGGTCATGCAAAGACCAGTGATGTTGCTGTGACATAGAAGGATTGGCACTGTGCCACCACCCTCTATGCTGAAAGTGTAGTCATGCTTTAAAATTATAGCCAAGTGCGTATGTCATTTGTGGGGTATTATGAAATGATTACATGCAGATGGGACTGGTATGCAAGAATTATGAATGAATCACATATAGAGGAATATGATCATTTCTCTAATCATAACCTGCTTATTATGTGTTTAAGACGTGGATGCCAAGAAATTCACCTCAGGAGTGAAGAAAACATAAATAAAGATTTATGATTAGAGACCAAATCATAATTCTTTCTGTTGTGTAGACTTTATCTGCTCCATATACTATTAGATACAGAAAAAAGGCACGAAGTGTTTTGTCAGCTTTTAAAGCTGTCAAGCACTAAGCAAACACTGTCAAAATGGTAGTGCAGCATGTTGTCTTATTTTAAGGAGAGTCAGGGACAAATTACTGGCACAGACAGCAGGCAGAAAAACATCTGTTTTTAATTCTGCCACTATCATTTGATGGCCAGTACTGGTAGGTTTAACTGTTTAACATGATACCTGATCTTAGCAACTGTAGCAGGGATAATTGTTAATTGTTAAGATCTGGTCTTGTGCTGTAGAAGCGCTTAACTGGTTTGTCTTTTTTTGCAATATCAGAGTATAACCACCATGCACTACAAATGAGTTTGTGTTTCTAAATTGCATCCGGTCCTGCAGGGTTCAGATTAGTGCCCCAGTGAGAATGGTGTTCCATGCTGCATAGTGCAATGCTAACATCCACGTTCTAGTATCTCAAATACCTGTCAATTGTCTTAATGCCGAGTGCTGAAAAGCCGTCAAAGAAAAAGACAAAAACTCAGAGAAGAACGAACCTCAAAAATTGCTCCTCTCCCTAAAACTTCTTTTTGCATGGGGGGCAAGACCCCCCTGTACATCCCACACCACCAAACTTTTATGTACCAAATCTAATATCACCATACCTCATTGGAAAGGGAATATTGTGAGATATGGCGTCTCAGACTTAACATATGTAAGTCTGATCTTTTGGCCATTCAGCCTCCGTGTTTTGGGATTCACTGCAATGGGTCCCAACACTTCAAATTCTTACCTTGCAATCAACTTCTTGATATTATGGATTTCTTGGAAATCAGCTTTAGTCCATGGTTTTGAACTGTAGGTTTGGAAAAAGCCCTCTTAGAGAATCTTTATGTACTCTGGAGAATTTATGATAACAAATCCCAAAGAACCAATTCACTGAGCACAACCTATTGAGAAATCAACCCACAAAGCATTTAGTTTTAATTGTTTTTTCCTCCAGAATGCATGCCCAGCTTTATCCCTATGTAGGAGATAAGCCCCTTACCCACCCCCCCTCCAACTTATGTATACAAACTCCATGGCCGCACAAACTTAAACAAGGGAGAAATCTTCTAAAAGAAAAGAATCACTGCCAATGCACTCTTATAAATGGCACTGGCAGTGATTTCCTGTAGAAAACAGTGATTGACCAATTACATTTGGTGAGTTATTGCCATTGAGTTGACTCCTTGAGGATTTGTTAATCAAGGAGTAGAGCAGCCCATTTGTGCATGGGCTTTAAGCTCTGCTAACAGAAAAGTGTGAATATGAACCACTTATATTTTATTTTGCAGATAGAATCATAGCTTCAGAAATAGTCAGATGGACACAGGCACACTCATGACTTTAAAGTCAATGCCCCACACTTGATTAGAAGCTTAGGAATCAAAGACCAAACCAGAATAGTGACAACTGATTAGCTGGTGGCCTGCAGTACTCCACTTGGAGTTCTAATGCTGTGGAAATGAGTGGAAGGACCAGTAACTGTACTGTTGGTGTCAATGACAGACATATAAAACATGCTGACATGACTTCTGTTTAGTATCGTTACACGCAGCGATGTTTGTGGAGGAAGCAACGGGTATACAGTAAGAACAATCCTTCCTTATTATCTTCTCGTTGTTCCTTCATTTGGACCGTGGAACACTGAGATTGCTTCCCTGTTGGGAACCAATACTGGACATGTCAGTCTTTGTGGTAGCATAGGAATGTACAACCTCAGTTGTAGTATTAGCCAAGGAGTGATCACTACCACAGATAACCCATCACTTGTTGTCAAGAGTCAAAGCCTTAAAAAACTCCAGCTATACTCTGTCGCATATCGTCTACTCCGAGGCGATCTCTGCTTAACATACAAGGCCATGTCAAACCCAGAGCTGTTGGACATGCTACACTTAAAGAAATCCCACTCCCTCAGAGCCACACTCTCCAGGGATCGAAACCTTGTCATCACACTGAACAAAACATGCTGGAGGGATAGGTTCCTGACCCAGAGACTCCCCAGACTCTGGAATAGACTGCCCATACATGTCAAGCAGAGTGTCTCTTTGGCCCTCTTCAAAAGGAACATTGATGATTGGATGGAAGAAAGGAAATTCACCCCGGGGATCACATCAGTCACCCTGCTAGACAGGGGTCCAGGGAAGTAAATAGTGTGGGAAGAATTGGCTAGGGAATTGTTATGGCTAGGCTTGTATAGCCCCTAGGGCCAATGGCCTAGTACCAACCTATAAACCTATGAACCTAAAAATGACAAATGATTGTTTTATCAGTCAGGCAATTACTAAATCACACCTCTTGCTCTGTGTATAACATAACTGTACCAGTAAACAATCGTTAGGATTTTTCTTCTTTGCGATATAATTCTAGATATTTTAAGCTGTTCATTACCTGCACAATGTGAGGACAGTGGCATCTCTCTTTCTGCACCTGTCTATAGTACAGTCAATAGGAAAAAAAATAAAAAATCTCAGATATATCTTCAGAGCGCTTTGAGTCTCAAAGCATAACATGCCCACTGTCCTTTGGATCTGACTCAAAAAATAAATGCATGAAATGTAATACATGCCATGCAGTGGATCCAGGGAGCTTTTTTTTATTTATTACATACCAATAAACATTGTTGAATTTATTATGCAAGTTTGCTGTATACAGCACAAATAAATCATTTGTGCCATATGACACAATTAATGTTTTCCTTTTATCTATTTAGTGTGCAAAGGTGCCAAAGCAGACCTCGTATTCCTGATTGATGGATCTTGGAGTATTGGAGATGACAATTTTGCCAAAGTGCTGAAGTTTGTCTTCAGTATGATTGGAGCCTTTGACGAAGTCAGTCCACATGGCATGCAGGTATGTTCACTGGTTTGACGGAGAAAATTAAACAGCCCTGAAGTGCAATTTGTAGTTATGTGTTACAATTTAGCATTTGTAACTAATAGTTAATGCAGATACTTTTCAGAAATGTATTGGTGGGAAAGTATGGGATGGGAAAAGCAGTCATAATTTCCTTGGTAGTAATCTCTTTATCTTCCAAGTGTGCACTCTGTCAACTTTAGCCAGCACTAAAGGATGCAGACTTTCCATACTGGGAGATCAAAGTCTGTATTGTCCTAAGAAATGCCCTTCATTTTTTTGCAGCCTACATAATAGCCATCTAATGCAGATCAATAGCCACAAGTGAATAGGATTCTTGCACAAATTATGTAATTTGTTTTAGTAGGATGTAATTCTGGTAGCAGAAAATTAACTCCAATATTTATTCATCAGATTATAATTTGTAATCTGAAGTTACTTTACAGTTCAATGTCTGAATTAAACTGAATCACAAGATACTCCTTAAGAAATGTACCCTTCTTTGCATGATTCATCTGAATGGTGAACCCTCCCAAATTTTATAATATCTAGAACATGATATTCCACTCTGATCCTTTTTCTCATCCTCAGATATTACAAAATTTGGGAGGGCTCAACATTAATTTTCTAAATGTTTACAGGGTTGCCTTTTTCAACATTATCATTCTGGATTAAAAATTCTGTACACATTTTACCTCAGATACCAAAGATTACAGGGTGACCTATATTAGACTTTCATGCAAAGAAAGGTGAATTTCTTAGGGAGTATCCTGTGACTGAGTTTAATTCAGCCTTATGGAGCATTTAAAAATTAGATTCAAAATAACTGGATGTTAAGAACTGAAAAAGCATAGAACTTAAACAATTATCCTATTAGCCTTGATAGTGATTATTGAAACAGATTTACTAGCGTTCAGCTTATTATCACAGAGTCATAACAGAGCTCTAGAGCTATGCAGTATTGGTAGCATCTAAGTTATTTAAGCCAAGCATTACTTGAGGGTAGTTGCATTATTTTACTTTCAGATGTACTACATTGCATATTATTAGTCTTGACCCATGCAAGAATAGCACCCAGATTTTTTTCATGATGCAAGACTGATGGATTACTATGAATTTCATATATATCCTGGAAGCATGTTTAGCATGTTATTTTCATGTAAAAAAATGGCAAGTCCAGGAGGTATACATTAAACAAGATCAGGCCCAGTAAAGGAATAAAAACAAAAAGGAATAAGAAAGATTTGTGAGTGTACCTGACTTTCAGAAACTGCTTGACTTTCAAAACATAAGAGCTTGGAGGGATAGAGGTTTTGAAATCAGTTTAAGAAGAGTTTAGTCACAGTAGATCCATCCAAGTTAGCTCCCTGTTAGTTTAAAGCTAAATGTTGCACAAGGTCAGACAAAGAGAAGCAATACCCTACTACCCACCTATACCCAAGTAAAATACACCAAATTGTCTATTTCCTGAGTGAAATCCAAGTTGAGTTGGAAATTGAGGTAGTTCATTTTATAAAATGGTGGTAATGAAGGAATGCTTCCCAGATGCTGACCACATTATTAAGCTTTAATATGTATCATTTAATGTTACATCTTATAATGACAAGGTATGTACCCCAGCTAACATTTTCCTGTACCTTTCATTTAGTATTGAATGGATTTGTTAATCAAGTTTTTGAATTGTTCTCTGAAACCAGGTATTTTAATTCGGAAAGGAGATTTCCACAACAAAAACCTTGATGAAAGGGAGGACTTTATATGTAGTCAAAGTTGTATACAACAAAGCATCCTTGTACAGAGAGACTTTATCAATTAAATGATTGTTACAGCTTGAACACACTGATTTAAAAGTCAGAATAAAATTATTTCAGTAGGTGACTAAACTAGAAAATTAAGGTATCATGGTCTTCTTCAACATGCTCCTTTCCTAACATGTCCATAACTGAAACAATGTGATAATTCCCATAACATCTTTCTTATCCTTGGATTTATCTTTAGCACCCAAGAAGGTCCAAATTGTCAAAGGAACGATGGTGATATTGAAATATCACCACTACCACCACAGTAAAACTGGGAGGATGAATGTAAAGACTGCTATAACTAGGAATCTGTCTGAACACTCTTTCTGGGAATAGATGTGCTCCTTTATCCATTATAACTGCTTTTCATACAAAGTGTTTTTTATGCGTACACACTATTTTCTGACATTGGAGAAAAACAAGTAGCAAAAGGAGTTTTTACTTGTCATAGTCACAACAAATTTGACAATTCACATCCAAGTCTTTTGCTTTGAATGCACCCTGATGCCTTATTAATATGCAAGTCATTAACTTCATCAGCCATTATAGAAGTTATATTTCAGCAGAAGGACAGTTTGTGACCTTTCATCTTTGTCTACCACATTAACAAGAGGAGACAGTGAGTTTGGAGATCTAACACAATTCAAAATAAATTCCCTATTCTTTGATATTTAGAAAGAGAAAAGGCATACATTCCTCTAGCCATGAGAACAACACTCTGATAGCATAATGTATAGAGAACATAAATAAAAAATGTACTTTTCATTTTTAACTTAGCCTGGCATTAACCCTGGCTTCACAGGGGCTATGACCCTAGATACACTATAACCACAGTGAAGGACTACATGAATGGGGAGTAATTCATGAAAAGGCAGAGCTATGGCCAGATATTAGCTAGCTGAGTAGTGAGGAGGAATCTGGGTCAGTGAGTCCCACAGTGGAGGTACTATGGAGCAATGGGCAAATGTATGGGAAATTCTTATGATAAAAGCCCAATGTATCCAAAATTCTGGTATTGCTCACTGCAGGTAAAAAGGTAGCAATAAACTTTAGTGCATTCTTGTTCAACCACTCCATGGAAACTCCCAGGAAAAGGGGAGTGAAGGAGATCCTGTCATTCTGAATGGGCAGTCCACCTGTTGAAGACAACCAACTGTTCTTTGTAATATGAAACCTAATGAGATATTGGCTCATAACTTGCCAACAGCAAACTATGTAATCTGAACTCATCAAACAGCAGCACTATTGAAACTGTGGGTGATATCAGAAAAAATGCATTGCTTCACTCCTGACATCCTCCTTATTCTAGTTACATGGTTACAAGAGTACAAGAAAAGAGAAGCACAATTCAAGCATCTTGCAGTTTAAAAATATTGGGTGATTGGTAAGTTGGGACTAGGGTGGGGGTCTTCATTTCACAAGGTTCCACTTGTTGAGTGGTAGGTCTTCTATCATAAGATCACAGCGGTAGATACCATGTATGTAAGTGGTAAGGAGCAGTGCAATTATGGTCTAGGGGAAATACTGGTATTTATGTAGGGTGCCTACAGCTGTCCATAATATAACAATTTAATAAAACAGCTTTCATCAGGGGAAAACGGGCAAGGTATAGGAAAAGGGGGAGAAGGGAGAAAAGTAAGTAGTAAAGTGTACACTTTGGCTGCTAACCTGCAAGGTAAAGTTAAGAGTTGGAGTAGGTTAGGTTAGAAGGAGAAGCTATGCTGATAATTCTTTAGGAGAAAAGAAGTCATTTTATTGAATAATTTATCATGCAGATATAACATTGTCCCGAAAACCAAAGCAGTGAAACAGAATTATAAGGATAAGGATCTCAGCACATTACTGTGCTCACTCAGGTCTGAATTCCTTAACAGAGGAGACCAGAAACTATAGGATTTTGTTCAAGAAACTGAGAGTATCACGCTATGTTGTCAGTATTTCTGGATACCGCTTCTGTAGCATCCTTGTAATCTTTTAGTCCTTCTGTTTCCTTAATGTTTGCATAGCTGTCAATCATATTTTTGGGAGTGGTCTGTTAAGTAAATGTCTTTTAAATCCATCAGGAGCCCTTCTTGAATCTGAAGAACTTCAAATTTCTTGTTAAGTGTAATCAAGAGATACAACAATAGGTTCATTCATAGCTGTCATTATATTGTTATAGAACATCATGCTACAGGTGGTAATAAAACTATTTCAACATATGTGTGCTGATATATAGTTTCAAGTCCCAAGCTTTCCAATTCTGACAATAACTTGTCCAGTATTACCTTCTCCATTAGTTTTCCACAGTATGAAAATAGACTTAAGGGTGTGTGTGACCTTGGCTTTGTTCTACTCCCCTTTGTCTTAAAGAAAGGTTTAATAAGTGCATGTCTCCAATCTTGAGTTTCCATATATTTATATATCGTAGTAAATAATATATATACCCGCGGTGGTGGTGCTGCGGTAGCATTGTTGCCTCACAGTCAGAAGCTGTCCGGTTCGATTCTCAGCTAGAGCGTCTTCTGCATTACGACATCCGTGAATGGGCGTACCTTTGTTGTAGGTTGTGCATCAGGGCTGGTAACTCAGCACGTAAAAATCAACTACTAATCATTAGCAGACCGGAGTTCCACTGAGGTGACCCCTAACCGGGAAAAGCCGAAAGACACAACAACAACAAGTAAATAATAGATATAATGGTACTGTAAGCTCTTGCTGAAGTGTTCTCATGTCATTCTTACTAATTCTGTCTCCTCCCTGTGCTTTGTTTGGATCCAGTTTGCATAGTTGTCTTTCAGTATAACCTAATTTCATTTCAGTATCTGAGGTTACCTGGATGCCACTAGGCCAATTTATCACCCCTTTGTGGAGCCAAACTATTTTGCATAAGATTTTGTAAATATATCTGTAATAATACAATGTAATAATCCCTATTTCTAAACAATATGCTAAGAAGCAAAGAAGCAAAATAAAGTTTATTTATGAAACTATAGAACTATTTTAATATGTATACATGTTGTCATAGGCAAATTTTAGACCATCTGCCAGGCTAGAGGTGAACTTCAGTGCTCTTATTTACAGTATGTAATTCTTATAAGGAGGCTAGCACTCCCTAAATCCTACAGGTCTTGTATGTTTTCTTAAAAAAATTAAAGGAAAGGATAACTTATTTCCAACAGAAAATGTGTTGACATATCAAAGCAAACTGGTAAATAAACTACATATACAATACATTTTTAATACAAGATACTTTATTTTTTACTGTGACCTGCTATTTCTGAATAAGAATGAATGCAGTGAATAGGCATACAAGGCAATTAATATAGGCTCTATTAATTACAGTTTCCTTTCCCGTTAAATAATAAAAGCTTCAATGTGCTTCTGTTTTTGGATTTGCATATTAGAATAGGAATGTGATAAGTTGTGTGGTCACAGTTAACAGCTGTAGGTGACTGAAAAAGGGGGAGAGGGTTGTTACTAGTTACTTATGGCAGTATTGTTAAATCAATTTATTTACATTAGACTTACATTGCTAAATTGTTTTTCACACACAGAAACACACACACACACACACACACACACACACACACACACACACACACACACACACACACACACACACACACACACACACACACACACACACACACACACACACACACACACATATATATGTATATGTTTTCTTGCTATAATTATTACACTGATTATGATTATCTTTGAAAATGTGCTGTCTGTAGTATAACAGATGACAAAGTGATGTAAATTTCTATGTGGCATTTTATTAATTTACCTTATAATTGTACAGTGAGCCTTTTAAGCCTGCTGCAAGTCTCAAGTCTTACAATCAGAACTGGCAGTGTTCATCTAACAGATTTCTGTTTAACAACCTACCATCATTAATCAACATTATTAAAAGGTCATAAACTGGACATGTTACAGTTAAGCATAAAATGTCTGCTGTAATTTGATTTATACTTACATAAACAGTCAGGCAATTACTTCACACACCAACATCCAGCTACTAGATGACTAGTGACACAATGATAAATGTTTACATTTAAGAGAGTATTCATAGACTAGTAATCACATGTTGCAAAGATTATGGGGTTTGGAGCCTGCTGGGAATTTATACTGGCGCACACTTTCTTGCAGGATGATTTTCATTAAACCCTTTTTCTCATAAGAACTTCTCTGAAAATAAAAAATTTCACTGGCCAGCAATGTTCACTTGGAAAGCAGGTTTCTTTTCAATACAACATTTAATGTTCGCATTTCATTAAAGAATAAGAAAGTGGAAAATATAAAGTTTTGACCACAAAACCTATGAACCTCAGCCTGCTACTATATTACTTTTTGGGATATAATTAAATACTGCTGTCATGTTCATTTGATACAGCACATGTGTTACTGTACAGTGTAACTGAAGTCACTTGAAACAACATTCTTCTTCCTTGGCTTTTCCCGGTTGGGGTCATCATAACGGATCACCTGTCTGCTTATGATTGGCAGTGGAGTTTTATGGTGTCGAGTTGCCAGCCTTGCGCCCAACCTTCCACAGAAGGAACACACATGCACACACTCATGCCAAGGGCCAATGTAGAGTGTCTAATTCACCTACAGCATGTCTTTAGGATGTGGAAAGAAGCTGGAGCACTGAGAGGAAACCCACAAGACCACAGAAAGGACATGCAAACTCCGCACAGAAGGCACCCCAACCGAGGATCGAACTGGAGAACCTTTTGCTGTGAGGTGGCAACGCTAACCGCTGCACCACTGCGGCCGCCCTCACTTGAAACAACATTCATTAGCTTAACTTACAAAATGCAGGATAAGCTAATAATATCAGTGGTTTGTAGCACATTTATAACAAGCAATCAGAATCCAGGTCTAATGACCCCTTCTGAATTACAGCAGAAAAGTAAGTCTCATAATATCATATAAGAACTTAAGAAACTGATTCCCAGCTTGTGGTATTGAATTACTCAAACTACTGAAAAATAATGGAACGTTAGCATGTTTGTTCATGTTGTGATTTAACACTGCATATAGATGATACCTCTGTGGTCCAAATTTAAATGCAAAGTGTTCATTATCTCAGTACATAAGACCTTTAGGCTACTGGGTAGCAGGTACACAGATGGAAGCACTGGAGTGAGGTAGGATGGCATTAAGAACTTAAATTCTTTATGGGCTGGTTTCTTTTTTGCTTTTAGATTGTATTTCTCTCTTAGAAAAGTAATTACAGAAAACCTTCAATACCAAAGGCTGTGACACTATTGCTACTAACATTACATTTCTGATACTGAGTGTCTTTGAAAAAGAAACAAAACTAAATATTCTGATCATTGTATTATGGAAATTGGCAACCCAGCATAACTCTTTAGCACTTCATTGCTAAGAGGGTCAATCAAATTATGACATAGGGATGGGAGGTTGGTGTAATGGTTAAGGTGTTTAACTGACAAACACAAGATAGACACAAGACAGTTTGATTCTCACATGGGGTAGCTGGCTAGGCTTAAAATGGCCCATAGGAGCAGTTAGCCTAGTACCAATTTATGAACCTATGGCTTATTTAAAATAAAAGTGTGCATGATACATTATAAATTATTACTATCATTTTGGAAACAAAAATATGTGTAGCAGCAATGTTTTCACTTTGTCATTTTAAAATTCATGTTCAGATGTGTGCAGACGTGTCCACTAATTGAGTCAATATTCTCTTTACAACATCCATTTAATAAGCCATTGCCATTTTTATTTCAGGAAACACAGCAGCAACTCAGTCCCTGATGTCTCTTCTTAACACCATCTGTAATTTGCTTCTTTTAAATTCTACCTGGTTAGCTGTTTTATTAATCTAAAAAGTAATTCCATGTAAGTTATTGGCCTGATGCCAGACCGTGACTGTTACATAGCAGACAACAACTTCTAAATCTCAGCTAGACAGTCAGGCCAGTATCATTTACTAATGACATTTCAGAGCCTGAACAATTCAGCCAACTAACTGTCATAGCCTGGTATGTGATGCTTGCTCTGTGGGACCTGGATTTTTCAGTAACTGAAGGCTACTCTCTGATTTCATACTATGCATCTGTGTAAAGCTGCTACTGACAAGTAGCTGGTGTCTGCAGCATATGAAAGCAGTTTTAAACTTTGTACTGTGGTCAAATATGTACCTTTAGCCTCTATAAAACAGGTCTCACTTTGAAGATCTGACCTGAAGGCAAACGTCCCAGTGGTTAAATATATTGCTGAATACATTTTTCCAGTTTTACTTGTCAGTAAAGAATGTACTTCTATATTATTATAGCGTAGATCCAATTGCTTTTGTATACGGTACAAAATTAACACTTAGACTGTGTTTTGCAGGTTTCCTTTGTTCAGTTCAGTGACGGTGCTCAGTCTGAATTTAAGCTGAATACCTATGGGGATAAAGGTAAAGCTCTTGCTGCTCTTCAGCTGATCCGCTACAGAGGAGGCAACACAAAAACAGGTAATGCCCATTGTCTGTTCCGCTGTGTATAGAAGTAGTGTATACCTCGTTAACAAGGACAAGGCACAGAGAAATCCAACACAATAATTACATTACTCTTGTCAAAACATTATTATTATTACTTGCAAGAGTAATGTAAAAAGCAAGATGATGTCATATATGTTATTGAGTTTTTTAGCTGAGTCAGGACAAAACAAACCAGCTAAAAGTGTCTTTAATTGTATAATACAGTCTGTCATTCTCCTACTGTATATGCCTTGGTGTTTGTTCCTTTGCACAAAGCGTTGCTGGTATTTTTGAACATTATATGATTTCTTTTCTGACTGTACAGGATTCCATCAGTGCTGATTTGTATATGTAAAAGTTAGTTCAGACATGGATGTAGTTCTCCAGATGGGTATGAAGTACTGACACTAAGGCTAATGCTGATGTACTAGTCCTTGACTGTTTGGCCATCTGTGCAATAGTTTGCTTCACTGATGAGCATTTTAGCTTACACTCAGAATATATACATGACAATGTATCCAACACACACATTACGAGTTGTCTCTGAAATATGTTCGATGAACTGGGTTAGCCAATACTGTGAGCAGACATGACCAGAGGCTGTGCTTTTATGTGCGATTCCTTTCATCCGTAATTTGGCTTTTTCTACATTGCAATAGTAGTGCAGATTTGCTGTAACACCTTGCTCCATTTCTTTTTTAGTGTTTGCTCTTTGCTTAGAAAGATTCTATTTTCTTTATTTGCTTGATGGGCTAAATAGCAGTATGCTACTGTTTAGATCGGTTACTCTTCAGATCTTCCAAAGAATTTGTGAACATTATTTAGCTATTATTTGTCCAAAAGTATTAAGAAGTGCAGATCCTTTGATGTTATAAGAGGAATTAGCATGACTTTGATGGGCAGTTCCCCTAGGATGTCCAAGTGACTTGGGTTGCAATGTCTTTTTTCCACCAGCAGTGGTAAACTAGTAGTATTAAGCTCAACTGCTGTGCCTTGGTAGCCTTAATGTCCAGATTTCTATCTTCTAGGCTGAGAACTGTTTCTTCATATTCCAGAACCCTTTCTAGGATGGGGTATGCGACATCAGATCTATTTGAAATGTATAATTTGATATAGGATCTGTTGCATAAGGCAGATTTTTCAGACACTTTTTTTAATATGGCGAAGGCATGGCTTGGAAACTACCATACCAGCTGTGTCTTTGTTGAGCCACAATTATAGAGGTAGCCCTTACTTTTAGAACTGATTGTTGGATTTATCAAATTCCAGTTGGAGAGAGTAACTTCTTTACCTGTGTACAAAGTGCAGAAGCAGTGAACTGCAGATACATTTTTGCCTTTTTTGCACTAAGAGAGATGTTGTTTCCACAGGGTTTCTCTAGTTCTTAGCCTGGCTCCATCATATAGATTATCAGGTGACCAGGGCTTAATTAGCTTATGCAGCACTGGAGGAGCCAGGCATGCATGGAAAAGAGTGAAGGGGCATGGGACACTCATCTGTACTGGAGTTGAGAGGGCAGCAGGCACCTCTCCATTACACAAGGAAGTGCAGTTTTTGGGAACACAAGGAAGAGCAGATTCTGCAGTAGACACCGGGAATACCACTTTCTGTGCCTGGCAAGGGGGGACAGAGTTGCTTTCTTACAATATTCCTTGTGGAAGTGCAGGATGCCCAGAAAGGGCAATTAATTACAAAACCCCCTTCAGCTGTCCAAGCTGAGCATCCAGTTGAAATGTAGAGCTAAGTTTAAAAAAAACCCTCATACTACCTCCAATGGCTCTCTAAATGGCAACCCCTCTTGGTTGACATTTACCTCTGTGATGTGGAACAAATGAGCCAAATGGCCAGGAGGGAGATGATGGTCATCAGGCAAACTCTGAATTCTTGGCCAAACTGTTTTGTCTTACCTTAAATGGTTAATTTCAGGAATTTCAGTATCTGAACTATTAACAAGCCTGATTCTTTTCCTTTTGTATTTTTCCAGCTTAAGGATAGCATGCTGTTTGATCTGGTAATTAGTTCCACCAATCACATTAAGATAAATACCTTTGAATCTAGTTTTCTGTATGGTTATTGGGCTTTACAAAAATCTGAAGAAGCAACTGGTTGACCTTTGAACACTGGAATAAGTGGACCTCTGTATAACATATGTTTTGTTTTGTATCTTGATTTCATAGCTTATTTTAAAGTTCGTGTTTATTGTTGCATTAGATTTATTAAATATTACTAGGGTCCTTGAGATTTTGAAAGGCACAAATCAAATAACGTTTGCTTTATTTTGAGTTGTTTAAAGTGCATATTATTTCTAACAAACCCTTGTTTCCTGTATTACAGATATTTTAATTAATAAAAGTACTTGCCATTTTAGGAAGTGTAGTAAAAGTAATTGTTTGCCTCTTTTGCAGAAAGAAATGGTAATGACAACTTGATGTCTGTCAGTTTCTCAACTCAGGAGTCCAGGGTTCAATCATGACCACTGGTCAGAGCCTTCACATAGTTTGTTCTCCGTATGTATGCATTGTTTTTGTGTGGATGCTTTAGCTTCTTCTCAAGAACATGATTGGTAGCTTGAATGTACATGTAGACTTATCTCTGACCTATAGGCCTAGGTCATGGCTGAAAAGGATAACAGATAGATCAATTCACTTTGCTATTACCAAGTGAATTAAAAAATATACTTCCAATATAGAGAATTTAATTATTTCTGTATCTGGAAATAAATCCTAGTTTGTTAGAAGGAAAGACATACAAGAGGGCTTGCTTCTAGATAAGTTGCAGAAAGAGTTGTATGAATGTAAGTTACTTACTGATAAGATGCTTGCAGTACTTCCATACACTTCTTCAGTGGAAGTCCGTGGTGATTTATTTCAGGCAGCATAAATTTAATGCATGGTCCCAGTGCCACAAATAGCTGTTGATTTTTGGAAATTCGGTAGCAGAGCGAATGACAGTGCATCATACTGGGCTCATCACAGTTCTAAGCTTAGTGCTGCACACCATTAGGGGTGGGGTTTACAACCTGACAGCATCCTACAAACAAAGTGGAGGCATGGTCATAGCTAATGCTGTTTGCTGAGGCATCTGAACCTGGTCTACGATACCATCAACATTTTTTGGAAATGTTTTTAGAAAGATGATTTTTTTTTTATTCGGCTTATGTGGTGGCATACAGTGACAGTACAAGCATTTGTCACAGTCATAAATTTATAGGCAGTTTTTGGTGATCTGTGATATGCAGTCAGATGATGAGAAGTATGAGTGCTGGTAGGCTGTTGTTCATCACCATAGTGACAGCATAAACATCTTTTAGCAGCAGTCATTACATTACTTATTCAACTGATTATTTTATTTTTATTAAAATATTTATTTTTGGCACTGTAATACTTGCAATAGTTTTGTGACATTTTATTTTTATTTTCTTATCTGTAAAAAGGGAACATTGTATTCTGTCTACAAAAATGTGAACATTTTTGTATTACTGTAAATTTTGCTATACAAGTCCATCAAGTACTTAAGCAATAACCAATAATGTTGGTGTGGTATATTAAGATTTAACCATGGTTGGCATGGTTTAATCACAAAAGTGAAGCTCGAGTGGTTAAATAAAGCCAACTGTAGGTAAATCTTAATATGCCACATCACGGAGTCAGTTATTACTATTATACAATGACATTATTTAAGAAAAAAAAAATACTTACTTTTCTTAAATAATGTCTTTGTATAATGGCGCTGTGCTATCCTTCAGCAGCTGGTATATATCCTGTTGCCTTTTTTGATGTCCTGCGCATGAATATGGGACTTGCGTTCTCATGCATACCCAGCACATCAGTGCTTTGGAAAGGAAGCAATGGAGAAAAGAAGGTCTCCACTGGTCTGTTTTTCTTTTCCTTTTTTTAAATAAAAAAAAAAAAAAAAAAAAAAAAAAAAAAATGTTTCAGACAGTTTAGGGGTAGGAGAGAGACCGAATGGAGGAAATACAAGAAAAATCAGGTATGTGTCTTTAGTTTTGAATAACATACCTGATTTTCCTAGTATTTTCTCCATCTGTCTCTCTGCTCTGTCCAGAGTCCGGATTTCAGTTTTTATTTGTTTAATTTTTGTAAAATAAATAAATAAATAAATAAACAAATAAATAAATAAATAAATAAATAAAATAAAATAAAATAAAAGTTAGTGTATACCAATGGAAAAAATCTGGATGACCAGACCTTTTTCCACTGGTATATGCTCGGATTTTACCAATTGGCAGAACCTGCAGGTATGGCAGTGCAGGGCAAAACCATAGGACATTTCAAAAATTGTAGCCAGCACAGCAGGGTGAGATGAACCAACGTACTCTTTAATAAAGTAAAAGCAGGACAAGTCGTGAGCTAAGAGGCTGAGAGGTATGAATGCAGGGCAGAGCAAATACAAGGAGAATCAAATACATTCTGCAAAACTAAAGAAATGCACCTGATTTTCCTTGTATTTCTGGCATAAATCTCTCTCATACCTCTAAACTGTCTGGGTTTTATATACAAAGACAATCTTTAAGAAAGGTAAGCAATTTCTTTCTTAACTAACGTAAATTTATAATAGCAATACCCATCTCATTGGTGGGTGTATATTAAGATTTGCCCATGGTTGGCTGTATTTATTCACTCAGGCTCTGCCCTCATGATCAAACCACAGCAGTCATGAGTAAATCGTCATTTACCCTCACCCACTCATCAGTTATTGCTTAAATATATGCCACATCTAAAATAGCCTTCACATAGGACTGTTTGATTGGCTAAGTAGAGCCTTTACAGCTGGGGTAAACTACAATTTTCACCAGATACCTTTAAGCATTCAAACTTACTGCCCTTAACACATTGGAAACAAATTAATAAAAGTAAATTAAGTAAACACACACACACACACACACACACACACACACACACACACACACACACAAAAACTTCGGCTCTAGAATAAAATATATTGCGCTAAACAGAAGGGGAGGGATTTAGGTATAAGCTCCCAGTAGCACAATAAAGGTGGCATAAACTACAAATCCAAAATGATAAATAAAATGAATGGTAAAAGAGTTAATAGAGGCACAGGTAGAAAGCGGGGTGGGTGAAGAGAGAATGATAGTTGTTGACTGAGTAGAGGAGAGCTGAGGTATAGCACAAGAGCAAGAATAAAGTAGAAATATTATGCTTTACATGTAGGTGTACAGTTACAGAGCCAGAGTGTTGAAAGGTGTTTTCTTAGATGTGTTTTGAATGCCTGTTTTCAAGAAGCCTAAGAGCATGTGGGAGGGCATTCCAGAGAGCAGCTACAGAGTTTGAGTATAAGGAGGCTCCCGATGCACTTTGGGCTGATAGAGAGGAAGACTTTGTCTTTTGAGCGAAGAGCTTTGGTGGGGTGGTAATGTTGAAGAATGCCTTTTAGTGCCACATACTTATCATTTATTTATTTATTTATTTGACATTCAGTGGAGACCTGAAGAGAAAAGCTCCAAAAGGTATATACATAATATAAAATGTCATAAATACATAAAGTATAATGTAATAATATGCAGTATGTCAAGGTAATATATTAGAGTATGTGCTAGTAGTAACTGACTATAGTGAGGGTGATGTGGGAGTTCAGTCCATGGTAGGGTGGTAGTGTTGACGCATGCCTTTTATTGCTCGATACATATCAGGGTAATATATTAGAGTATGTGCTAGTAGTAACTGACTATAGTGGGGGTGATGTGGGAGTTCATTCCATTTTAATCATTTAAAGGCAGAAGATGATGAGTTCTTAAGGGGTGATTTTGCAGCAAAGCAAGCTATTTTATTGTAGCATTGTTTTGTCTTTGTGTGGATGTTTGTAGGTTAGCAAAGAATGGGGAGGGATATTGTAGGGTAGGAAGAGATAAGCTTTAGCTGTGGCTTCTCTAGTTCTGTCTGTTAGTTAGGGTTTTGTTATATACAAGATGATGAGTTTTTTCTGAGATTTTTAATAACAGTTTGGAAGTGTAGGTTAAATTTCAGGTTATCATCAACTGTGATTCTAAGAGTTTAGTGTCAGCGGCCTTTTTAATCAGGGTATTATTTAATGAGATGTTTTCATTTTTGGGGTTTTAAGAAGGATTTGCAAGTTGTCTAGCCAAGGTTCTGTGGATGTAAAAGGTTCTTGAGTAATTTCTTGAAGTTTTTATAGGTTAGAGGCTGTGCAGATGAGTGCAGTGTCATCTGCATATTGTACAAGAGTGGCGTGCTTGGAAGCAGTGTGTAGATCATTTATAAAAATGTTAAACAGGAAAGGTCTAACTATGGAACTTTGTGGCTCCCCTACAGTAATGGGTAGAAATGATGAGTATTCTTGCTGCCATTTGACTGCTTAGAATCTATCTGTTAGGAAGCTTTTAAATCGGGAGAGGTAGGAGGGGAAGAGAACCAGGGAGTAGAGCTTTAGTAATAGTTTGTGGTGAGAGACTGTCTGAAATACTTTGAAGGGGTCTGGGAATAAGGATGATACTATGTTTCTGGTGTTTCTGTTTTTATTAATGGTAGATTATTGATAGCTTTAAATGCACGGTCAATAAAGAAAAGATTTTATTGGTAATGAAAATGCAGGAACAGCTCTTAGGTGAGAGTCACATATGTCAGCATCAATTTTTATAACATTGCTGCAGCACTCTATTAAACAAGGTCAAGAAGAACCTAATGCAAGTCTGAGAATGGACGTTTGCCTCCTGTACTGGACTTTGATGCAATTCCTTGTTTCTTTCACAGTTGGGATTAAATAATAAAGCCTTCACACATGAAGATGTTGTCATGAAGTTTATTCTACTAGTTGGGAGTAGGCTGATAAAGAATCTTGCATGTACTACATTTAAGAGCTTTTCTGAGAACACCTTTTAGTCCTTAATAGTGACTGGGATTATGAACTACAGACTATCTGACCTTCCATGCTGAGGGACTCATTGTACACCATGCCAACTGAGCATGTGTGCTGTATACATTCCATCTTCCAAATGACCATCAGCTATCGGGTGCTGATACTGAAGGACACAACTGACCATGCTGATGGGATGTTTAATGGTTCGGAACATTGTGTCAGGGATACTGATACCATATGCTTTGTACACCCTCATGGTACAGTATATCATGGCATTGTGTGCTATATCATATGAGTCTGTCGCTGTATCTCTCAACTGTACAGAATGTCCAGAGTATTTGTACCCCTATTATTTATGGCTTTGTCCAGATTTCTTGCTCTAAAAGGTTGAGAGGTGTGTCTGTCGCTTGCTAATGCACATTTAGAGTGACTGGTAGAGCTTCTCATTTCATAACTACTTGCCCTCATAATCCTATGCCTCACCTCTATGACAAGATTTGTGTAATTGCCTGGTAGCCTGATATTCATTATTGCATCACTTATTCAACACTGTTTATGCCATAAGTGCTTTTCCTTCCTCTTCCTCTTCCTCTGACTAGCATCCTCTTCCTTAGTCACTATCAGTTGTGCCGGCACAGTCAGTAGTATTCTTCATTATGCCAGACATGCTTCAAAACCATCATTTAGCATCATTTCTCAAATAGCAACTGTACATTGTGTGCAGTGCTGAGCATGAGGCACATAACTTTAGCTGCTAATATTACTGAAGATAGAACTGCTTCAAAATCAGGAAGAAATATAATTTATACAGCGTATGGCATACAGTGTCTGGGATCATTTAACCTGATGTATGTATAATTTTATTCTTATATTAAGACAGCAGTCAAACATGATTAGACAGGACCTTGGATTGTTATGTGGATTGTGGATGACACCTCTTCATAGTTTCAGACTTCATGACTACAATATAGTAATAACAGCTGATTTGATTTTTCAAAGTGCTTAATCTATGTCTAGAACCAATGGTAATTAATCGTTTTACTTCATACCTGTGTTGCTACTGTTTGAGCTTGTATCACCTATAGATTGCTGAAAGGCAGCAATCTACACTTGTTCATTGTATATTTTTTCTTATATTGTTGTTGTTTTCTATAGGGAAGGCACTGAAATTCTTAAGTGAATTGGTAATTAAACCAGACTACGGCTTGAGAAGGGGTGTTCCAAAACTAGTAGTTGTTGTAACAGATGGACAGTCGCAAGATGAAGTTAAAAAGTCTGCCTTTGACTTGCATACAGCTGGTAAGTTTATTTAAGAGCTAGTACAGAGCCTTACATGGTGCTGTTATTAATTATGTAAAACAACAGCACCACAGCACTATTATTTCTGTATAAACTACGTCATTTGTTGAAATAATTGCTGTCTTGCTACTCAGTAAGAGGTACAACATGGGTTTTTACATGTTTATTATGTTTATTTTCTATTTCAGGTTTTAGCGTCTTTGCTGTAGGTGTTGCTGATGTGGATTACAATGAGCTTAGAAAAATTGGCAGCAAACCTAGTGAGCGTCATGTCTTTGTTGTGCACGACTTTGATGGTTTTGAGAAGATTCATGACCAGCTTGTCACGTTTATTTGTGAGACAGCTACATCAAGTGAGTACTTAAGTCTGTTTGATCTAATGAAAACACCATTCTGCTGTTGTCTTACTATAAGATATACTTTTGTTTCTGAAAATCTGACCTGTATCCAAAGTTTACCGAATGTTGCTGAAATTCAGGTAATGTGAATGGGTTAGGTGCAGAACCCAAAATGTTTTGATCAGATAATGAAATATTGATATAGGCATTGTGTAGTGCATGCACTTGAGGTCAGGTGCTTAAGAGTATGACCTGAATGACCTGGCTGATAATGTGCAGATTAAGTTGGACAAGCACCATTAAGTCAAAGAAAATAGTCCATCCTGGGTATAACCAAGGAAAATAACATCAGGCAATCTGATTAAATAGTGATTACTTGCATCAGCAATATGTGTCTACAAAAGGATTTCAGTGCAGACTACTACAAAGTATGATAATGGACTTTCTGTCTAGCTTTGCAGTCACCCAGTTGAGACTGTTGTAGCCATGTTTTTACTACAGATGCACGCTGTAGTCTGATACTGTAAACACGAACTGGCATTAAGAAGTAGCGACCCATACTTTGCCCAGTTGTACATTACAAATGATCAGGTTATATCCACTGTCTTCTATCACTCATAGAACCCACATGAGTTTCAGCAGTTTTCTGCAGAATTACCATTCTGCTGTGCCCCATTCAGTGCTCCTACATTTTTCTCTTTCTTTCTGTCCAACAACTCACATCTAATAAGTAATAACATTTTAAAAGTTAAGAGTCTTGGTTAGCTTTTGACTTTTGATTTTAACAATCTTTTGTGTGTCATACTGCTCAGGGCTTAAAATTAGGTGTACACCATCCATGCTGCTAGTTTGTTCTACTGTTTAGTTTGTGTGTTCCCAAAATGAAATGGAAATCTTTCTATAAATATAGTGCACTACTCTGTCCATGGACTCAACAGAAAGAAAGCATCGCTTTTTGATAAGCCAGTGATTCATTAAAGGACTTAAAAGTTTACATAAACAAAGGCTTTTGCAACATTGATTTACTTTTATGTAAATGAGTACCATTTCAGAATGTTACTACCAATATTAAAGCATACTAGCCTATACACATAATAATTTGCTATGATTTCTTACAGCTTGCCCTCTTATTTATCTGAATGGATATACAACGCCTGGTAAGTTCTGTATTTTTATCACCAGTTATTTGTTTACTTAGATGATACACAGACTGTGTCAAACAGCAGCATTTGTATATATCTGCCTACTTTTTGCTAACTTCATGTACTGTCTCCAAGGTTTCAGAATGCTAGAATCATTTAACCTAACCGAGAAGAACTTTGCTTCCACACGTGGAGTAGCCCTTGAACCAGGATCCTTCAACAGTTTTCCATCATACAGAATCAGCAGAGATGCATACCTTACTCAACCAACCAAGTACGTTTCTATTATATAAGTAACATTGCCAGTCAAATGCCTGTCTGTTTAAATTTTATTTAATAGTAGGAAGTAAATCGACAGTGTTGCCAAGTGATACAGTAAAAAATTAGTTACTGATGTTTGTGCCCCAATAAATATTTCAATGCAGAATGCTTTTCCTTGGATTCAAAGTAAAACCACATATTATTCTGTATTTAAGCATGTTTTCTATTATAGCCTATATAATATTCTACATCATACACAACGTTCCATCTTTTAGAAGCAGATTGTCAGACCATGAAATCTTTTTTTTTTTTTCTGTAAAAACAAATTTGTTAACATATTGCAAGAAAACACTCTGCACAGATGTGTAACTGTAAGACATTTACAACCACAGGGATCAGTGACTGTCTATATGATACAGTAACATTATCAGCTCAAGAGATGCTGCACAAATGGATATGAGCAATCAGAATTAAAAATCCAGTAAGTATACCCTCCCATTTAGTTTGGTTCAAGATATCATACTGTGATATCCCCACAGAAAAGGAAAATGTTCCAGAAATTGCATTACAGGGTTCACCTCTTGGTTACCCATTTGAACCTACTTAATTTATATTCAGATGTATTTCAATTTGAAGACTCTCTGAGAAGGTGTTTCCAGAATTGAAAAAAATGAATGCAGTGAGAGTCAGTACCACTTTCCTTATCCAGAGTAATATCGGTTGCAGGCACACCACATTATGTGGTGGAATCTGTTGCATCCAAAAGCCTGTATCCTCTAGTGCAGCCACGTAAGAGCCAGTAACCCTTAAGGTCATCTCCCTCAATTTGCACTAAGAACCCACAACCATAGATCATTCCAGTGTTGTGTAGGCATCCTGTGATGAAAGAATGACAGTTGCAGCATGAGCCCTTTCTTGCTTGGCCTCTGTTTTTGAATATAACTGGTGAAGTTTGCCTTCTGTGCAATAGTTTGAAATGTGAGAAGGTAATGGAAGTGCACCAAACAGCCACTAATGGACCAGTATTTCATCTCACTCTGCTTCCATTATGCAGCATCACAAATCTGTCTCCAAACCCTGCTTTGTCTTCGGAAAGTAAATGAGCTTAGCTTAGGAAAGCTCTTTGTAAAGGATGAACATGGTTACTTTCTTTTGCATCATTCTTGTCAAGTTTAGAATTGACCACTTGCTGTGTCATTGCAAAGGCCTTGAGGGCTGTAATGCAACACCATGTAAATAAAACAACTTTAACCATGGATATTGCCATATTTTTATAGGAGTTTGTCCGTCTGACCCTTGACAGTCTGCAAATGACTGAAAAACTCTATATGAGAGATTATAAAAATGTGATCAATATACAATTTCTCTAGTAATCCACCAATGTACAATTTGTCTAGTAATCCACATACCGACCAAAGGCTCAGTTGATAGCCTCATACCCTGCTAAAATGTCATTGCCCTGTATATATCTCATAGTTCTTTCTAAGACCTTCCAAAAGCCAGTTTATGAACTCTCTAGATCCCTAGTCAGTTATTTTTGTGAAGCAGCTTTCCTTGGATATAGTCTAATTAGTAATTAGTGCTATCTCAGCATGAGATTAGCAGAGGAACTTGCTAGGACTGGATAAAGTGCAGTAAAAAGCTACTCTTATATTGATAAAATGTGGGAGTCCCAGATTCTTTTTTGTATGTGTGCCATAACTTGTTAAAAGCCATTCAAGAGGAACTGGAAGTCTGAGATAAAATCCAGGAGATTCTTCTGTAGTTGTAGAATGTTCTCTGAGAGACATTTCATGAAAGTTCCAGCACAAAAAAATGGCACTTGGCATCAATTTATCATTCTTTCACTACTCTTATCCTCCAGGGGTTGCAAGTTGTTATTCACTAGTGCCATGTGAATGTAAATATAAACTCCAATGCGACCTTTTGCACTGAAACATATACCCTGTAATTACCTCTGTTTGTAGAACCAAAAACACACTCCAAAATATGAAAATGCCAAAAATACTTGAACACAACACAGGCAGTCCAACTGTGTAGAACATTTCTTTAATTCTGGTGCCTCAGCCTTCGTCTTCTCATGGAATACATTCATAATTCAAACACCACCCCTTTTATAACACATCTACAAAACATTTGCATGAATAATTGATTCAATAAAACAATTAAACACTTTTAATTAAACATGACTATTGCTTTACATTATATGGTCTTAATTTTACACTTCCAAATTCATCCATTCATTGATGAGTAATATTAAGAAAGGAACCTACCGATGTGGGAATTGCAAGGTGTGTGTTAGGGTTAGAAGTCTTGATGGAATGAAAATCAACAATGTCTGTTATAATGCTCTGGAATATTTTGATTGTAATTCTTCGGGGGTAGTTTATATTATAGGTTGTGGTTGTGCCAAACAGAAATGGTACATTGGACAAACCAGTAGGAAAGTTAAACTTAGAATTCTGGAGCATTTGGGGGACATTAGACACAAAAGATTAGATAGTCCGGTGGCTAAGCATTTTTGGGAGCAGCATAAAGGGGTTCCTGAAGGGTTTATATTTTGTGTTTTGGGGAAACCTAAGAGTTTTGATGAGGATGCATATTTTCACAATAAATTATTGGAAATGGAGTTTAGATTTATTTTTAATTATAATACTCTTTTTCCAAATGGGATGAATTTGGAAGTGTAAAATTAAGACCATATAATGTAAAGCAATAGTCATGTTTAAACATATCAAGTGGTTTGGAATGTATTAAATACAATTATTATATTTTTTTATATATTTTTTGTATTATAAGTCAAATACAAAGACTATTGTCATGGAAGATAAATTAATGTCAATACATTTAATATATAATATTTTATAAATGATGTGAAGTATGAAATTTTAAAGTGAAGTCAAAAACTTCACAGTAAAAATACAAGGTTTGTTTAAGGCAATTGACAAAAAATGTTTAATTGTTTTATTGAATCAATTATTCATGCAAATGTTTTGTAGATGTGTTATAAAAGGGGTGGTGTTTGAATTATGAATGTATTCCATGAGAAGGCGAAAGCCGAGGTACCAGAATTAAAGAAATTTTCTACACAGTTGGACTGCCTGTGTTGTGTTCAAGTATTTTTGGCATTACCTCTGTTTGTCTCACACAAGTATTCAGGAATATGTGATCTAGTTAAGATCTGTTATCAGCATTGTTCTAAACTTGTGGTACGCCATCAGCAAATTATCTATACCCTTGATGCATCATCAAAGCTACTGAAAGTCTTTAAAATAATACCTAAATAGAATTTGAGGAAGGGGAAATGTTATATTATATGTAATTACAAAAATACCCACGGTGGTGCTGCTGCGGTAGCGTTGTCGTCTCACAGTAAGACGCTGTCTGGTTCGATTCTCAGCTAGAGCATCTTCTACGTGGAGACATGCGTGAATGGGTGTACCTTTGTTGAAGGTTGTGCATCAGGGCTGGTAACTTGGCATGTAAAAATCAACTACCAATCATTAGCGGACCAGAGTTCCGCTGTGGCGACCCCCTAACCGGGAAAAGCCGAAAGACACAAACATATGTAATTACAAAAATAATGCCAGAAGAAATTATCTTTGCTAATTGAACAGTTGACTCTGTCATTTTTAAGAAAAATTAGATGTAATGTTTTCCAGTTAGATTTATAATTAGGATCAACCCAATTTAATGTAATTTTAAGGACTGATGTTTTGATATAAATATCGATATCAGGAAAGCTAATTCCTTGAAGATCCCATGTTATGATGTGATGAAGATAGGCTATTCTAGGTTTGTTAAAAAATCAAAGGAATTTTAATAATTGTTTATTTCAATAATGTGGTGTTTACTAGGCAGAAGAGACAGAGGTTGTATTATATATGTCGCATCATCTATATCAGTTGAAGTCTATCTTTAAAGGAAACAATAAGATTATTCCAATGACAAATAAGATTCTTCATTGTATTTCTGATATTATCACAGTTAACATTCATTATTTCCTCTATAGACTTCAGAAGTCTGACAACTAAATAATCCAACTTGGAGACTTTATTGCCAATAATATGATTTTTATGTATTTGATTTTTTCTTTTTATTTAATATTTAAAGACTTTTAAAAATATAATTCTTTCTAATGTAGACAACTTGGTTTGAAACTGTAATTCATTTTAGTATCAACATTTTTGATAAATTACATAGGCATATCTTTATTAGTTGGGAGTCTAAGAATTTTATTTGTTGGCAACAATGTTTTAAAGATTTGGAAGTCAAAGCTACTGAAATTCCCCAAACCTGCAACACATACTTAAGCTACTCAATAAAAAAAAGCTTCCTGTATAAAATTGTACTGAGGTGTGCTGTATTTAATGTTTGCCTGTCCCTTAGTTGCACACTGCTGTACTTTACTTTTCAGAGAATGTAGAAATGAACAAGTCAGTAAGCATAGAGAGTTATGTCATTGAGTATGTTGTAGTCAATATTTTCACTTTTAATACAGTAATCAAAATGTCCATGCTCTGTCAGTCAGAATGGCCATTCCCACACCTATGCATGGAATACCATTGTTTAAGTACTGTATCAGATTTATAAGAATATGATTCTAGCAGGTCCACAAAACTTCATATACTCAGGAAGTTAAAGCAGAGATATGAGAAACAGATCCACATTTTTCCTGGTCCTGATGCTATGACATGTAAATCTGATGATGGGGTTCTTTCAGGTGCTTTAAAAGCTGTGACTTCAAGCTTTTATGTTTAATAGTTGGAATCATCTAGGTTAACTTCTTAGGCTGATAAGGAGGTGCCAGAATTTAGGACTTGTAGGACAGATTCTGCAAGGTCCTGTTCCCTGCCTCCAGTTGAAATATGGAAACATTTATTTCAAATCAGTAAAAAATGTCTGCAACCTCATCCCTCTCAGGTTTAGGGTTATTAGAGGCCTATATCTACGCTGCCATTTTCTACAAGGTCTTTCAGGTATCCCTCTTTGGTGCCTATGATATCATCACCAGTACTGAGGTGAACTACATCCTCCCATACAGTGCCAATGTCAGCATCTAGACATCTGTCAATGTTTGCTACGGTCCTGACCATCATCGGCATATTGGGTCCACCACTGGTGGTTGACCTGTCAGGGCTGAGTTCAGTGCTAGCCTGTCATCATTTTTGCCATTCTCAAAGGAGCTGATGTTCCAGATGTTGGCACTGATGCTGACATCATTGATGTAGACAACTCTATAGTTGCTGTCTTTGGCATGTACCCCTTTACAGATGCAGTTTCTTGTCTAGAAAACACATTTCTTTAGCCATGATCTCCCACTTGTTTACAACAGGAGAGATGATCCCAAGATCTCAGACAGTGTCTTAACTCATCTTCATGCACAGTCTAAGCTTTTTGTTGTTCTCAGACCTGTCACCATGAAGACAGATAGAAAGGACTCGTGTAAGAGGAAGTACATAGACTTGCCAATTGAGTGCCCTGTAGCTAATGTAGATGAGAAGGGGGAACATTTTTTATCTCCATCTCTCCCAGATGACTCCAACTTCAGAAAAATCCTAAAGAGATGATGACTGATCACTGATCCAGTGCAATTCTCACAGAAAACATTATTAGATACCTTTTGAGACACTCAGCTTGTTTCTTGGGTGTTCTTGCTATGGGAGAACATTTTCAAAATTTTCACTAGCTAACACTGACACTGTGGCACCCAAAACAAGGAAATCAGACAGGATCCTCTGGCATTGAGGACTGGAGTTAATAGACAGAAATCCTGAAACCTGATTCAGTTGCTCCAGTGCCAGCCCTTAAAAAGGGTCCAACTCCAGAGTGCCTTGCCTTCTTATAACGAATCTAGGGCTATGGATACATTTGGCAAATATGTTTATGCATCTTTTACACTCTCTTTGTGAGACATGCACTATGCTGTATACATGATTCAGCTTCAGCATGAGCCAACTTATGAAATGCAACAGTCACCAGACCAGTTGTCAGGTGAACGTTTAAAACCAAAACTACAGTTCCAATGTGATACTGTTTCCTAAACATTTAATGTCCTGATGGGATTAGCATATATCTCTGCAAAAAGTCTGACCCATTTTGCAGGCATCAGCACAACTGTGCACCCCATGCTTAGGCCTAACTTCCTTGTTTTGCATAAAATACCAAGGTGACATTTTTGAACTTGTCTTTTCAGGATACAGCTTTCTTTGGCCACTTTTGGTGTAAAGTTTCAAACTGTGCAATGTACTGTTTTCCAGGATACACTCAGTCCCAACCAGCTTTTGTTTAAGTGTTGCAACCAGCAACAGAATTCGATAACTGGGGGGAACCAGGATTCCTGTGGTAACTTTGAGAATAGCTACTATAGCTGAGATACATGAAAACCAACGTCTTCCTTTTGGGAATCAGCAGGAGAACCCCTAAAGCTTTATCTGACTGCGCACTCTGGAGAAAGTTGGGCTATTTTTCCCACCACCCTCTTCTGCCACTGGTCATCATGCAGGACAAGAAGAAAAAGACAGAAATATCCATAAAATTTGCAATCCCACTTCAGTCCCACTCTTTTTTTTTGTCCAGTGTCCCATCCCACCAAAAAAGTGCTTCACAAAAAGAAGTCTTAATCTTTCTAAGAAAGAAACAGTCACCCAATGAGTCTCACCAGACCAAAGAGAGTTAAGGTAATACTCCATCTTTTTAGGACCTCAGACCCATCTTTAAACAGCCTAACAGTTTCATTAAAAAAAAACCCTTTCATGGTGCAGTCCATCCTTCTATGTCCATCAGAAGGAGCAGTTGTATTCTTCGGACGTCCAAGATGCATATAACACATAAAGTTAGCTAAGGAGTTCAGGAGGTATGTATGCTTTTGGTATGGGATAGCCATTTTCAATTCAGAACTATTTGATTTGGCCTTGTCTGAGCCCCGGGTTGTTCAACAAATGCATGTCTGTAGTCACAACAAAAAGGAGTTGAAAAGGGTGACCATTATTTCCCTGTCTAGATTTCTGGCTCCTAGCTGCTCACTCATTGAACAGGTTAATCACTACTTAGGAGTATCTGATTAATCTGCCTTGAATCCTTAGAGTTTGCAATGAACAGTTCAAAGTGTCAGCTGGCACCATCTCATCTGTTCACATTAACAGACTGCAGTCTGGACATAATATCCTGCAGAACTCAATTGTTTAGAGGCAGGACCCTGTGGCAGCTATGTAATTGATTTTTAACTTATGTGGAGAAGGTTATTATGTTGTTTGAATCTGACTGAGGGAGGAGTAAGAACTTAGTGAAAAGCTTGCAGATTCTCTCTGGAATAATATATGTAATCAGCTGTTGTTTATTCATTTGTCAATTAAATGATCTTGCCCGTTTTTGAGGAAAAAGTAGGAATTTTAAATATTCTTGATTGTGAAGCTTGACTTCTGTTTAAATATCTTCTGCACTGCTTTCATATGCATTTATACAACAACCATTAATTATGTAAAAAAATTACTTTGAACAGGGACATACACCCAGAGGGACTGCCACCTACTTATGCTATCATAATGCTGTTCCGGCTACTTCCAGATACTGCTAATGAACCATTTGCCATTTGGCAGATCACAGACAAAGACTACAAACCACAGACTGGAGTTCTTCTTGATGGTGAGAATTACGTTTTTTTTTTGTAAATCCAACAGAAGCTTCCAGTCTGCAGGATTTATCACTTTTTAACTGTGAGCAGGGAATTAAATGTTCACATAATAATGTGCTCCAGCTGAGTAGTATTTTAAGTAATTGTTATTGGTTAAACTCCGCACTCTGAAACTCTAAAACTGTCACTGAATGCTATATTATAAGCTGCAGAGACTGATGAAACATTCCTTATGTGGTTAACACATACATCACTGAGGTTTGGTGTTTATGTGCACTATATGATATCAGCTCATTGAAATTCCATTTTCTTTAATTCTGCATTGCAGCTAACAGCAAGAGTCTGTCATTTTTCAACAAGGATGCCAGAGGAGAGATTCAAACTATTTCATTTAGTAACGAGGAAATAAAGAAATTATTTTATGGAAGCTTCCACAAGGTAATATTTAAATTATATTTTTAAGTGATGTATCACATACTGACAGCTGTAATGAAAAATGCTCTTTTTGCGTCAGATTCCTACCTCATATCTAGAAAGAAATGCATTTTATTTTCTATGAGCGGGCAGTTTTTGTTTGTTTTATTGACATATTCATTCAAGTAAATTGTTAACATTGCCAAACAGTAGATCGGTACTGCAGCAAGGGACGATTCCACAGCCTCCTGCAGAGTTGCATTGGAAGTTGTAGAAATTCTGACCTTAAACTTACGTTTCTCTATGATACTGTGGCAATATCATCATATCACAAATGTGACAGTAAGATTGTAAGATAGGAAAGATAT